>NC_080579.1:77312458-77916624 GCF_029962835.1 Magnolia sinica | reverse complement strand
ACCAGATGACTGTGTCGAACGATTCCCCATTGAATGGTTATACGCGAAGGAAGGTCCTGACGTTTATTTCATTCACGTTACTGATATTAACACTACATTCAATCTTGTTGGAAGCTTGATTGTTGTTTTGTTGATTAGATGGGCCCCACAGTGATCTTATTGGATCCTCAGTCGAGAGTCTTCAAGATCTAACGGGTTGTGATTCTTGGTGAGGAAGATGGACGGGCGTTAATGGTAGATTTGAATCCAAGGAGTGTTTCTTCATTTTGATGTTTACGGATGATCTAGATTAGCCTAATGAAGCTTGCGGATAAGAGAAATCGAAGCTTTGGTGGTGTTTGGCCAGTGTTTCAGATGATCGAAGTCTTTGGTTGTTCTAGCTTATTCTAAGGAAGCTGGTGAGAAAATCGCGTTGTGACTCGTTCTTTCAGTTAGATTTGGATGTTGGAGGATAACAATGGGCCCCACAATGTCAACAGTATGGATTTCTTAATGATCCTGGGTTTCTCCATACAGTAACCTCTCTCGACTGCTAAACTTGCCGAGCAAGAGCGATTCTTCAGTTTTTCTGGTAGTGCCGATAAATGTGGAATTAGACGACTATAATCTATCAAACGGATGGTTTGGATGCGTTGAATGTAGCTCCTTTGGGATTGTAGATAAGTTGGCTTTCGAACGAGGAAAAATCAGAAGAAACACTGTTTGTGCATTGGCTGATCTTCCGGTGCAACGCAGATTCAATGGGCTAAGTTTGAACGATCGTGGACGGTTTACATTAACTCGAGAGGATTCACACAGATCATAGGTTCGTCGGTTCTCCATTCTGAAGAAAACGGAGAGAAACTCTTCTTCGAATGTTGTCTTTGTAGAGGGAAGCCCACAACTTCTGGTTCCAATGCACACTCGCTCATGTGCTGGCGGCTTGGATCACATGTGTGAATTGGCTGGAGTTGGGTTGTGGGTTGATCCCCGGTGTTCATTGGCCCTCCTACATATGGCTTGGATCATTGAAAGTTGTTTCCAATCGATTTAACTAGAACATGTAGCTATAAGAAGTTGTATTCGAAGTTAACGATTAGATCGCCCTTTAAAACATAGCTCGAAGGGTTCACGGGATTCATTGGATCATTAAAATGTAGATGTATGACCAATCTTCTAAATTAACGGCCAGATTGTGATCGTTTGGGTGAAGGTGCACGGTGTAGAATGTACACGTGACTACCAAATATTTTTTGGATTTTGGAAAGTGTAGAATCAATAGGAATCTTCCTGGATGACTTGGGACTTTTGGAAATAAATCCAGGCGTGGCCTGATACTAAAAGTGACCCAGTAGATTCATTGGGGGATCACCTATGGGTCGTAAGGATTGTCATTGTGTGATTTTCAGGTGAGTCATTTAGCGGTTATGATAAAAATCCTGATGGACGGTTGATCTTGTGAATTAGATATCGAGGTTGACAATTTATGGTTCAATAGAGTTGGAGAAGTATTGGTTAAATTTCTATTACAATCAGACTTATATAAGTAGGTTTTTTGAAGAATGGTGTCGAGTAGAAACATATACACCCTAGAAAACTTTAGATAAGTGATGGTGTTTTCGTAACTATTGGAACTGGATTTCAATGGTGTAAATCACTCCTTATTGGACTAGGGTTGAGATGAAAGGCTTAGTTTCGTGGATGACCGAAGGTAAATGGCTTCGATGATTTGTTGTCTACTTCATGTTGATGTAAGCGTCCAGATTGAAATTGAACGGTTGGATAGCTTAATTTGTCCATAGAGAGTCTTTTCGATGGTTGGATTGATATATGATTGAGTGTGTTAAGATATATGAGCTCAGTATGTGTAGGAGTATATACGTGTATATGTACGAGCAAGGTTCTTAGATTATGATTCCAACGGTAGGTTAAGCGTATACGTGCGTGATGAACAAGATGAACGGATCAGAACCTTGAATCAAGGTGTGTATGGATCGATATGATGATCTCGAGTTTGGTTTATCATAATCGGGTGGTCCAAAATCGAAGTGGATGGTTAGATAGTTTCACCTAGTGATGATGAGTTATTTAAACGGTTGGTTTGATGAAAAATCAAGTATATTGTGATATAATGAGGGTCTGAAGTTAATTATGAGTGTATACGAGTACATGCGCGTTCATCTAAGCATCTTCACGTGAAAAAATCTATTGCTAAAATTTACACTTGGAAGGGCACTCGTATATCTACTTGTGTGCGAAAATTTTTGAGTTGCTACACTATGAAATCTCATGATGCCTTCTCTTGGAAAGAGGCTATAAATGATCAAATAGACTGAATGGTAATCAAACATGGAAATTAATAGATATACCCCTAGCATCTAAACTAATAGGTTGCAATTTGTAAATGGATATTCAAAAGAAAATTGAAAATTGATTGTATGGGAAAAAAATTTAAGGTAAGTCTAGTGGCTAACTTTTTAAAGAAAAAAGTAAGGATAGACTTCTTTTATACACATGCACCTATTGCTAGGATTTCCACTAAGAATCCTAATTGCCTTAGCATATATTCATCGCCTTCAAATATACCAAATGAATGTTAAAACAGCTTTTTTAAATATAAATTTAGAAGAGGAAATCTGTATGGAACAACTTGAGGACTTTGTCATGCCTACGAAGTGTGTACACTAGTAAAATTCTTATGTGGACTAAAATAAACCCCTAAACATTGACGTGAAAATTTTGATAAGGTAGTCCTATATTGTGGTTTTATGATCAACGAATCTGAAAAGCGTGCAGAATATTAGTGAAAGTACAGGTGGCTAGATAATGGTCTCTGCTCATGGCTCAGTGGTGACTGTGTTTCAACTCTGAGGTCATGGGTTTGGGAACCCATGTGGTGTGTGGGTGGGTGTAAGAGTGTGTGTGTGTGTATTCATTCACCTTTCAAAAAAAAAAAAAAACAGTTGTTTTTCTAGTATCATTTGTTGCTAGATTTGTTCATGGTCAAGTGACAAGCAATGCTTGCTAAAGATCAACAAGAGAGTTCTGGCATCATTGTATCCTGGGAATGAGTCCGGTAACCCAGATTGCAAACTTGGATCTTAATCCCTGGTGGGTGCAAATATTATCTCATGGAAAGCAATTCCATAATGCAATTTGAAGCCATTTTCCTTTGTTGGTTCTAATTGCAATCTGCATCACTAACAACCCATAACAATGTTGTCTAATTGTTTTATGATTCAATTTTGCTGTTTTGTAGTGCTACTTGCCCTGAGGTTGAAACCACTATAACTCATTTGGTTTTGGCTAATTTTCATTCCTTGGGTTGTCTAATACCACAATCTCTACTCTATATAACAAGAATTGCTAGTTGAAAAGGATTTCTCTCAATTAGTCATTCAAAACAATTAAACCATTTGAATTTGATATGAAAGGACATGAGAAGGGTTTTTAAGCAATTGCAAGAAAGGCATCTATGTAAATTAATGACGAAGTTGTGTTGTAAACCAACTCAGGGTCCTCTTTCCAGCAAAAAAGACCCACATTTTATAACCGATAGGATAAATTCTACTTAAATACAGCTACATATGATTTGTGAATATTGTAGAAGGCATTTTTTAGTTTTGATTTTGAAATCTGGCCAATTCACCCAAATTAGTGGATTTTTGTAAGAGTGATTATTATGTGTTAGCAGGTTCCCCACTGGTTGACTTATGACTTCCCTCCATCTGTAAAAGCGAAAGTTAACCGCTTGTGGGGAGGACAATGGAATGGCCAGGCACAAAAATGGTGAGCTTTCTTTCCTTTGAATATACGTTAGGTATCAATGGCCATGTTAGATTGCATTGTGGCACATCAACATATGCACTTGTATCTAGTATAGGTTAGTACTACATTTTATTTATTTATTTATCTTTAGCAAAGAGAGTTTTTGGGCCCTAACCATAGTTACCTGGAAACTCATTTCTGCTCTCAAATACCAACATTTCTCATTTCTTGTTTCCCAATATTCATTTAACATTTCTATTTGAATACCATAACAACTGCTGCATGATGTTCACCCATTCTGCACATGTTGCACCCATAGTTTTTTATTTGGACCATTGATCCAATGTGCGCCCCACCATGATTGGGAGCATTCCCAAACAAAAAATCTTCCAGGTTGGAAGATCCTAACCCTTAAACAGTGGCTTAAAAATAGGCGGTTAAGAAAATATTTGCTGCAATGCTCAAAAAATAAGACCAAAGAAGGGATGGTTTGTGTCCTAATGCATGAGTATCTGATAATTTCCTCAGCCAAAAGAGTGCTACTTATAACTCTGCTGACAATGTAAATGGCTGACTACTATCCATTGAGAAACGTTTCATATAGACTTAGAACTTGATGATGATTTTTTTTATCTCAGGGCTAGTCGGTTATTGTTCTTGTTATTTACTTGAAGCTCTAATACTTGGGCCTTTATAACCTAAAGTATGGTCAGCTATTGCTTGTGCAGTCTATTTCATGGATGGCAATAACTGCTTCATCCTTTTGGGTCAAAACCGACATTGAACTATTCTTTAATACGTTCAAGATGTGAACTGATGAGG
Source organism: Magnolia sinica (assembly GCF_029962835.1). Classification (NCBI taxonomy): domain Eukaryota; kingdom Viridiplantae; phylum Streptophyta; class Magnoliopsida; order Magnoliales; family Magnoliaceae; genus Magnolia; species Magnolia sinica. Next base: position 77,912,055 of record NC_080579.1, on the reverse strand, counting down.
ATTTTGAACAGTCTACACCTGACCAAATTCACTATCCGCCTACTCCATCCAGAGTTTTGCTAAGCGCATACATGTGTGCAATAAAGCTCATGTACACGCCACAGATGTGCCAGCATGGCACTTCGGAGTGAGATCTAATCCATCCATCTGGTTGGTCCGTCCTTATACATGTTTTCCCAAAAATAAAATCTGGTCCAATCAGCATGTAGGCTCCAATATTGGAAACAGGCGGATGGGTTAGAAAAATTCAGCCTAGTTTTTCAGAGCTGCACATTTGCTTTTCAAACTATGGCACACCTGACCAGTAGATCAACCTGATTCTTGGGCTCGGAGATCAATGTAGTGGTGCATTTCTGATGGATGGGTTGGATATCAGAGGTGTGTACGTGAGCTTTATTGCACATGCATGTTCAGTTCTATCATCTTTATTATTTTTTGAATGGCAACTCAAATTATATTAAAAGAGAAAAAAGAAATACAGAAAGATGGCGAGGAATATTCCTCAGCAAAAAACAACTAGAGAACAAGGCCCGTAAGCCAAAAGAAAATACAATTGGATAAAAATTAAAGATCATCCAGCAAATAGGAATCCCGTGCTAAAATGGAATCAGGGAACGAGTCCCACCTAAAAGCAAGAGATGGCATTGGCCACTCTGTAACATGAAAATAATCCTTCTACAAAGCACCCAACCTGCCTACTCTTACCTTTAAAAAAAATTCCGCAGTTTCTTTCTTTCCGGTTTCCCCAGATCACAGCAGAAGGGAGCATCTTCAAATCATAATCCTGTGAGATGAAAAGGGCCATTAATCCATCTCCAAAGCATATCAAGGATTGACTGACTGATTGCCTAAGCTAAACCAAAGAGTCCAAAAAGATCAATAGGCGATCCATTGATTCTTCTGCCTCCTAGCACATGAAGTACGTCTTTGGAATAGCAACCTTTCTTTTCATAAGATTATTGACAGCGAGGATCTCATTAGCCATTCCAATCCAAACCAAGGCTTGAATCCTACATTGAACAGAAGATTTCCACACCAAAGCAAGTAGGGATTAGGGAGGGCCTCCCTTCTTGATGAAAAAGAACCATAGGACTTAGGAGTGGATTTGCGATTCTTCGCCCAGTTCCGAATTTTCTTAACATCAACTGACAAATAAATTTTTGTGTTGTTTAACTTCCCCATGAGCTTGCTAAACAATATGATTTCCTCTTTATTGAGCTTACGCTCGAGGAAAAAAGAAAAGAAAAGAAAAGAGAGAGCCTACGCTTGAGAAGCACCAACCAGACCAAAGAGTCTTCAGAATAATTGTAGAACTCTGCCATCTTCTCCTCTTTACACACTGAAAGAGGGGTGGGAAAGGGAAACGGGGACTTGCTTGCCTACCATGCACTAGAGGTTGCAAGCCATCATTATACAAGAAGATTAGACAAGGCCCCTGCTTAATGAGTGTAATTCTTCCACCTAGGGCAAAAAAGATATTTTCCAAGTAGCTGGCCTTTTCTTAATTCCTATGATAAGAGGATCCCATAAAGAAGTAGGTGGTGCTTTATCACCAAATGTATAAAGATGTTTCAAAAAAAGTGAGATTTTACTACATCCTAAGACCCGACACCACCTCGAATTACCTTAGGATGCCTTCTAGATTTCACCTGGTCTAAAGAAGCCCTGCACATAACGAATGTATCATCTACAAATTGAAGCTGTGTGATTGCATTTTAGGGTAACCAACGACAAAGCCAGTAATAAGATTCAACTCAGCACCTTTCCTCAACAACATGCCTAAACCTTCCACCGTAATAGAAAACACAAGGGGTAAAGGGGATTCCCTTGATATAGGCCTCTAAAAGTGAAAAAAGAAGCCATAAGGAGAACCATTCACAAGGATTGAGAAGAAGGTTGAAGAAAATAGCTGTTTATCTATTTTATTCATCTAGAATATATTAGAAGTCCCAGTTCACTATCATCATAAGCTTTTTCCCGTACCAAACTTGCAAATGATTCCAGCTTCACAAGTCTTCTCCTACAGTCAATGCATTCATTAGCTATAAGAATTCCACCCAAAATCTGTCTATTGTTTACAAAAGCTCCTTGAGATGAGGAAATAATCTGGCCCACGACCTCACTAAGAGACATTTGGCAAGGACTTTACAAACTCCACCAACCAGACTTATCGGTATGAAGTCCTTAATGCTAATAGGCTCACCAACCTTGGGGACAAGTGTGACTCAACTTCGGGGACAAGTGCGATGAAGGGGGCATTAAGGCCCTTATCCAAAATAGCTCTAGCATGAAAGTCTTAAGCACTCGCACACGTGTGCCTGATGATTTTCAAGCCCATGAAGTCTTCCTTGATCATCTTCTAGCCCATGAAGTCTTCTTTGCTGATTTCCAAGCCCTTTTGGAAAAAGGTCATGGAGAACCCATCCAGACCCGATTCCTTGTCTCTATCTGCACCTTTAATTACTGACCAAACTTCCTTCCTCGAACTCTTTCTCTAGCCACAACACAGCAACTTGAGAAATTTGCTGGTAGGACAAAACATCAAAGCAAGGCCTCAAAAAGGTTTCTTGGAATACAAGCACGAATAATATTATACATTTGCTGCGTATTTAGAGCTTAGCTCTATCCTCTCTCTTTCTTTTTTTTTTTTAATTTTCTTCTTCTTCTTCTTCTTTTCTTTACATGCATTCACAAAAGTGACATTACTTTCCTCATGGGTTATTTTGTTTTTCCCTTGTTTGACCCCCTCTTTTTCCCTGTCTCTGTTTTTTGAATTTTTTTTTTTTCCTTTAATCTTTTGATAGTCCTTGGCAAATTCTATGACTCAAGCTGTAGGAAAGGTGCCCGAATCTCTTGTTAGACAAACTGATTTTCATTTGTGTACTGTCCATGGATATGGCTCAAAGCAATCAGGAGTGAATATTGAATCTTCTGGTTTACTTGATCCTTTTTTTTTATCAAATGCTCTACCATTGACTCGAAGATAGCTGTCATGCCTAGGGAACCTTTCTGGAAGGAGTCATAAAAAATTTCTTATATTTGTCGCAAACACACACACACACACACACACACACACAAGGAATCTTGTAAGAAGTATATGCCATCATCTAAACCTTATCACAGATTCACAACTAATCAGGATCGGGTACCCAAATCCTATTCTGCCATTCTACTCTACCTAGCATCATATCCTCAACAGTCCTTTGTTGGGTTTTGTTGTCTATTTCTGATTGGCATTCTCTGATCCCAGTGTAAGGGTCTCGGTTTTTTCCTTTTATGTGATGGGTCTGCTTCGGTTGAGGATCGGGTTTGGGTTTCTGTATATTCTCTTTCTTGTGTAGCTTTGTTTTCTGTTTTGTTTTTTAATAATATTATCATGTTTCAACACACACACACACACACACACACATACACACACCTCAGTTAAACCACAGGTCATCAAGGTTTTCTTACTACCTCCTCCCATGTCCTTTAGGCTTTCTTGTCCTTTCAAAGCCTTGAACTTGAACCAGCTTACTCTTGATGGGCACAGTTCTTGTTCTCCATTGCACATGACAAAAACATCCAAGTCTACTTTCACTCATCTTATTTCCCATTGGTGATATGCCTATGCTCCCCCAAATGCATTCATTTCTAAATCTATCATTCCTTGTCTTACCACTTATCCATCTCAGCATCCTCATTTCAGTTACGCTCATCGCATAGACATGTTGTTCCTTAACTGTTGATGGGGACATCATGCGCACAAGCGCACACGCACACGCACATGCACGCCCCCTACACACGTACACAAGGAGAGGGAGGGCCCCACCATCGATCTGGCTCGATGACGATGTCCTAAGAGGGCCTCCTAGTTAAAAGACGGAGTTTTAGTTCATTAGAGTGGGCCCAATAATCAAGTAAAGCCCATCATGGGATCTCATGATCAGGGCCCACTAGTCGGATTGATTTCATATTTTGGGTTTTGATTATTTATGTTATTTAGAATATCATAAACGCTTTAGATTTCTTTGATTAGTTTTTATTTTGGTTTACTTCATCGCCAAGTAATAGATTGTGCACATGGCGCGAGTTTTGGGGTATAGAGTTTTCTTATAAATAGGCACTCCTTATAGTTCTTTTGATTCATTGAAGATTAATAAAAATTTTGTGTTTTCTTACTCTTTGAGTTGTGAAGCCTAATTGGGTGCGAAGCCCTCCCTTCATCGAAGGGTTAACTACCGTGGTGCGAAACCACATCTATCTTGATTCGCCCCCGTCCATCGCCATCTCTAGTACCCATCTTCTACCATCCCTTCTTCTCATCTTACCCCATGATATACACTTCGAATCAATCATCTATTGTAGCAATTCTCCTCCCCACAGCAGAATTTCTGAATCTGGCCCTACAGGAGAGTTAAAACTTCGGCGGAGCACTACACACAAACCGTATATCGGATCTAGCTGAGATTTTGAGATTTTGGAGTCCATCCTTAGTTGACCAGAGCCAAGGTGGCCTTTTTTTGAATAGTAGGCCTCACACACGTGCGGCCGGGATCACACGCACGTGCATCTGGGCCATTGTTGTTGTCCACGCGTGTGGTACTTTTCTGGTTTGTCTCTCTCCTCTCTTTCACTCTGCTTTCACCCAAAATCCCTAAACCTAACCCTAAATTACTCAAATCTCCAATTTTATGCCCCTTTTCTTACCCTAGGGTTCCCTGAATTGGAATTTCTGAATCCCTTGTATTAAGGACTGATTACTATGCATGTGTGGATGATTATTTCTTATCTTTGAGTATCGTTTGGTTCATAATTTTTATTGATCCAGCCCTATCGTGTGTAGGCCTGGACCCGTGCAGATTCTCCTTTACTTAAATGTTTGAACTTTTGTGTGGGATGTGGAATTATTATGTGATCGATCTGCATTAGTTTGATATAAGCTTGACTTCTTGCTTATCATATTTAAATTTCATGTCCTGCATCAACTGTCCAACATTATGTCACCTAAAGCAAGGTTGTTCTTATAGGTATCAGCTATCCTATAAAATTTTCCCTTAAGTTTAATTTTTACGCAACATCTCCACTTCTTCCACCTAGCTTGCATTCTATAAGCAACATCCTTCTCAATCTTTCCAATCTCATCAGTTATCGATCCAAGCTATCCAAAGTGGTCGTTTTGGGGTACTTCTTGGTTACCATTCTTTACTAATTCCTCATTTCTACTTATATTGTTTCTAAAATTGCATTCCATATGCTGTATTTTAGCCCAACTAATTTTAAAATCTTTAGATTCTAAAGTATCCCTCCATAGTTCTAGCTTTGTGTTCATGCTCTCTGTCATCTCGTCAATCAAAACTATCTCATTGGCAAACAAATATCTGACGGGACATCTCCTTATAAATGCCTTGTTAACTCTTCCATATCCAATGGAGAAAAAGATATGGCTCAATGCTAACCCCTAGTGTAAGCCTCCAGTAATTGGAAACTCACTTATCTCTCCAGTCTCCACTAATCGTCCTCAACTTTGTTACCACTCCCTCATAGATATCCTTAATCATGTCAATACATCCCCTTGAGTCTCTTTCTTCCTCAACAACCACTAGATTAACTCTCTAGGATTCCTATCTTATGCTTTCTGAGTCAATAAAGACCATGTGGAGATCCTCCTCTCCCTATATTTCTCCATCAGCTAAGTTGGTAAATAGCCTCAATGGTGGAACTTTCTAGCATAATCCAAACTGATTTTCAGGCACATTCATTTCACACCTTAACCTTTGCTGAATGAATCTCTCCCAAAGTTTCATAGTATTGACTCGTAGGTTTAACTCCACAATAGTTAGTGCAGCTCTGTATGTATCCTTTATTCTTATAAATAGGTATCATGGTCCTTTTCCTCCATTATTCTGGCTTATTCTTCAATCTTACTATCTTGTTGAATAACTTTGTTAACCAAAATAAACCTATGTGTCCCATGCGCTTCTATTGGTGTACCATCTAGTCCTTTGGCCTTTCCTGTCTTCATCCTTCTCAAAGGTGCTTTGACATCAAAGATCCTAATCTCACGAAAGTATCTATGGTGTTGGTTTTGATCCAAAACATCCCCCAAACTGTTTTCCAATCCTTTTCATTTCGTCTCCAGCTCAAAGCTAAGTATATTGTGATAATACTATCCAATTTTATTGGATCCGCCTGCATGCATATTGCTGGTAGCTTATGCCTGAAAGAATAGAAAACAACATGTTATTTTATTAGAACAGGGGGGGAATGGAGAGTTGTACCACTGCTCCTGTTTCTGTATCCAGATCCATGTTTGGGTACCATAGTTCATTGGAACCCATAGCTCAATGGTAGACAAAACATGTTTTAAAATTGAGGTCTCAAGCCAGCTTTCTGATCTCAAAAAAAAAAGGAAAAAGAAAAAAGAAAAAAGAGTGCAGAATACGTATAATTTTATTGGTTGAACTGTTATTTGTGACAATTCCGATATCAAAATTGTGGTGGTTTTTTCTTTTTTCTTTTGTAGTTTTTTTTTTTCTATGTACTTTAAAATTTAAGAGATATACAATTCAATCTCTGTAAGATTTTTGGCCTTATATACAAAGGTTGGCAGGTTCCTTATGAGATTTACTAGAGATGACAGTGAGGTAAACTTAGCAAATGGCGAGGTGGATTCTGAATTCTCAGAATGGAAATGGACCAGCCCTGAAGAAGTCATCGAGCAGGTATGCTGCAGAAGCATCAATGGAAAAAATGCATATATGAGTCTCGTGTGCCATTGTGGCACACATGTGAGATCCGCACTGTTCATCAGGTGGGGCCCTTTGTGCAAATGCCCTGGCCCAAAATTCAGGCTGGTGAACACATCAGGTGGGCTTAAACACGTCTGAGAAAATTCAGCAATTAAAAGAAAGTGATCAATGGTCTATATTCAATGTGTATGTGTCAGCCCACCTTGCGAGTGGACCAGCCTATTTCTAGGGCCAGGTTGTGCCCACATCGAGCCCTACTTGATGGGTGGCTTGGATCTCAAAGACATAGGGCATTCACGAGAGTCCATGTCATTTCTCATGGAAAGATTCCAAGTCGTTTTGGTTTGTAGAATGCTTACTAGGGATGGTTACTCGATGCAGGCTGTTGATTACAAGAGGCCCGCTTACGAGGAAGTTATAAGAACCTTCATGCCTTACTTGAACAGCAAAGCACCATCTATCAATACGTAAGTCAGAAATCTGAGTGCATGATGAGCCTAAGTTCACATCTCTAGTCATGCTCCTAACATGACTGGCTCGACGTGAGCACTTTGGGTTCATTTTGCTTCTAGCTTTCTTATGTAAATTATCTGATTTGCAAACTTGAAATACATATTATCTAACACTAATAAAAAAAAACTTCGAGCTTTTAAAAGTAAATTTATTTTTTGTTTTTGTGTACAAACAAGAGCAATGCATTCACTAGTTGTTAAGTGAGCTTAGTTAGATGTGTATATCCTTTTCTTTATAGGTGTTATATGTTGTTGATTGAAAGAATTGAAGTTTTTTCCTTGTTGGCCTTCTTTTTACTGAAGGGGCACATATTGGATACCACCCCCACCAGGACCTAGCTAGAGATGGATGGTCCTGTCAGGGGCTCTATGGGGCCCACTATGATATGTGTTTTATCCAAGCCATCCATCCATTTGAACGATCATTTTAGGGCGTGAGCCCCAAAAGGAGGCAGATCAAAGGCTTGAGTGGACCACGCCACAGGAAGTGGTGGTGACAATGATCCCCAATACTGAAACCTTCATGGTGCCCACCGTGTTGTTTATTTGCCATCCAACCTGTTCATAAGGTCACATAGGTCAGGATGAAGGGGAAACATAAATATCAGCTTGATCCAAAACTTTTGTGGCCTCTGGGAGGTTTTCAGCAACAGGGACTCAGTCCCCACTATTTCTTGTGGTGTGGTCCACTTGAGCATTCGATTTGCCTCATATTTGGGCTTAACACCTAAAATGTTTTTTTCATAATGGATGGATGGCGTGGATAAAATACATACATCATGGTGGGCCCCATAGAGCCCTTGACAGGACTGTCTGTCTCTAGTTAGGTCCTGGTGGGGTCCATTATGGGATGGGCCATGCCTAAATGCATGGGAAAAAAAAAACCCAGACTCCTTGTGGAAATTGCAAAGTGGGTGCATCTCACTAGAGCAATGTAGAAGGGAGAAGTGATGTGCAGGAAAATGTTGTTTTAGCCAGCAAATCACTCCCTAACCTATTTTATTAAAAGGGTATAGTGTCTTGAGGGAGCACCGAAATGATCACACACATAGCTTATTCTCTTTAACAATTTCCCTCAAGCTGGAGTATAGATATTAAACTTGCCCAACTGATTATGAAACTTAGAAGAATGAAGAACTTTGATAAGGACAATAGCAAGTTGATCCTTGGAGTGAATGCGACGCATAGAAAGAAGGCCCGATATGATCTTTTCAATAACAAAGTGACAATCGTCCTTGAATGTGCTTACTCCGTTCATAGAATATTGGATCGGAGGCAATATGGATTCTGGCTTGCTGGTCACATTATAGAGGAATACACAGTGAAATTTCAACTCCAAGATTTGGAAGAAGGGATTAAAGCAAAATAGAGGATTTTAGGGTAATCTGATTTGGAAGATTTGGTGGGGGTGGCAATGGGCCTGGTACGCCCAATACTCCAATTAACTTATAATCAATGCTAATAAGTAAGAACAATTAGCACTTTTTAATCTGCAAATATATATATATATATATATATATATATATATATATATATATATATATATATATAGACACACACACACACAAGTATGACTTCCTCTGTAACATTGCAGGATTAGCTTATTATACAACATTTTGAATGTGGGCCCCATTGTAGTGTCTGCAATATTCATCCAACTCATTAAATAAGGTTCCTCCACTATGAAGTGGACCCCAAAGTTCAAGCAAATCCAACCATCATGTGAGCCACCAAGTGAATTTAGATGTTTTTTTTTTTTTTGTGATTGCCCATTAATTTCAATGGTTTGGCCCACTCATTGGTTGGATTTTCCTGATCACGACATCCCGTCATCATGGTGAGGAGTTGATGTGTGGGATGGATGGCGTGCACCCAGACTCCCACACAAAGTGAATGAGAAGGGAAATTGAGAAGTGGAATTGAAGAAACTTTGAAACTCTGTCAATGTAATGAATTAATCATTGTTCTGTAAGACTAGTTATAGTGATGGAGGTAAGTATAGGTATGAGTATCTCTACTTATCTCCAATCCGACTTATAACGAGAGAGTTATGATCATTTTCATGGGATCACGTGATATTATAAATGAGAGTGAATGTGACTAATCTGCAAACACTATAATAAACTTTAAGCCCACTTTTGAAATGTCAATCGGTGTCCAAATGAGATTATTCATGTCCCATTTGAAAGCCCGTCAAATTTTCTTTGCAACGAGCCCAAGATCACCCCTATGTGACCTGTAACGGAGTCATAACCATTTTTTGTGGATCACAAGATGCTGGAACAAGAGCGAAGGCGACAGTGTAACGAAAGCGAATGTGACAGTATAATGAAAGCGAATGCTATAGTTCGCATTCGCATTCGCGTTTCCAGCATTGAGCAATCTCACAAAAATGATCATAACTCCTTCCTTATAGGTAAGTTCAAGGCGACTTTAGGCTTGTTGGAAAGATAATACAACAAGCATTCAAATGGGATTGGAATCATCTCATTTGTACACTGTTTGCTTTTCAAAAGTGGGCCCAAAGTCCATAATAACATTCATGAACTATTCGCATTTGGTCTCGTTTCTATCATCACGTTATCTTATGAAATCAGTTATTAACTCCCTCGTTACATGTTAGATCGGAGCAATCTTGTGTTTGTTGAAAAGATAATTCGACAAGCTTTCAAATGACACTGAAATCATCTCATTTGGACATCGTTTGCCCTTTCAAAAGTAGGCCTAAAATCCATGATGATGTTCGCAAAATTCCACTTTACTCTCATTTCCAGCATTGTATGTTCCTACGAAAATGGTTAAAACCCCCTTGTTACAAGTCTGATCACCTCGATCTTGGGTTCATTGGAAAGATAATTCTATGAGCTTTCAAATGGGACTGGAATCATCTCATTTGGATACCGTTTAACTTTTCAAAAGGTCTAAAGTCTAACTTTTCAAAAGTGGTGCCTAAACATATATCTTCTTCTCTTCTTCTTCTTTTTTTTTTCAAAAAATACTTGTCTTCTAAAATTATATATATATATATTGTGTGTGTTATCACGCTTCTTTCATTCTATCCATTTCTCGGCAAAAGGCTCATCTAAGCATAATTTTTTAAAGAGAGAAAAAGAACCCATTTGAACAGCATATAAGTTATCATGCTTGCATATCCATCATTTGAGTCTCCAACAATTAGTCCACATATGGACGAATATGCAAGCATACGTTTCATATTCTTCCCAAACAAGCTTAAAACCCTTGTTTTTTTTTCAAGGTGAGCATTTCTACCTGAAAGAGTAATTGAAAAACACAAAAGATTAACAAAGAGTAGTTGGAAAGTACGAAATATCGCTAGATTGCAATGATAAAAGAAGAGTTAGCTAGAGACTAGTGGTGAAAGGTCCAATGGCCTTTATAGACACAAGGCTCCATGTCGGGCATTTTCATCTCAAAAAAATTGAAAGAGATGTTAGCAGTATAGAAAAGTAAAATATTTAAAAGGGTGGTTATTTAGGGGTGCCTTGAGAATTTCTAGGAGAAAAATCCAAATTCAAATCACAAGTGGGTACCCAATACCCTAATAGGTACCTCAAGGGTGCCTGTCTAAGGTCTAACATGAATATGGGTACGAGTGCGGTACTCGTTAGTGGGTTCAGTTATTGGTATCCTTATAGCTGACCCAGACCCAGCCAAAATGAACGATTTTTTACTTCCTCCTTTTTTGGAGTTTTACAGAAAACTACCTAATTAATGTGGGAATTTACATTCTGGAACATTTTTCAAAAAGGTTACCAAAAAGCTACATTATTATTCCATTACCTTCTAGCACCATAGTTGTAAAGGCAAATGGACAGTGGATCCAATGAGCCCCACCATGATGTTTATGTAAAATCTACACCGATTAGTAAGTTTGTCACCACATGTTAGTCAAGAACTCAAAAATCAGCTCCATCCCTGATTTAAGTGGACCACATTATTGGAAATAGTATGCAAGGCAACACTCACCCTTCAAACTATTTTTATTATTGTGACCCATATGAATCACGGATGTATATTATTTTTGGGATACATGCCTTTATATTTGTGTTGAATCTAATGATTGGAATGGATTTCACATATTTATCACACTGGGCCCTGTAAAATTGAGGGTGGACGTCTCTCTCAACTGTTCCCTTTGGTGTGGCCCACCAGAATCACTGGTCAACCTAATTTTTGTCCGTCGTTGGGCCTAATATTGTACTAAGTACCTAATGGTCAGAGTGGATCTTAACATCATAGTGGGCCTGTCAAAATCAAGAGTGGCATCCCATACAATTCCCTTTTCTCTCCCTAGGTTGGAGACAGGGACGATACTATATTTTTAGGAGGGCCACCATGATGTTTATGTAAGATATACTCCAATCATTAGATGTGTAATCCCAATTTAGGCTCCAGGTCAAAAAAATAAGGTTGACTCCTGATTCAGATCAGCCACACCAAAGAAAATAGTTGGGAGAGAGGTGTCCACCCTTGATTTTCACAAGCCCAGCACGATGATTATATTAAATCCACTCTAACCATTAGATGCCACAAAAATTGGGTCCTTACTCTTACTAGGGTGGTAGACTCTTAGTAGTTTCAACACCAGGTCAAGGATTCAAGTACCCATGGTGGTGAAGTTCCACTGGTGTGAGTGTGTGGGGGTATGTGTGCATGTGTGAAAAAAAAAAATGCCACAAAAATTTATGCTTGCGGCCTAAAATTCAGGCTCATCTGTGATTCAGGTGGGCCATACCAAAGGAACCATGTTGGAGGGAGATTAGTTCATGTGGCCCACCTAAATTACAAATGGGGATGATTTTTGGAGCCTTGGCTTAACACGAGGTGGCCTAATGGTCGGGATGAATTTTACATAAACATGACGTTGTGGGCCCTTGAAGCAGTCAACCTATTCACTCACAAGCCCACCAAAATGACTCTTATAGAAGGTGCAACGGAAGGGTGTGAAATGATAATAATATCGATTAGTGGGATTACTGTTTGAAAACCCTTTTTTAAAAAAGTACCAGAAGTAAATTCCATATTAATTTGATAGCTCTTTGTAAAATTCCCTTTTCATGAAGGTATTATGCTGCGCCAGGCCCAAAGGTTTTGGAAAGTGCACCCGGACTTTCATTTGTACAAGTGGGGAACCCAGTTCAATCATCCAAATCATTGGAATGATAGGTGTGATTGTTGATGGTCTATGCAATAAAAATATCCAGATGGAATATGTTTATACCCATTTTTGGCACAACTACGTGGACTAATGAAATGCCACTTCGCGTTGGGACTATGCGCTAAATGATAGGAGAAATCTTACTCACGCCCTCCATCATTGTTTACATGTGGTCTATCGTGACCAAATCAAACAAGCCCAGGAGACACCATGCAACAACTGTGCCGTGTGTGGTGTACATCAACTTCAAGAGGAGTTAGAAACAAGCATATAAGAGAGCATTAAATACTAGATTTCTATCAAAAGTACTTTATGCAGAAGCAAGAGTCTCATTAAAGTAAGACTCTCTCTATATTAAATGCTAAAGCCTTGGCCAAAGCAACTCTTTATGGATGCCAAATGTAAGTGACGTAAGGACTAGCAACTTTCTAATGCGTGAGTCCAGAGACGCGAGGATTTCGGCTGACGCACGCGAGAGTCTCTCTCTTATAAACATTGTTGCAAGTGATAATTTACACTTATGTGGGAGAATCAAAGAGATTTGCACTGTTGAACGTCCTGATCCTTCACGATTTTGAAGACTACTCAAGGCCACCTTCTCCCATAAGCTTATAAAAGCAACTATCGATGAAGAGCTCCATTCTTCATCCCATTACAACTAAACAACTCTTATTCTATCAATCTACTATGGACATTTATCTTTTTTTATTTTATTTTAGTTTAATTTCAACCCCATCGTTGCTCAAAGCATGGGGCCATTAGTTTTTAGTTCTTAGTATCTCTTCAGCCTTCATCCACGATATTTCGCTAGATCACAAGGAAGATCACTCAGTTTCAAACGAAAGGCTGGAAGGCTTTCCTGCTACGTGCTAGGTGATTTTGCTTGCCATCTTGCCACGAAGTTTGGTCCACACCAGATGACAAACAAATAGTCAATTTATAATTGTCTCACCACGTGCTCGTTTCCATCTAAGTCCAGAAATAAGTTATCACCTCATCAACCATCTCACCACAAAGCCCGCTTTTGATCGACCAACGAACACATTGTAAAAGATCCACCCTCCATCGGTCTTCTTGCCATGCCGCCCGGTTCCAATCGAGCGACAAACATACTTCCATACCACACATCACGACCGTCCCGATTGGACAACGAACAGATCGTCATCCCTTGAGCCAATCATGGGTGTCATTACTATATATAAAAAATCATTAATATAAGAACATTTTCAGCTTTTATCTGTTTTCTCCATTATTTTTTACTGTTGAACTTTAGTAGCGAATCACACTAAAAGAAAAGGTCATTTAGACTATAGACTCACTTCTATTGTCATAAGGCAAAAAGAACTCATTTGGAATGATTAACCCTTATCCTTTAACAAATTGTTTAAACAGAGCGTAAACTGGTGGTCGAAAGGATAACTAGATTATAGTGAAGTCTTTTTTTTTACACACCCCCACACACTCACACACCCACTCACACAACATGGGCACTCGATCCCCAATCTTAGTGTTGAAACAGAGTGTCGGGTTTTTTTCAAAATAAAAAGAAAATGAATTTTTAATTTATAAAAGAAAGTTTGAGAAAAGGATTATGGTTTTTGGTAATTGTTGGTGACCATTCATTTGTGAATAGTGATGTCTCTTGGTAAAGGGAGCATCATTTGAATTTGAAATGGTGAAGGGATGCCATTGTTGAAAAGACATCTTGAAAAGACACTATGGAAGAAGATGTCTTTTCATGAAAAAGGTCTTAAAGCATCTCTTGTAATTCTATATAAACCCATTTTTGGGTCAATCCGAAAATCACAATTTCAACAATCTCTTCTCCATCTTCATCTTCTTTTCCATTTTTGTTATTGGATGTTTTTTGGAAAGTTACAGTTTTTAGGCGCTAAACTATAAATAGTTTTTCAAGTTGTAAATTGCAAACAGTTTTCAAAGGGTAAATTGTAACAACACAGAAGTCAATGGTGTACGCTGTAAAAGTGTATTCGGGGTGTAATTTTTCAGTTTTGCAGGCCGAAACCCACATTTCTCCGATCTTGGAGAAGAGGCTTATTGTATCCTGGAGGCAGATTTGTTGTAACCCTCTTGCAAATTGGTTTAATCACCAGTACGGTGCAAATATCACCTTAAAGATAGTGACATCGTAACACGCCTTAATCCTATCTTTAGGGGATTAATTGTCCATCTTTCTGCCTCAACCCTTATAATTTCAAGGCTATGACCTCTTCTATGAGTCATCCTAACTTTGTTCGAATTACACCGTTGGATGGCTCAAATTTTCTTCGATGGCAATTGAGGGTGCATCTCTTCCTCATATCACTCAAGTTGGGATCACGTGCTCACTCAAGATCCTCCTTCACCATCATTTAATAATGATACGGCGGAACAAATTCAAAAGAGATAAGATTGACAGCATAACGAATACCTATGTAAAGGTATCTTTAACGCTCTTTTTGACTCGTTGTACGTTGTTTACCGTCAAAAGAAGACCATTAAGGATTCGTGGCAGGCGTTGCTCACTAAATATACATCAGAGGACGAAGGCAACAAAAAATTCCTCGTAAGTCAGTTTTTAGAATTCAAAATGTTGGATGAAAAATCTGTCATTGATCAAGTACATAAGTTACAGGTCATCATTCAATAGATCATTGTTGATGACACTAATCTCGACGAATCATTCCAAGTATCCACCATTATAGCCAAACTTCCACCTAAATATAAAGATACTAGAAAATCTTTGAAAAAAAAAAAAAAAGTCTTTAGAGGATCTCTTAATGTTTTTTGGAATAGAAGAAGAATCTAAACTCCGTGACAAAAAGGAAGAATAACAGGAGGCCTTAAGTAATGCTAATGTAGTTAAGAATAGTGTGAATCAGGAATCGAAAAAGCTATTTTTCAAGAAAGATGGTCGGTTCAAACCTAATAACTAAATGTTCAAAAAGAACACATCCAAGAAGGGTTCATGCTTCTTTTGCAAAATCCTTGGTTACTTTAAGAAAGACTGCCGAAAATAAAAGAAAATAAACAGCAAGTCAATATGACGAAAGACATGAATCTGACAGATGTCGTTTCTAAAGTTAATATGGTGAATGAGGATGAAGTTAATATGGTGAATGAGGATGTTGAATGGTGGATAGATTCTGGCGCTACCAGACATGTTTGTAGAAATTACAATATGTTCAATTCTTACGAAATAGTGGGGGATAATCAAGAATTATATATAGGGAATGCCTCAACATCTTGTAGGAAAAGGGAAGGTAGGTCTAAATCTAACTTCCGGAAATGTCCTTACTTTGAACGATGTGCTGCATGTACTGGATATTAGGATAAATCTTATATCAACCAGTCTACTGACTAAGTTTGGATTCAGACTCCTATTTGAATTCGATAAATTGATTGTATCTAAAAATGGAGTATATGTAGGAAAGGACTATGTATTTAATGGAATGTTCAAGTTGAACCTTATAAATGAAAATTTTTCTTCCATTTATATGCTTGATTCACATGATGTTTGGTGGCTAGATTAGGATATATTAGTTATCGTAGTACAGATAATATGTCTAATCTTAATCTAATCCCTAAGTATCTAAAACCTAATGATAAATGTAGTATTTGTGTACAATCCAAAATAACTAGAAATTCGTTTCTAAGTGTGGAAAGAGAAATCACAACTCTTAGACCTAGTTCATAGTGACGTATGTAAAATAAGCGGTTTAATAACAAGAGGGGAAAAGAGGTACTTCATAACTTTTATATATGATTTCTCCTGTTATACTCTAGTATACCTTTTGAAGAATAAAGATGAGGCATTACAAAAATTGAAGATATACAAGGTAAAAGTTGAGAACCAGTTAGACCGAAAGATTAAAATCCTAAGATCGGACAGGGGAGGAGAATATCCATCCTTAGAATTCTTAGGGCCTGTTTGGCCAGGCGGATTAAGAGGGATTAAGAGGGATGGGATGGTAATATCCCGGGATATGCCAAATGGGCCAAATAGAACCGATGAACTTGTCATGGGATATAGCAAACTCATAGATCTTAAACCAATCCACTGACATCGTCATCATTACCTTAAAATTGATCCCATCCCTCCTAGTCCCGCTCAATCGTGTTTGGGGCGTGTTTGGTTGGACGGATTGGAAGGTAAAATCCTAGCATATATGCCGGGCATGCCAAACAGCCTCGTTGAACTGGTACCCGAATATAGCAATCCCATGGATCTTAAACCAATCCACTGACACCACCATCATTACCTTAAAATCCATTCCATCCCTCCTAATCCCATGGATCCGTCCAGCCAAACAGGCCCTTAGAGTTTTGCAAAACTCATGGTATAATTCATCAAATTACAGCTCCTTATTTACCCCAACAAAATGGGATAATAGAATGAAAAAATAGGTCTCTCATAGACATGATAAACTCTATGCTTAATAATGCAGGTTTAAGTTCAGGATTTTGGGGAGAAGCCCTGTTGACTGTCTGTTATATCTTTAATAGGATACCTCACTCTATGACTCATAAGATTCCATATGAACTATGAAAGAATAAGATTCCTAACGTTTCATACTTCAAGGTATGGGGTTGTATAGCCTTAGTTCGGCTTACTGATCCTAAAAAGCATAAGATAGGGTTGAAATCTCTTGAGTGTATTTTTATAGGATATGCACGAAATATAGCTTATAGGTTTCTAATTGTAGAATCTAATCATGCGATCACGGTAAACACCATAATAGAATCTAGATATGCTGAGTTTTATATTTAAAAAAAAAACTTATTCTCTTCTATAACTAGAAAATAGACAAGATCTTAAGATTCTATTACAAACAGTAGTTACAAATATCTCAAGATATCAGCAGTCTCGATAAAGTGAACATAGAACTTAAAAGGACCAAGAGGATCAGAATAGGTACATCTTTTGGAACCGATTTTTACCTTCTGCTAATAGAAGGAGATAAAGATAACATAACAAATGAAACCATGTTGGTATGTAACATAAAAAATGATCTAGTAACTATAGATGATGCTTTTAGATCTCGGAATGCTTCTTTTTGGAAAGAAGATATAAACGATGAGATGGATTCCACAATACAAAATGAAACATAAAAACTTGTGGATCTGCCCCCAAGATGAAAACCAATAAGCTGTAAATGGATTTTCAAAAGGAAAACTAATTCCAAATGAAACTATAAAAAGGTTTAAGGCCAGATTAGTGGTTAGAGGATTTATACAAAAAGAAGTGATTTTTTCGATACATATGCTCTAGTAGCAAGGATATCGACTATCCGAGTTTTAGTTGCTCCAGCATTCATTAATAAGTTAGAAATCTATCAGATGTTTATAAAGACAATTTTTCTAAATAGTTACCTCGATGAAGAGATTTATATGGAGCAATCAAAACGTTTTATAGTTTTAGGACAGGAAAATAAAATGTGTAAATTGATCAAGTTGATATATGGACTTAAATAAGTATCTAAGAAATGATATGAAAAATTCGATAAAGTAGTCACCTCATATGACTTTAAGATTAATGAATATGATAAATGTATATATTTAAAATTCTCTGATAATAAATGAGTAATTATATGTCTTTACGTAAATAATATGTTAATCATTGCTACATGTTTAGAAGTTATAAATAACTCTAAAATATTCTTATCATCTAGTTTTGATATGAAGGATATGGGTGAAGCTAATGAGATTTTAGGTATCAAGCTATTAAGAAACAATAATAATATAATTCTATCTCAATCTCATTATATTGAAAAGATAATTAAAAAGTTTAATTACTATGATAAAAATCCAGTTTTCACTTCTTTTGATTCTAATATCAAGTTAATTAAAAATGAATGCCATAGTGTATCTTAGTTAGAGTATTCTAAGGTGATTGACAATCTTATGTATACTATGATTTCTATTCGACTTGATATTACTTTTGCAGTAGGTAAATTGATTAGGTTTACAAGTAATTCAAGTTTAGATCATTGGAATAATGTCTCTAAAGTACTTGGATATTTAAGGAAAACAATTAAATATAGTTTACATTTATCTTATTACCCTAATGTGCTTGAAGGGTATAGTGATGCAAGTTAGGTCATTGGTTCTAATGAATCTAAGACTACCAGTGGATGAATTTTTACACTTGAAAAAGCTGTCATTTCTTGGGGATCCAAGAAGCAAATTTGCATATTTCACTCTACCATAGAATCTGAATTCATGGCTTTGGCGGCTAGTAATAAAGAGACAGAATGGTTAAGAAACTTATTATTAGAAATACCATTGTTGGTAAGGCCTTTGTCACCGATCTCTATCTACTACGTGATGGTGAAGCAACACTATCAAAGACATATAATAAGACTTATAATGGAAAATCCATACATATCAATCTAAGGCATAGTTTTGTGCGGCAATTACTTAGTGACGGTATTATAACAATACATTATGTACGAGCTATCCAGAATTAGCAGACTTGTTCACCAAGGGACTGGCAATGGATATTGGCAGTAAAACATCAAGAGGAATGAGACTTAAGGTAATTTCACAGACACCAAATGAGAGAAACCCAACCTAAGTTAATAGGTTCAATGGGCAAAATACCTCATAAGAAGTGCCTGAAGCAAGCACCGTACGTTTTTTATCTGTCTCATTCCTGGATGTATGTATAGTGCTGAGTACCTATAATGATAAAATGGAGGATAAGCTACTACTCTTAATGAGTCCTTTCAAGAGTGATATAGTTACAGAAGCATTCATAAGGATTCACCTATATGACTATTGAAAGTGGGGCCGCTTCCTGATGTTCGAGAGTTTTGGCTACTCTCATGAACTCATGAATCTAGGACAGAGCACAAGGTCATTAATGTGCTATAATTTTAAAACACATGACAATTGAAATATGTGTGTGTGTGTGATATATCCGGTTGTGTCATATAGAATACTTAGTTCAAGATCATAGTCACTAAGGATTCTAATACAACTTTGATTTATTTACACTAAATGAAGGTTCAAGTTTATAAGACACATTTTTCTATGCACATATTTTTCTTACATACCTTTACCTTTGTATTTTGAAAAATAGTGGGGAATTGGTATATATATTTTTTAATAAGAAGAAAATGAATTTATAATTTATAAAAGAAAATTTGGGAAAAAGATTATGGCTTTTGGTGATTGTTAGTGACCATTCATTTGTGAATGGTGATGTCTCTTCGTAAAGAGAGCATCATTTGAATTTGAAATGGTAGAGGGATGTCATTGTTGAAAAGACACTACTATTGTTGAAAAGATACCATTGAAGAAGATGTCTTTTCATGAAAACATGAAAAAGGTCTTAAAGTATATCTTGTGATTCTATATAAACTCATCTTTGAGTCAATCTGAAAATCACAATTCCAACAATCTCCTTTCCATCTTCCTTTTCTTCTTCTTCTCAATTTTCGTTTTTGGATGTTTTGTGGAAAGTTACAGTTTTCAAGCACTAAACCGTAAACAAATTTTCAAGTTGTAAATTGCAAAAAGTTTTCAAGAGGTAAATTGTAATAGCATAAAAGTTAGGGGTGTACGCTGTAAAAGTGTGTTCAGGGTGCAGTTTGTTTTGCAGGCCAAAACTCACATTTCTCCTGTCTTGGAGAAGAGGCTTTTATATTGTGAAGGTGGATTTGTTGTAACTCTCTTGCAAATTAGTTTAATCACCAGTAGAGTGTGAAATCGCCTTAAAAATAGTGACATCGTAACGCGCCTTAAGCCTAACTTCTGGTAAATAATTTTCTATCTTTTCACCTCAACCCTAACACAGAGCTTGTCTACCACTGATTCATGGAATAGTCTCTGATCAGTCTCCAATCTATCCATCTCAACGTGGGGGATAACAGTAATTCAGTCATAACCTCTTAGTTGAGAAGACTTTGACACGTATCTTACTCTCACCCAAACAACCAATCCAAGCCCTCGCATGCCACGTATCTTACTCTCATTCAAACAACCAATCCAAGCCCTCGCACGCCACGTATCTTACTCTCATCCAAACAACCAATCCAAGCCCTCGTCTACAGGTATAGCCTAAGTTTAATTGAATTGTCAGCAGCAAAATCATGGAAAAACCCTTGCTTTCGAACGTTTGCTGTGTTTTCTTTATCACATGTTGAGTGGTTAGGAATTCTCATCTGAAGTGCTTTAGATGCATGGGCCGTCCATGATGAAGCCCATCGTATTAGGAGTTTGAATGGGCCCCACATGTCCAAATCAACCTGAATAGCAATGTAAGAAAACATTAATAGGTGGCAATGTATAATACCTTTTTTGGGGGCATTCTCAGTTTTGGTTTCATTCACTATGGTCGTGTTTGGATGCACAAGTAAATTGAATTGTGGAAATTTGAACTGATTAATGATATTTTCAAGTATTCATAAAGAGCATGTGACGCCAAACGCGCCCCCATTGCAATTTGTTGCCCATCATAGACTAATTATTACAATGTGATTCAATAGCGCCTCCAAACGCCTGCTCTAAACAATATCTAATATCTATCTGACACGGTTTCATACACAGTATGTACTGAAGGGAAGCGGATTGCGTCTGTGGGGCCCACCGTGATGTGTGGGTTTTATCCACGCCGTTCATCAATTTTTCCAGATCTTTTTAAGGTATGAGCCCAAAAATGAGCAAGATCTAAGGTTCAAGTGGATCACACGGTGGGGATTGAATGCCCATCATTAAAAACTTCTTAGGGGTCCACAGAAGTTTTGGATCAAACTGACATTTGTGTTTTCCCTTCATCCAGGCCCATGCACATCACGGGGGCCATTATCACCGCTGCTTCATGTGGTGTGGTCCACTTGAGCCTTTGATCTGGCTCATTTTTTGGGCTGATACCCTAAAATGACCTGGAAAAAGAATGAACGGTGTGGATAAAATTCATACATCACGGTGGTTCCCACAAAGCCCCTTCCAGGACCGATTTCCGTCCAGGCAGGGGCAGGACGCAATCCCCTTGCCTGTTGAATGTGGACCGTTGACCACTTTAACCGTCTATTCAATAGCCATTAAGTGGATAGATGGGATTGTTCTGTCAGAATAATATCCATCCAAAAATGGTCCCATGATTTGGACAGTTGTGAAGGGGAAGCCGATTGGGTGAGACGCTGGACTAACCCAAGACGGCGCATCCTTTACCGTGGGGGCCCACCTTCATGTATGTACTCTGTATCCACGCCGTCCATCCGTTTTTTCAGTATCATTCCAAGAATGAAGCAGATCATATTATCAGGTGGACCATACCATAGGAAATAGTGGTGATTGACCATTAATGGGCCACAAAAGTACTGGATCAAGCTGATATTTGTTTTTACCCTTCACCCGGTCTTACGATGGAAATAGTGGTGATTGACCATTAATGGGCTACAAAAGTTCTGGATCAAGATGATATTTGTTTTTTCCCTTCATCCAGGCTTACAAGAACTTATCAATAGATTGGATGACAAATATACAGTAGGAAAACATTAAAGTTCTCCGTGAGAAGTTTTTAATGGTAGGCCGTTCAATCACGACGGTTTCCTATGCTATGGTCCACCTGATAATTGGATATGTTTCATTTTTGGGATAATACCCTAAAATGATCAGGAGAAATGAATGGACCGTGCAGATGCAAAATACATACATCAAGGTGGGCTGCACCGTCTTGGATGAGGCCGTGGTCTCACCTAATCCGCTGCCGTGTGAAGGGGTCACTCAACACCCCTTGTGATGGGGTTTTGCCATATACACACCCATGTATCCATATATTCCCGGAGCACTCTCCCATTTAAATTTTTTAGTATTTTTACATATACATAGGGCTGTACATCAATCCAAGTCCAGTCGAGGTGCTTAGTTTGACTCGTTCATGCTCTCCTCAAGCTTACCATTAGAGCTTGGCTTCTTTGCCAAACTTTTGGAGTCGAGCTCGTTGTTTGAGCTCGAGGCGAGTTTACTTCGAGTCGAGTCGACCTTGCTCTCAACCCAACACCTAACTCACACCCGACTCAACCCATCTATCCGACCGAACTCTCAAATCAAATATTTAATTAATAATATATATAATATTAGATAGAGCCTTAGAGGTACCTTGTTGTTGATGTAGAGAGAGAGAGAGAGAGAGAGAGAGAGAGAGAGCTTGGGCAACTGACCGAATGCAGGCCGTATGACTGAGACGAGAGAGAGGAAGAGAGATACACACACACACACATAGAGAGAGAGAGAGAGAGAGAGAGAGAGAGAGAGAGAGAGAGAGAGATTGTGGAGCATAGGCACAAGAAAGAGAAGGAGAACATCGAGCGCGGCGGGTTGAGTAAGGAAGGAAAATGGTAAGAAATGGACGGATAGGTATGGTAGGGTTTAAGTTTTAACTTTTATATATATATATATATATATATATATATATATATATATATATGAGTTGGTCGAACTCGAGCTTGAGCTTCGTGTTAAGTTTGAGTCGAGTCGAGTCGAGTCAAGGTCCATTATGATCAAACTCGTTTCGTTTTCAAATCGAGTTGGGTCATATGAAGCTTGGCTTGCCTCGAGTCATCGTTCAAACCGAACTAGATCTAGCCAATTCGAGCGAGCTATTCAAGCTAGCTTGGCTTGCGTACAGCTCTACATATACATGTGCTAGATTTGGAGATTATATTTTTTTTGGACCAAAATGTCCATGCACTCTATAAAACCCTAGGGCCAAATGTGGAATTGGGTGGTATGGAATTTCATTTGGTCCCATGTAAATTATATCAGGCCGTTTGGAAGTATTGAATTAATCCAAACATAATGTAATTCAATCTTAAGAGGAGACATGGTAGGATTTCTTGTGGATTTTGAAATCTAATACATTCGTGAGCCTCGTATTGATGGCATGAACCAATGAGCATTTTATTGCTTGTTGTAAAAAGAGTAGTAAGATTCACCATGATGTTTGTGAAAAATCTACCCCATTCATAGCTTCTTCGGATCATTTTAGGGCCACACAACATAAAAAAAAGTGTAGGTTTGAAATGCATGGGGCTTATTGCGATGTTTTTGTAAAATCCACTTTGTTCATTTGATTTTTCAGCTTATATTAAGGTGTGGGACAAAAAATGAGGCAAATCCAAAACTCAAGTGGGCCCACGGTAGGGTATCAAACCCTGACTGTTGAACTCTCTCTCTCTCTATCTCTCTCTCATGCGAGCAAGAGAGAAGGTTGTGGGCCCACCGTGAAGTTTTTGAAAAATCCAACCCATCCACCATTTTAGATACCTAAATTTAGAGGGTGTGTACAAAACTTAAGCAAATCCAACACTCAAATGAACCACACAGCATGACACAGTCCTGATTTTTTCTCAGTTGATTGTGATATTTTCACAGGTGATCTTGTTTTTTCGCAGGTGGTTATGATTGTTTGTAACTGTTGATCGTGATTTTTATACGGCTGATTGTGATTTTTTCATGGCTGATCTTGATTTTTCACGGTTAATTATGAATTTTTTTTCAGCTGATCTTAATTTTTTTTTTCATGGCCCACCTAAATTTATGTGGCTAAAATGGTGAATGGGTTGGAGTTCTCAAAAACATGGCACTATGACTTTTTCAAGCAGAGAGAGTTCAACACTGTTTCCTACCATGTGGCGGTCCACTTTAGTGTTGGATCTGCCTCATTTTTAGGCCCACCCTTAAAATTTTGTGGCTAAAATAGTGGATGGGTTGTACTTTTCAAAATCATCATGGTGGGCCCACGACTTTTTCAGCCAAAGAGTTCCTGTTTCATGCAGTGTGGCCCACTTGAGTGCTGGATCTCCCAAGTTTTGTGCCCACCCCCTAAATTTAGGTGAATATAATGATGGATGAGTTGGATTTCTCAAAAACATCATGGTGGGCCCATCACTTTTTCAACTCCCCTTGAATGGAGAGAGAGTGTTTTCAAGGTCGGGGTTCTATACCCCTGCAGTGTGGCCTACTTGAGTTTTGGATCTGTCTCATTTTTTGTCACACACCCTGACATCAGCTGGAAAAACGGATGGACGGGGTGGATTTTTCAAAAACATCACAGTAGGCCCTAAGTTTTTCAACAGTGGTGGTTCAATCTACACCTTTTTTCTACTATGTGACCCACTTGAATTTCACATCTGCCTCATTTTTGGAACAAACCCCTAAAATGATCCAGAGAAGCTGTTGGATGGAGTTAAAAATTTCAAAAACATCACAGTGGGCCCATACCGTTTCAACGGTGAGCGTTTAATTTGATTATGACATAAGCTTACTCTAGTCCACCCAGGATTGCGTCCTACCCGTCCGGACGGTAATCCGTCCGGGCAGGTCTCTGTGGGGCTCACTGTGTTGTAAGTGTTTTATCCACGTCGTTAATCGCTTTTTTCGAATTATTTTAATATATGATCCCAAAAATAAAGTGGGTCCACAACTCTAGTGGACCACACCAAAGGAAGCTGCAGTGATAACGACACCCACCGTTGCAACCTTTCATAGGGTCATCGTGATGTTTTTTTACCATCTAACCTATTAATAAGGTCATGTAACGTGGATGAAGTGAAAAAACAAATATCAGCTTGATAAGAAACTTCTCCAGCTCCCAAGAAGTTTTTAATGGTGGAAGTTTAATCCTCACTTTGCAGTCCTTTACCTGCCTCATTTTTTGGCTCATACCTTAAAATGATCCGAGAAAAATTATGAACAGCGCGGGTAAAAAACTTACATCACGGTGGACCCCACAGAGCCCTGCCAGGGTAGGACGCAATCCGCGTCCACTCTAGTCCTGAAAAAAGCTTAAGAGCCTCGTAGAGAAAATGAACTTTTCAGTCCCCCAAGATTATAATCTGCCAATTCTGCATACGGAGGTCTGCAAAAATAATTTTTAAAAAAGGAAGTATATTTTGAGGGTCCCATGATACATAACTATATTTAAGGAAAACCGTAAAACATGTCAATATTCTAGCCTAGGTCGTCAGTGGGCCGGGCTGGCCACATCCAACAAAGGCTTGAAATCTTGGCTGTGCAGCCTAATGGGCCAGAATTTCATGTCCTGTCAAGTGATGACTAGACCAGACCGGACCAGACCATTGGTCTTAAAGTAAGTTATCTATATTTTATGAGAAATATCCTAGCCGTCCACAATGTTTGTGGTCCTTAGTGAGTGGATTAGTTTCCTTTGCTTTTCAAGCCACTTTGGCAAGGACCAACCAGCTAGGGCTTGGGAAATTTAGGGAGTGGTTAAGGCCAACCCCTAATCACGCCCTAATCTACCCTATTGCCACCCCTAGCCTAGTCTGTAAAAGAGTGGCGATGGGCCATGCCGTAGCCCGCTAGGGCTAGGGCTTGGGAGATTTTAAGGAGTGGTTATGGCCAAACCCTAATCAGGCCCTAACCCACTCTATTGCCACCCTTAGCCTAGTCCGGTAAAAGGGTGGCAATGAGTCATGCCCTCGTCCTCCAGGGCTAGGGCTTTGGAAATTAAGGAGTGGTTATGGCTAACCCCTTACCATGCCCTAACCTACCCTATTGCCAGCCCTAGCCTAATCTAGTAAAGGGGTGGCAATGGGCCAAGCCCTAGCCCTAGGCTAGAGCTTAGGCCTCTAAACTTGGCCTATGGATCCAACATACGTTGGAAATCTAAATCTAGTTTTCAGGTAGGCCAATAATGATGGCTCAAATCGGCCCTCTAACCTAGCCCAATCATCAATTGGGCTACTAAACCACCGGTAGTTATAGCAATCAATATTCGTCATGCAACCGTTATTACATTAAATCCAAAGGTTCCTTCTCGACCTAGTTACAGGGATGGAACTAAACTCTATATTATGGAAAGATAGAATATAGAACTTATAAAGGTGAATCAGATAATAGATGGTTAGCATTTCAGCCACTTATATATATATATATATATATATATATATATATATATATATATATATATATATATAGTGGTCTCCCGTGCACAGTACCGTAAGGAGTTTATATGCGAGCCTTCATATAAGCCATAAGATGAGAATTCAGCTTCATTGAGAGTGAGAGAGTCTTCAAAAAAAAGACTTTCTCCTATACCCACGAAGAAACTTTTGGAATTGCAAGCGGATTTCCCGCGAAAGCCTTTTACATGAAGATCATGGGCAAAGATTCTGTGTGAGGCCTACTATGATGTTTGTGATAAATCCAACCCATCCATCCATTTTTCGAAATCATTTTAGGACATGTGACCAAAAATGAGGAGGATCCAAAAATTAAATGGGCCACATGAGAGGAAACGGTGGGAATTTAGTGACCATCGTTGAAACATTCATATGGCTACAAAAGTTTTGTGTCCGTTTAAGTTCCCGGTATTTTCATTTCATCTCCATGAAAATGACCTTATAAATGGTTTGGATGGAATATAAACATCAAGGTCGAGCCTAGGAAGGTTTCATTGGTAAGCATTCATTTCCCCACTGTTTCATCTCATATGGCCCACTTGAATTTTGGATCCTCCTCATTTTTGGTATAATGTCATAAAATGATATCTAAAAACGAATAGACGGATTGGATTTCACACAAAGATCACAATGGGCCCCACACAAAATCCTTTTGCGGGATCTTCATGGGAAAGGCTTTGGCAGGAAATCTGCATCCCCTGGGTTTGGGAAACGAATGGCTACTCCCCCTGCCACATGCCAATGGCAGGTGGTAGGTGCTATGTGGGCCCCACCATGATGTATGTGTTTCATCTATGTTGTTCATCTGTTTTTCTAGATCATTTTATGGTATGAGACCAAAAATGGGGTATATCCCAATCTCAAGTGGACCGCATTATAGGAAACCTTGTTGAATGGACGTCGACCATTAACTTTTTTTTTAGGGACCATAAAAGTTTTGGATCAAGTTTTGGGGGTCACAAGTATATTGGTTGGTTGGGACTCGATCATGCACATGTGCATGTGTATGTGTGTGCCGAGCTTGCAGGAGTCGAATGCAACTCGAATCAAACCAAACACCATGAAACCTAGGTGCTTAGATAGACCGAAAGACCATATTTAAGGAGATCAGTTATACACTTAGCCACCAATTCACAAGGATTTGAGCAATTTACGAATGGAAGGGTTAATCCTTATAAAGAGTTCCTTTTGTCTTGAAAATAATGACTTTTATCATAATAGTAATAACATATATTATTTAATAATAAAACTGTTATGGGTAAAGATGGACTGGCTAAAGAGAAGAGGTCAACTCGAATATCTTTACGAGATACGAGATCAGCCAGCGCCGGTCATGACCAATAAACTCCTCAATGGCTAAGGAAGAGACGTCGGTCGTTTACTACATATGAAGTTAGGTCGGAAGGTCGACCATCTACCCAACGATAAGGGGAGGCTTGAAGCTCATCCGATTATGCAGGTCGACCAAGACCACCTTAGACTCTTGAGGCGGTCAGCAGGTCGGCCATCTACCCAACAATATGGGGAGGCTCGAAGCTCATCCGAGTATCCAGGTCAGCCAAGACCACCTCGGACTCTTGAGGTAGGTTGGCAAGTCGATCATCTACCCAACGATAAGGGGATGCTCGAAGCTTATCTGAGTATCCGGGTCGGCCATGGCCACCTCGGACTCTTGAGGCAGTTGACAGGTAGGCAGGTCGGCCATCTACCCAACGATAGGGAGAGGCTCAAAACTCATCCGAGTATGCAGATCAGCCAAGACTACATCAGACTCTTGATCTCGACCCCCCACAATATATTGTCATCCGAATTCTACCAAGGAAAGGAGCTCGGCCTCACTGCCATAAATATGAAGTATAAGGGTTGTCACGCCCCAAACTCAGAAACCGGGCTCACAAAATTTCTGATGGCCGAATCCAGTGCTGACAGCCTCCGTAGTACCCCATTCTCGGCTCTTAGCATATATACGCCAGATTCCGATCCTGGGATCCTACAAGGAGGATTTTTTAGTGTACATTTATTTTGTAATAAGCATAACCACAAGATTACCCGAATCACAAAAGCAACATTATCATCACATATCCACTAATATAATCATTGAGTACAATACAAAAAGGGAAATACATAAATTGAAAATCAAGCTCCAGAAGGCCGCTGCACGCTCCAAGCTCAACACTGCTGCAACCTAATATCACTTGCATGCATCGATCATACATAAGCTTATAGAAAGCTTAGAGGGTGGTGTAAGTGTGTACACAAGATAAGTGCTAAATATTCAATACAATGCCATCATTATACAATACCGGAATTACTGGTAATCCATAAATCGTACGATATCGGAATAAGCAGAAATACTGACAAGATCATGAATTATCAGAGTAAGCAGAAATACTGACAAGATCATAAATCATACGATAACAGAATAAGCAGAAATACGGACAAGTCCATGAGTCAATCAATATCATAATACACAATATAGAACAACTATGCAAATGATGAGTCATAAAAAGCCAAATATCAGATGTCGAGGATGCGATGCAATATACAATTCCTGATAAGTTCACGAATAGCGTCAGCCGTATCTAGACCATATAAATGCAGAAACGCAGTAACTTAAAATGCCGTATGCCGCGAATGTCATGCAATATGCAGTGCGAATGGAATGACCATACTGGAGTGTGAAGTCGGGATGATACTATGTAGTATCGCAGGCTATGGGGTCCATCACAAGGAACTTCTATCCAAACCAGTCCCATACCTAAATTTGGATAGTCAGACTCAATGTGGTAAACTCCTGATCTCAGGCTAGTCGCGCGCCCCAACCGAAATCCTGGACATTGTGAAGGCACACGTAACAAATAGTTACGCACCACCAACCCAATTGGATAGTGAATGAATGAATGCATGAATGAGTATGCAACTCCTACTCACTAACCACATATCAGTATAGTTCATCTCTAGGATCATCACCGGGGTTTAATACACTCCAAATAGCACTGCCGCTCTCTCAGCCGCACAGTACAAGTGAGCGTAAGAAACCTCACTATCCGCTTGGCCAATAGTCTGCCAATACTTATCCGGCACGTCGATAGCGGACCCATTCACGGCTGGTCAAATCAGCTTAGTATTGCCCACTACTCTCGGGCGGGTAAGGCCACACCCCCTCCCAATTGACCACGACACAGTGGAAGACGCGGCCTCCTGGTATTCAGCACTCGGGCGCTCATGTATCCACTCGGTCTCGACGTTGGGGCGTCCTCTGGTACTAAGAGGGTTTAAGGATTTTCACCCAGGGACATCTATGACGCCTGTATGCTAGAACTAACATTTCCAGTGTCCCATCTGGCCATCCACGATATGCCTGTGGAGGCTACGGCCCTGATGTCGCTAGGGCACACAATGCAAGATGCATGAGTCATACAATCCAGTCATGCATAAATCCTGCGCATATCGTGTGCTCATGTGAGATAACCTCCGCCTATCAAGGTGTCTCATAACAACCTGCCTAATGGCATATGCAATGGTCAACTACATCTCATAACAAACATGTAAATGATGCATATGTGCATGATCATGATGCTATGCAGTCACATACTCATAATCAGCATCAATATCCGGCATCGACAATCAATCACAACAATGTGGACATTTAACCAACATTGTCCCCCAAGGAATGGTGGACCCATGGCCTCACACAAGGGCCAAATATACAACACCATGGGTCCCACTCAATAGCGTAATACACACCACGATGGGCCTTTCACATGGGCCTAACATACATCACAATGGGCTCCTTCACCTGGCCCCCAAATGCATCACAATGTGCCTCATCACCTAGGCCTCAATATACATCACATTGGGCCTTAAATACGAGCTGGATATACATCATATTGAGCCTTAAACACAGGTCGCATGTACATCATATTGGGCCTCCAACACAGGTTCCATATACATCATAGTGGGCCTTAAACATAGGCCGCATATACATCATATGGCTCTCGACCATTGGCCTCGGCAAACGTAATCGGCCTCTACAATCGGCCTTGACAATCGGAATCAATCAATAATCGGCCTCAATGATCGGAACCAGCAATCGGCTAGACAATCGGAATTGACAATCGGTCACCTTAATCGGCCACGATCGCTAATCGCCAATCATTCACAACAATCAGGATCGATCGATAATCGGCCTCGATGATCGAAATCGGCAATCGGCCACAACAATCGGCTTATAAACAAGGTGGGATCTACAGATGGACGGCCGATAAACCATAATATCAAGATCAGCCCACAGCAGTGGTTATATCAAATCTGATGGCACAGGGCCATCCGTCTATGGCGAATGGGGCCCACTTATTTTGGTTAATATATATAGAGTATGGTACGAATGGGCCTAACAAGGCCCAAGGAAAGGTCACAAGGTGAACATTCAACCATCGTTGCCCATCAATGTGGACATTCAACCAACACTACTCTCAAGTAGTGGTCTACATAGAGTCAAACATAAGGTGGGCCCAAATATCCAACAAGTGGCCTCAAATAGTCATCACAGGTGGGCCTTACGCATGCAACACATGGGCCTACACATCACGATGGGTCGATACATTGGGCCTCACCATTAGCCTAATATGCACATCACGGTGGGTCGCATCATTGGGCCGCATCAATGGGCGTTAATTCAACAAGTGGGCCGAATCAATGAGCCGCACTAATGGGCCTTATACACATCAAGTCGGGCCTTGATAACTAGGCTGGAAACATGTCACAATGGGACACGACATACGGGCCGAAAATACGTTGCAATAGGCCTCGACCCATGGGCTGAAAATACATCTATGTGGGCCTTACCAAATGGGCCATAAACACATCCTAATGGGCCTTAAACATATCATAACGGCCATAACCATGGGCCTCAATATACATCGCAATGGCCCGCAACCCATGGGCCTCACATACATCATGTGAGCCGCAATACACGGGCCTCAGATACATCCCAATGGGCCCCAACACCTGGACCGGGTATACATCATATCGGGCCTCGAACATGGGCCATATATACATCATAATGGGCCCCATCATCTGGGCCTTAAATACGTACATCACGTGGGGGCCACATGAATGGACGGTGTGAATATACAACATATATATCACAGTGGGTCCCACTATGATATGGGTCTCCCAGGAGGGTGGAGGGTTTGTAGATCACGATGAGAGTTAGGATTACATTTAAAATCATTTCAATAATTACAGGTGCAACATGTGTATCATTATACACAATCACTCTATGGGGGTACATGGCTCACTAATGGTAATCAGCATTGTCCAAATTTTGCCCATGTGAATCAACACTTTCCAGACATTGCCCAACACCATCCAAACACTCTGGACGGTGTGGATACGAAACATACATCGAGGCCGCAGCACCGCCCAAACACTATTCGACACCGTCCAAGCATGTCCAGCACCATCCAAATCATTTGGACGGTGTGGATGAAACAAATACATCACTGTGGTCCCCACGTGGGTCCCACAACATAAACATGTATATATGTATTATAACACACATATATAATAATAATAATAATAATAATAATATAATACTATCATTATATCTGACCAGCGCCTAGCCCTAGACGGGCGGCCTGGATACAAAAAAATATATATACATCACGTGGGCTCAAAATACATCATATCGGGTCTTATCAAGTGAGCCCCAAATATATCAAATCGGCCTCATCAAATGAGCCCCTATAAATATCAAGGTGGGCCTCAACAACGGGCCACAAATACATCAAGGTGGGCCTCCTCAAATGGGCCTTATAAATATCAAGGTGGGCCTCAACAAATGGCCACACAAAGGGGCCCCGGGTATAATAAATCGGCCACACCCAAATTATAAGTGGTGACAATGATTTCTACCATTAAAAATCCAAAGGCCCACGATAACAGTTATTTCCCATCCAATCTGATCATAAGGTCACAATGACCTGCAAGGAATTTTATGGAGGACGGTCAAACCTACTAATTTCTATAGTGTGGTCCACCTGATCCTAAATCTAGATCTATCTCATTTTTAGTTTCAAGCCTAAAATAAGCTTTCAGAATGGTTGGATGGTTTGGATGCAACACATGCATCATGGTGGGTCCCACCATCTAGTAATGTGGACGGTGTAGATAAAACAAATATATCAAGTGGGTCCCACGCTGCACAGACGCAGCTCACGTACAGGGGGCAGGCGCAGATGAAACACACTCCTCGTGGTTAAGCCCACCGTCCAGCTATCTGGACGGTGAGGGTCAGCCATAAACATCAAGGTGTGGTCCCACATGGGGCCCACCATAACGTTTATTTACCGTCCAATCGGTTGGTTGAGCCACACGGACCCAGATGCAGAGGAAAAAAACAAATTTCATATCAATCCAAGGCTTCTGTTACAACCCAAAAAGGGTTTCAATGGCAGACGTTCATCCACACTATTCCCTGTGATGTGGGCCACCTAAGATGCAGATGAGGTTGATTTTTGGTGTGGGGCCCCCTTCCCTAAGGGACCAGCAAATGCACGGTGTTTATGTGCAACATACTTCGTGGTGGGGCCTGTGGTGAGGCCCATCGTTCCACCTTTAAACCAACAGCGAGGACGCTACTTACTGCAGCATCTTACTGCAACGTCCAGAGGACGCTGATAGCAGCAGGACGTCCATGCGTATGTGTTTGTTGTGTTTTTTTTTTTTTTTTGTTAATCTACGAATTCTTATATTTAGGGCCTGCATTAGACAAATCCACACCGACCACTGGTCTCCTCGGCTCGTAATAAAACTAACGAGTCCAATATGCAATATTTTTGGCGTATGAAAACATCATAGCAAGCCTTAACCGTTTAAATCATCTAAAATCACTGTTTCCTGCATTATGGCTCACCAGAGGTTTAGATCGGCTTCACATTTCGACTCAACGACTAAAGTGAGGTGGGAAAAAGGGTGGATGGCATGGATTAAATCCATACATCAAGGTGGGGCTTGTATGAGTGGCCCACCCAAAAATCAAGAAAACCAACTAACATTTTGTTTAAATATTATTTTTATTTATTTTTGATAGCTTGGTAGTATACACCCATGTCAGTACATGAACTCCATGTTAGCCATACCCTACTCCACGTCCAGCATCCAGGGAACGCTGGACGGCATGGATAAACATAGCATGATGGTGGGTCCCACATGTACGTGGCCCACGTTTCATCAAGGTGGGTCCCACACGAACGTGGCCCACCTAATGGGTCTGATATTTATATTTCTCATCATCCATAAGGTAAGGTCCATATGATTTGAATAGTTTGGATAAGACATACATCAAGGTGGGGTCCATTCGAGTGGGCCACACATCACACAAAAATGAAAAAGAGAGAGAGAGAAAAAAAAAAAAAAAAGCACCAATCTCTAAATCGACTCCTTCCTCAATTCCTTGGGTCCTCAAGCCTTTTAGAATCTTTTTCAACGGTGGAGATGAGCTTCTAATGGCAGGATTGAAGGGGATCTAAGGTGAATGTGGCTAGAAATGGGAGGGCTGCCATGGACGTTTTCACCTTCTCTCTTGCCAGGGGAGAAAACGAAGAAGAAGAAGAAAGAGAGAGAGAGAGAGAGAGAGAGAGAGAGAGAGAGAGAAATTAATTCATGTAAGGCCATAAATGCTAGGGTTGACTCATGGGGAAAATAAATGTCATAATTGCTTGTAAGCATTTATTACTTGGCATGGGGTGATGACATCACCCCATGATAACCTAGGAAATGGTGTCATTGTGATATGTGGGCCCCGCAAATGTGTGGTCCACAGCTATTTCAATGTGCGAGCTACATCTCATGATCTAAGCATCGCATTGACGCACGAGACGCAGTGTTGGAATCGCAGCGTCGGTGCAGTCGCAATGGTATAGGTCTCGGGTTGAGCCGACTCAGATCGACAGGATGTGACTCAAGATTGCGCGCAAACACCGATAATATACCGCGTTAGGATGAAATTCGATCGGGACGACCGCGGAAGCTTACGGAATGGTACGGGCTAGGATACGGGTCTTATAAGGGTAGGTCGGCAATCTACACGGTACTGAGAGAAGGGTCAAGGCTCGCCAGAGAATCCAGGTCGGCAGACTACCCCCATGTTAGGTCAACAGACTACCTCCAGGTCAGGTTGACATACTACACTTAGGTTAGGTTGGCCAAGACCACCTCGACTTTCTACTGCACATCTCCGCTGATTCTGAATAATCAGATCTTATCTAAGAAAGATCCATCTGAGATCTTCTCCAAAGATCTCGGAGGATATTTACGATAAGTTCGGGATCCCGATATCTTCTCCAAAGATCTCGGAGAATATCTGTGACACGGTCATGATCCCAAAATCTTTGCTAAAGATCTCGGGAGATTCCCCCACGCGTTCGAGATTCGAATTCCTCTACATTATGTCTCTACTAAATAGGGAGATCTCTTCTACGTCACCACTCTCTTCAACTATAAATATGAGCATCTCTAATGGTAGAAGGTACGTAGAATCCCTCACCCAAAACCCCTCAATACTACAGATTCCTAGCCTGACTTTGGCATCAGAGGGTCTCCTATTCTAACTAGGGTCTCCTTTGTCTTCTTCATGTGCAGGTACTCGAAGGTCTTAAAAGGGTGGATCAGATTTTTGCATTAACTAAAACAACTAGTTAAAGTAAGAAATATAAGGCAAGTGTTGATTTTATTAACTTGAATAAGAATGTAATATAAAGGACAAATAAGTAAAGAAAGTAAAGAAAATTATCGACGGCATTTCGTGCGAACGAAGCAGCCATGGATGGTTGATGGTCTTCTGGGCCTAGGCGGTCATAGACAATCATGGTTTGGGTAGAATGTTGTGGCCTAAACAAATCACTAAGTAAGAACTTAGATATTTGAGATCTGATGATGAGGTCGTGGACAAAAAACTAAACTAATTCCAACTTACTGAGCGATGTGTTAGATAGAAGTGGATGGAACTAAAACAAAGTTATGCTAATCAATCTAGACTTGCTACGACATTGTGTTGGACAAAAGTTGAGAGGCTAAACTAGGCTAAGTTAAGATAAGCATCCATGTGAGACAAAAAGTTAAAATAGGCAACATTAACTTGAATAAGAGATTGTGTTTGTATTAGCGAAGGTTCAGATCTCATCATTCTCTATTGCTTTTATAAACTTGGAGGCCGTGGCCTTGCATATAGTCTTTTTAGCTTATGAGATTAGTCAGTCAATTAATTAGTGCCATCAACCTGTTATGATTCTAATTCAGGGCTAAACTAGCTAATTAATATGTTGTTATATCTATTTATATTTTTATTTCCTGATAGCTTCTTCTTCCTATTGCACTGCTTTTGGATTTATAGACACACATGGCTTATTAAATTTAGTCATGTGTCAGTGCGCATCACCATCTTGATGTTACACTTGGTTACATGTGCTCTTAAGAAACTTTGTATATGCGAGTATCTTATAGCCATTAGAATTTTGGTTGCGCATGTCTCTTGGTGCTATAGAACCCTTGGCATGTAGAGTTGTACACGACTCGAGCTTGGCACAACTTGGCTTGGCTTGGCCGGCAGCCAACTCCAGCTTGAACTCGGCTCGGCTCGGTCCTCGAGCCTGATTGGCCAACTCAGCTCGGCTCGGCTCGGTTTGGTTTGCAACTCGGGCCAGTTTGAGCCTTTGCAACATTTTCTCAAATGCAAAATGCATCTTCAATCTTCCAGAATGCAAAATAGTAATAACACTTTATAGACATTTCATCAAACACTCGAGGAGTAGCATCAAGACTAAGTTATGAGGGCAGTCCTACAATGTAACTCTTTTTTTTTTCGATAATTTGTTTCTTAATCTTCATTTGAATGTTCATTTCAAGAATACTCTGATATGAGGACAATAAAAAAAACAATACTTTATTGAGTCATTTCATCGAATACTCGATGAGCAACATCAAAATCAAAATAACTAAATTACCGAGTCGAGCTCAGTTAAGCTTAAGCTTGGACACAGCTTAAAATATTTTTGAGCTCTAAAAACCAGCGCGGCTGGATCTTAAATCCAATTTCAAGCCGAGGTGAGTCAAGCTTTTCTAAGTTGAGTCTAGCGAGCTGACCGAGCTAACTCTGACTCGTGTACAGCTATACAGTGAGTGGCATGACACATCTTTAGCGAATATGTACTTTTGATCCTTACAATCTCTCTGCGACTCTACAAGTAATTTTTCTGAATATTCTATACAGCCACGTCTCATTCGTTGGAACTGTAGCAGGTCGGGTGTAAACCGTACCTATATCCTGTAAATGATCTTGTCCATTCATTTTTACATATGCCACTGATTGAATGATTTGGATAATGCGATCAGTGGGATTTTTCGAGCTTATGAAAAGTGGACTGCAGCTAATGGATGGTCCATGTGGGTGATATGGCTGCCAACGGGTCCCAAGGCAACCATGTGCATGGGAAGAAGATTCTGGTACATGTATCTCTTTGCTGTTCCAGGATATATCGTGCTATAGCTGTTGGATCTGGTTCATGTTTCAATGATCCGAACCATTTATATAATGGTCCTACTACAATCTGAAAATCCTTAGCTTTTGATTAATGACCTACATAATAATGCTGTGGTAGCACATAATCAAAGGGGAATGGTTAAACGTTAAAACATTTAAAATATTCCAATCAGAGATAGTCTTCTTGGGTTTCTCATTTACGGTGGGGCCTATCATATAAACGGTTTGGATCATTGTAAAATTAACCCAGATCTAACGGCTATGATCCCAACCTATCCCGTAGAAATACGTCGCCATGTACGGTAGCAAGCATTATTATTATTATTAATACAAGGGAAGTTATTCGATACTCTGGCAGACTACGACGATTGATACGCAAGCACTCACATTGTATGCGTGGCACACATTAATTCAAATTAAAAAACCATGTGAATCGTGGGACCCACTGTCTTTCAGTCACAGTCACAATATCTGATCAGGTCAGTTAATCCTAACCTGTGATTCGTAGACACCTAAAATATGTCAACCGTTGGATACTTTCATTTTAACCGTCCATTAAATGTCCACCAACTCCAGAGTCTGCAAATCAGATAAGTCATTCTGTGCACGATGCAACCAGTACCCATATTTCGGAAAGTTTAATTTCAGTTACTCATATGACACGTAAGCAAATCATAAGTAACTTCTGAGTGCCTGCGCATCATCTACCCAACTCTGCCAGAGTATCAAAGTCTTTCACTTCGGACAAAATACTAGAAAGCTGAGGAATCATCTGGCCCTGATACACGTGACTGGGGATCATGTTCTGGTGATCCAGACCATTCACCTGATTGCCTCTAAAGTCGATCAACCACATCCCAAAAAACCCCAAATCAATAGATCCTATCCATTGGACGTTTGTTCCTCTTTCTTAACCACTTATCTGTAATCCATTAATTTAAGTGCTAGGACCATCCAATGTTCGATATTTTCAGCATATCCACCATCCATAGTGGGCCCAATAAGATCAATGGTCTGGATCACAGGACGGTGATCCCATTCATATAAGCTAGTGCATGAGGACATTGTACACATGATGAGGCATCAAGAACCGATAATTCCTCCATAAAGCATGGCATGTTGTAGCTAAAAAAATAATAGAAAGCAACCTTGCCCTTCACAGGAGGTTGGCATTAAAAGCAAGAGACTGGGAGTCCACCAACGAACTAGACGAGGCAGACCATCCGTCCTTTATTCTCTTTTATATATATGCGGTTAGACAGGAATTTAGATAACCACACGTGTTTATATCTACTTTTCTATGAATGGACCGTTTTCCATCCATAATCAGATGTTCTCCCTGTCCACTCCTACTCCTTCGATATCGTGTACCATGTGTTTGTGACCGTTCATCTGGTGGGCCAAACTATGGATGACAATGGCCTCAGAATCACACCGACCAGATGATACCGAAAACTGATTGATGGGAATTTTCTTTTCTTTTCTTTTTTTCTTTAAAAAAGAAAAAAAAAATCTCTTTTGATCAATTCTCATGGACTGTTGCAACCCATTGTCCAATTTTTCATTTTAACCGTCAATTTTCAATGGAGAATGTAGGCCCACCTTCAAATTACCGTTTAAAAGCTGACACCAGTTTTTGAAAAAATAAAAAATAAAAAATGCTAAGATGATGAGATTGATGAACCATTAGGCCCTGTTTGGGAGCCTGGATTCAGATCCCCTGGATTAGATTCCGTCCCTTTACTTCAGTTGGACCTCGAGTAAGACAAGTGTATAACTAAAATTGCACCCTGAAGATGACCATCGGGGCGGATCAGCCATTGCCAGGACACACAGGTGGCAGGACGGCCTGAGAGTAGGAATCTAAAATCATTAAGCAAATCATGCTTGAATTATACAAAAGCTGGCCGGGTCTATTTTGATTGCAGGGGTGTAAGAAATCCATGATCGGATTTATCTAGACTTAATTTCTGCCAATACTGTCCTTGCAACACTATACGAGCCTACGTTGTATTTTGTTTTAAAATAGTATTAAAATTTGATTTTCAAATTTTTCATTTTCCTCTACTTTTGGAATGTTGCTATTTTTGAGTTATGGGTTTTTGTCCCACATCGGATTTGACAAAGAAATCCTTTTGTATATAAGATAAACTTTTTGTTTTGGGCTTGAGCCCCTTTCAGGGGGCATGTGAATTTGGTCCTGTGGGGGGGCCTATGTCAATAGCTCCAATCTATGCAGTTGACCACACATGCACGCGCCTACTCCGAGTCCATGTGTGTGTGCGTGTGCGTGACGGGCTGGGCTGGGTGCGGGTGCGGTGTGAGTGTACTCGCGTGGGTGTGTATGTATGGGTACTCACAAGACTTTATTTGTGAGAGTGTAATCGCACTTGCGCCTTTTCGTTTTAAACTAGAGAGATACATCTGTTCCAGTTGGTCGCACCTGTTGGGTTTAAACCCAAC
Source organism: Magnolia sinica (assembly GCF_029962835.1). NCBI lineage: Eukaryota > Viridiplantae > Streptophyta > Magnoliopsida > Magnoliales > Magnoliaceae > Magnolia > Magnolia sinica. The sequence continues at coordinate 77,872,693 of NC_080579.1, read as the reverse complement.
GGACATAATCTTTTGTAAATGGTGTTTATGCACCACTTCGGAGTCTATATAAAGACTACCGATTCCAGTTTCAAATATACGAAAATATTATCTCTCTTATAAAACTCTCTCTGATACGGTTTTAAGAATTTTACTGAGTTCATTGCTGAGTCAACTCAGCACTTTTGAGTTAAACTGCAAGTGGTTTGAGCCCATGTATAGTGAGTGCACCGCTAGGACCGAGTCATAATCGTTGTATCTTAGAGGTCGATTGCTTTGGAAACCTGTTGCACTTGGGACGCTTTCCAAGGGGAGCAAATTCGATTTCAAGCCGAGTGACTCAGTCATGCCTTGACTCAATTCAATAAGTTCTCTTTCTCAAAAATTTTATTTTCTTTTTTGGTTCTCGATTTTAATAGTCTATTTATTTCTACCAAATATTCCAACAGCCTTTGTATGTCGATCCGACCCTTAGGCTGCCCTAAGCAACTTGGCTTGGTAAGATCGAGTCCGAGTTGTAACGCTTGTGTGGCATATGCTCATTGGCTATTTAAGGCAACTCAATGTGAAGGCTTAAAAAGATAGAGGGTCATGGACGGAGTTCAGGAGACGGGAGTAGAGGAAGATAGAGGAGAAAAGAGAGACCCTTTTTAAAATAAAAAATAAAAAATTTGGGGTTAACTTGTTAGTACACACCCATGTCAGTACACACACTCCATGTTAGCCAACCCCACTAGGGATTGATACCAAGACGTCAAGTGTTGAAACGAGGTATCTCCACTCAGTCTGCCAGTTGAGCTATGGATCTGGGTATAGAGAAGAGAGTGTAGAGAGAGAGAGAGTGTGTAGAGAGACAGAGAGAGAGAGAGAGAGAAACCCTACCAGAGGGCTCAATCAAGGAAAGCAAGCTTTTTTCAAATACACTCAGGCAGCTACTGACCTTTATTAATTTGGAAGCAACACGTGCCTAACTCTATCCTCACTAAAGTATTTCTCTCGCCAGATTTTTCGATTCGTTAAAGTCGAAACTGAAGAAGATACTGAAGTCAACAAATAGGGTTAGAATTCAGAACATCCGATCATCCCTTTTATCAAAAAATGGTGTTTGATTTCCCATTTCTCTCTCACATATCAAATCAAGCCGTACTTTATACATTCCTTACAAACTTGCAACGTCTACACCCACTCACGTTTTTATTTCGTTAATATTTCGCCTACCCGTACCTTAAAAAGTTTGTGAAGTATGGCTTAACTTTGTGTGATTTCTTTATTTTGCTAATGCTTTATTCTTTTTTTGCCTACCCTAGTCCTACGGCCTAGAGTGGCATGGCTTAACTTTGTTATATTTGGAAATTTCTCTGAATCCCCCAAAAAACCATATATCCTTGTAAAGTAGAAACTATGCGTCGCACGGGTGGAAAAGAGTGCCTAACGCATTCTTATTTCGTAATCGAGAACCTTATCTAGAATCAACGGTCATAAACCAATCACAAGAGTCACTCGAGTTGGAGAATCTTATGGTCCCCAGACACGTAAGCGATTCTACGATTTCTAACTGACCGTAAATTCTGAAATTTCATTTGGCTAGTGGGGATTCCAAATCAAATACATTTTTACCTTAAATCAACCCCACATTTCAATCAAATTAAAGAAAAAAAAATGAACAGACAGAAAAAGCCAAGAAGAAAGTGTGGGCATCATTCTGTCGTGCGACTTCTCGTGTGGGAGGGCATTCATAGAATGACGACTCTACTAAGGATTGCTAGCCACTAGCCAAGGCTCGACTCAAAACACAAGACTTTACTGTTTTTTAGGGGATTCCTTAACTTCCACCATTCCAGTCTTTATTAGTCCAATGCTAACTTACTACTGGACTAATCAACTAACTTTCCAATTTACACTTGTCCATTTTACTTTCTTGCATGCATCCTGTATTCCATTACAAACTAGTCCCCTTTACTTTATTACGGGCATCATGCATTCCAGTGTAAACTAGTCCTTTTCCTTTCCTACGAGCATCTTGCATTCCAGTACAAACTGGTCTTTTAGTGTCCTACGAGCATCCTACATTCCAATGCAAATTGGTCCATTTTACTTTCCCGTCTGCATCCTGCATTCCAATAAAAACTGATACTTTAACTTTCCTGCAAGCATCCTGCATTCTAGTGTATACTGGTCCTTTTGTACGTTTTTTTCCATTTATGTTCTTTATATCTACTTTTATATGTAAAAAAGAAAAAAAAAATCAGAAAAATAGAAAATTAAAATTAAAAAAGACTGCAATGAACCAAATCAATAGACGATGGGCCAGCCTACAACCATTGTGCCCAAAAATTAGTTGCGGGTTTGCACCTTGTCAAGTCAATGAGCACATACCAAAGCATCATTCGAACTCATGCACAAATAACCATGTCAATCCAATGGGACATTCCATAGCCCATCCTTAATTCGCCCAGACAACAAGATCCTTAACTTGCACCCAACCTTTCAGTAGCCAACCTCGCCTGCAGGATGCATAGGCTAAAGGATTTACTTGCTTCAAGAACGAGCCACCCAACCATTCATAATGTGTAACAGCCAAGCACTCACATGGGTCTTTCCAACTCAACCATTAACCAATCTCAACCTATTCCCCCTTATGGGAATTGGGTTCACTTTCAACAACATCTAGTCACAACATCTCAAAATTTGTCACATCCTACCCCTAACAGGAGCCAATAACAGGTCTCGGCAGGGAACCAATTAACTATCCATTTTTCTCCCCCTAACCGGAGCTAGCTAGTGCCTTAAAAGGTATACTCCACCCAATCTCAATCCAGCCAATTCTAACAGCTTCCCCCTAACAGGAGCACTTTTCAATTCCAGTCAAAACAACTACAATATTTACCTTTTGGTCAATCACAACATTTGTATTCCGGTCAAGTTCAACCTCTACTTTCTACTCATATAAATCCCTATAGTCAATCTCATCCCATAATAGGAATTTCACTCCAACCCCCTAATTTAGCTTTCCCCTTTCAACCAAATCCCCATGTCAAGGACCACAGGCATGCCGAAGAGATCGATCATTATGAGGAAGAAGCTAACCAATTTCCACAAGGGGCATGACCACTTGCTTAGCAACATTCTGAAATTGATCGACTTCGAGAGTATTTCAAGGACCAACTCAGGGCCACGAGAAATGAGCTCTAAAAGCAACATGGGATGGAACTCCCTTCCACCAAATCTAGAGATATGTGCCTCTTCCTATATGCCAGGGTACCAACGAATTTCGAAGTACCCAAGTTTTAAAGATATTTGCCCCTTCCTATATGCATCACATCGAAGGAAAGATCTGACTGCCCTTAGGCAAAGAAACGACGAGTCGTTATCCACATACGTTGGATGATGGAGAGCTATGGCTGCGAGAATTAAAATGCCCATCGACGATGAGGAGCAAATCTCCATGATCGTCCACTCGGTCAATCCAAACACATCAGGATATTTGATTTCTTACCCATACACTAACTTGCCTACGTAATCCATGCAGCGCAATAAGTGGAAGCCGGAGTAAGAGCTGGCATAATTGCGCCATGACCTTACCAATCTTCTCTTGTACAAAAAACAAAGGTTGAAGAAAAGGTAGGCAAGTACGGAACCAGAAACAAAGATATAGCCGCTCCCTGTCCAATGGAAACCAACAATCTCGCCACTTCGGCGCAGGAGGCACTGATCACCCCACAATAAGGACAACAACTGCAACAGCAACAATCCAGGCGGAATCTGTGATATCTGAATCAAAATAGGCAAACAGGTGTAGCTTAGGTACCTAGGCAGTTCACTCCACTAGCTTAATCATACATTGACATTCTGGCCACCTTAATTCAAAGGTAGCTTCTAGCTCCTCTCTAGCCTAGGTCTCCGCCAAACCCACTGCTTCTAAACTACAATGAAAGTAAATATTGCAGATTCCACCAAGGAAAGGGTCACACCACAGAATAATGTCTTTTTAAAGTTTGTGGTCCAGAATCTGATTGATCAAAAGAAAAACACAATTATGACCCCTGACCTAGTCACCACAAGCAATAACAGCATAATCCAAAATTCTTTACATTAGCATCAAGCAGGTCCCAACATATCGGGAACCCCTACCATCAATGCCATCCAGGGAGATTATCTGCCCCATGTCTTTCTAGTAAACTCGGCCTGAGTTACGGCCAAGAGTTTTCTCATCTTGTCCTGCAAGGGGCACCACTCCCTCCTCCGCTGATCCTCCAAGGAAAAGCCCCCGAACCATCCCGTCATCTAGTCTACAATGCACATCAATCGTGGGACTGACCACTGATTCTACAAGGACGTGCCCCGACAACCAATCAAGTCACCAGTCACAGCTAGTCTTGGACTCAACAACTAGTGGTTTTCTTAGGGAGAGTCCTAGAACCACCACCCGTTACCAGCTATCTGCCAATCACCTTACAAGGAGGATATCCCTCCCCAGTCTGCATGCCACATGAATGGCCCAAATCATCCCAGATGGTCCTTATTTAGGAAAATCTGCCTCCACAGCCTCTCATTCTCCTGGGGAAAATCGGGCACCTCGGCCAAGCCACCCCGCCCCCATCTCTTGCCAACCACCACCTCCACCATCGCAACCTCTTCTAGTTCTTCAAGGAAGAGCGATACTAGTTTTTTATAACAAGGCAATCCCGTGGCACTATTTGGAGTGCCCTAAAGTGGGCAACATGAATCTAAATAGGTGATGCTTCTGGAGAGACATGCCCAAAGGAGATCCCAAAGGACCTTTGGCAGGATCAACTTCCAAGGTTGAAGCTGCCTATGATGTATTGGTCCAACTTAAAATTATTCATGTCCAAATCTCAGTTTGGGAGCTTCTCTGCACATCACAAACCATCAAGAAATGTTCGTTAAGGCTCTAAATGATGCACATATTTCTTGAGAAGCACCACCCAAAATAGCCACACTATGATAAGACAACTCCTCACCCTGTGAGTTATTATCACCTTTTCTGACGACGAGCTACCACCAGAAGGCTGCGACCATGTGTGTCAATTAAATTTCATTATTTGTCACAAGGATTGTAGTATCCCACTCATACTTATCCACAATGGTTCAAGCTTGAATGTATGCCCACTTCGAACTGCCACATATTTGGGACTGGATCTGTCCATGTTTAGGCTGAGCAACATGAATGTCAAAGCATTTGACAATTCCCGAAGGCAGGCCCAAGGGGAGATCGACATCGAACTGCAAATCAGTCCAGACACATCTACAATCACATTTTAAGTCTTAGACATCCCTTCATCATTCAATCTCCTCCTCAGTCGCCCCTGGCTACACAAGTTTGGGGCCATACCTTTAACCATTCACCAAAGAGTCAAGTATGTCTTTAGGAATAAAGTGCTCTCCATTTTAGCTTATCCTAAATGACTCTTTCCCGCAAAATCAACCTTAGTAGGAGAGCCCAACATCCCAGTCATTGATACTTGGGGCCCAGACATGGATAGCCCATACTAGAGTTTTCAATTTGAGATAGTGAACCATGGGCTAGCTGCCTATCATCTCAAATCAAATTATGTATTTACTCCCGCTGAGCGAAAAATCCTAAACTATTGGCTCAAACACCAAGATATTGTTAAGGTAATTGAGGTGCAAGAAAAGATAGGTAGGACAAGACTTGGATATGAGTCTCTCTCAAAAGACTAGCTGGATGAGCCAATTCCAAAAAAGAAGATTGCAAGGCCAAGAGATGGACCGCCCTCTCCCCCTCTCACCAGCACTAGATTCATCCTCCCAGATGGAGATCTGGATCCCACCCCTTCAAACTGCAATCGTAGTCTCACCCTCACATACTTGTTCGAAGAACATGTGGGCAAGGGGCAAGAGTTGCCCCACCTTAATTGAACCTCCGTCATGGTCCCACCAGAGTTTCAATAACCCGAGGAGCATCATGACCTTGGTGGTCATGAAGATGCCACCCCATCTGAGACTCAGTGAGAACCCAGTCCCCACTTCATCATGATGGTTGGGCACGATAGATCAAATCCTTCCACTGCCTTCTCAAGCCATGCCTCTCGAGGGGAGGGAGTGTAGGGCACGAATTGGTTCACAATCCCCATGATGGTTAAATCAGTCGGGCAAATACCTAACAATGCCAGCCTGGAAAAAAATCCATGTAAACAGCCATCGATACCCCGTGCTTAATCGGGACGGCCCCTAGTTCGAAGTACCATCTTGCTTGGGGACTAACAAATTCAAAATTTCAAAAAACTCACAAAATCCAAAAACAACAAAAAATATGGAAAAGGAAAAAACATTTGAACATTTTCAAAATTCCAAAAAATAAAAACATTCAAAATCCAAGCAATAAGGTGCTAGACTTATTTAACGAGCTGCATGGATTCAAAGTTGAGATCTACAATTTCAACACGAGACTATACTTTGAACTCATGGGTTTAGAAGAAGTTAATGATGAGGGAAATGATGATCTGACTTCCGAACTTGATGATCTCCTCAAAAAGTTTGATTCCAAAGCCAACATCGCACCAGCTGACTTTGAGATGGTCAATCTTGAAACCCCCATGAATCCTCGGGAAGTACGTATTAGAAAGAACCTGTCACCTGATAATAGGTAAACGATGATCAAATTCTTGAAACCCTAATTGCCAAAATTTGCTTTCTCCTACGAAAATATGTCGGGGCTCGACGAAGACCTGGTTATACATCATTTACCCATGAAGCCTGAAGTTAAGCCGGTCAAGCAAAAATTGAAAAGAATGCGGCTAGAATGGATCTTTAAAATATAAGAGGTAGTCATCAAATAGTACAACGCAGGCTTCCTAGTAGTGTCTAACTATTCATAATGGCTTGCCAATATTGTCCCTATCCCTAAGAAACATGGTAAGGTCTGGATGTGCATCGACTTTCGAGACCTAAACAAGGCTAGTCTGAAGGATGACTTCCCTCTCCCCCACATAGATACTCTGGTCGATAACATGACAGGGCATAAAATTTTCTCTTTCATGGATGGATTCTCCGGTTACAACTAAATCAAGATGGCCATGAAGGACTGTGAAAAGACATCATTTATTATGTCATGGGGGTATCTTCTACAACTGAGTTATGTCATTTGGGTTGATAAATGCCAAAGCAACATATCAACGAGCTATGACGGCATTATTCCACGATATGATGAACAAAGAGCTCAAAGTCTATGTGGATGACATGATCATCAAGTCCTGAAGCATCGAGGGGTATTTCAAAGATCTTGAAAAGCTCTTCGACCGTTTGAAAGAAATTCAAGCTCTACCTTAACCCACAAATGTGTGTGTTGAGGGTAACTAGGGGCAAGTTGCTCGGCCTCATTGTCAGTGAAAATGGAATTGGAATCGACGAATCGAAAGCCAAGGCAATCATTGAATTGCTGACCCCGAAGACTAAAAAAGAAATCGGAAGGCTTCTTGGGCAGAATCCAATACATCAAACGCTTCATCGCCCAACTCACGCCCATACGTAAGTTTATATCTAAGCTGCTCTGCAAAAACACGTCAAAGGAATGGAATGAGGATTGTCATAAAGCCTTCCACATAATCAAGGAATACTTGCTGGATCCGCCAGTATTCCAATCCAGGATAACCACTGTTACTCTACATCTAGGTAGGTGCAGACGTCATCGGGTGCGTCCTTGGTAAGCACGATGACACAAGAAAAGAACAAGCAATCTATTATCTCAGTCGTCGATTCACCGAAAACGAGTTCTAGTACTTGTTAATCGAAAAAATATTCCTCACCCTCGTATGAGCCACGCAACATCTATGCTAATATACGATCGCTTATTTGATCATCTTGCTCGCATGTATGGATCCATTGAAGTGCATATTTGAGAAACCGGCACTGACTGGCAAAATAGTAAAATGGCGGGTGTTGCCTTCCGAGTTCAATATCACCTATGTCACTTAAAAAGCAATCAAGGGGCAAGCATTGGCCAATCACCTCACAACGCATACTCTGCCCGACTACTAGCTATTAAAAACATTCTTCCTTGAAAAGGATATCATATTCCTCAGGAGTGAGGAAGGGTCTGATGCAGATGAATGAACTTTGTAATTCGATAGTGCAGTCAATGCCAAAGGAAGTAGAGTAAGGACAATCCTCTATCATATAGATGATGTCCCTATTCCTATCTCGAGAAAGCTAACTTTTGGATGCACGAATAACATAGCCAAGTATGAAGCATGTATAGCTGGCTTAAAAGAAACAATCATCCTAGAAGTGAATAAGCTGAGGGTCTTCAGTGATTCGCATCTCATTGTCATTCAAACAATTGGCGACTGGAGAATGAAAGACAAAAAACTAATTCTGTATCAAGTCTATCTTGAAAATCTCATTGATGAATTCCACAAAGTCACTTTTACATACATGCCACGCACCAAGATCAATTCATAAATACTCTGGCTACATTGACATTCATGCTAGAAATTTCTAAAGGGGAGCCCAATGGGAGCTCACAGTTGAGATTCAGGAAGACTGACGTTCTGCCTACAAATTAAAGAAGCTGAAACACCACCTAACGAACATCCATAGTATACTGACATCAAGAAATATCTCGAAGATTGGGTGTACCCAGAAAGCACCATGCCAATGGACTACCAAACAATTCAGCAACTAGCCGCACAATTCACAATCAATGGCGACATCCTGTACAAATTGTCCTTCAACCAAGTCTTGCTACGATGTGTGGACAAGTCAGAAGTGACAAAAATCATGTCAGAAGTCCACGATGGAATCTGCAGTCCGCACATGAATGGTCACATAATAACCAAGAAGATCCTACAACTAGGATACTACTGGCTAACAATGGAAGCGGACTGTTGCTGACACGTCAGGATATGCTTCAAATGTCAGGAGCACATGAATAAAACCCACTCCCTTGCTTCTGAATTATACATCCTGACAATACCCAGGCCCTTTCTCAATGCGGGGTATCACATCATCGGCAAAATCAGCCTCAAAGTATCTAATAGCCATTAGTACATCTTGGTGGCAGTTAATTACTTCACCAAATGGGTGGAGGTAGCATTCTATACCACCATAGCAATATCACATATATAGGACGGTTTCTAGAGAACAATATTACCAGCCGCTATGGAGTACCACATTTCATCATCACAGATAATGGGACACCCTTTGTAAATTGAAAGGTGAACGAATTTGTCGAACAATTCAAAATCAAAGGGTACTGATCAAGCCCCTACTGACCGCAGATGAATGGAGGGGTTAAAGCTGCCAACAAGATGCTATTCACATCCTCAAAAAAATGGTAAAAACATACCATGACTAGTCAGAGAAGCTACAATACGCACTCTGGGCCTATTGAACGTCCATCCACACTGTGACGTGCACCTCTCCATACGAGCTTAAATACGGAATGGAGGTTGTTCTACTAGTCAAGGTAGAGCTTCCCTCACTACGCAGATTGTTGAAAAGTTAAGTTGAAGAGGGAGAATGGCTATAGGCCTGTTATGATCAGTTACATCTAGTGGAGGAAAAATGTATGTGACCTCTATGCCATTCCCAGACTTAATAGAAGAGGATTGCACAAGCATACAATAAGCGGGTCTGCACAATAACATTCAAAGTATGAGACATCGTAATGAAGAAAATCCTACCTCCTCACTTGCCCAATCCAAGGGGCAAGTTAAAGCCCACCTAGGAAGGTCCGCTCATTGTTCAAAAAGTGCTCCCTGGTGGTGCACTCTGCCTCATCGATATGGAGAGTGAAGATCTTCATGAGCCAATCAACGCTGATGCTGACTATGTCAAAATTCACCACGGGTATCAAGATGGTTACAAGATGCTGCTTGAGGTAGAACCCCATCCCTCTGTACAAACACGCCCCCCAAAAAAGAAGAAAAAAATGTACACAAATAAATAAATAAATAAATAAATAACTGGCCCAAATTTTCCAGAAAATAATAAGGGCATAGAAAAGAAAAAAGAAAGAAAGAAAATTACAAAAAAAGGGTCCCTGGAAAAAAACCCACTAGCCTACTCACCTTTGAAAAGATCCTCACCTTGGGAAGCGCATTTTAAAGCCTAATACTATCCTGAAAACTTCCGTCGGCCGACAATAATGAAATTCCCGACCACAGAAAGAAAAAGTGCATCCAAAGCAAAATGGGCAAGGTGAAAATATGCAAGGGTGCCTCGAGTAAAAAACAACGACTGCATAATAGACCTGGTGAAAACTTAAAAGGGCACCAATTGCAAAAAGGTAAAGCTGCCAAGGAGCAGACAAGAACAAATACCTGAGATGTGGTGAAAACCCAAAAGGACGCCACGTGCAAAAGTGATGGGCGAAAATGGACGTAGTAAATACTCGAAGGGGCACTATGGGTAAAAATGGTTTTAAAGAGAGAGAGAGAGAGAGAGAGAGAGAGAGAGAGAGAGAGAGAGAGAGAGAGAGAGAAGAAGAAGAAGAAGAAGAAGAAGAAGAGGGGCAAAAGCAAGAGAGAAGAAGAAGAAGAAGAAGAAGAAGAAGAAGAGGGGCAAAAGCAAGACGTTCCTCAACACCAGCCTAAGTTCGTATCTCGAAGGCAAAGTGTGAAAACCCTAATGTTCAAGAACTTTTAACTCGACCTAGATTTAAGAAGGAACTTATAATCCGTACTTTTAAGGGTTATCCAAAAACCCTCATGAATAAAGTCAAATCTCATAGAGGATGGACGTTGGAACAATCAAGTATCTGATCCCTGCAATCCAAAGCTCCAACATCCAAACCATGAATCGTATAGACAACATTGACACAAAAAGCTTGGCATTCCATCTCTTTCATATGAAGTGACATTCGCCTAAAAAAATGGGTGCATATACATGTATATAAGCAAACACTCAACATATATATATATATATATATATATAAACACTTAGTTGTGCACCGGTTCGCACGTCATTATGTGCGAACCTTACTATCAATCTTTGGATTAGGTAAACGGTCTAGATGAAGGCGCTCTTATGCACGAGTTTGAGAGAGCGAGTTTCCTTCTCTGGCATGCCTCTTCTCCCTATACTCTAACTCTCCTAAGGACGCGGCAGAAGCCTTTCGCAGGAAGTTCTTCTGTTGGGATGTTAGGTGGGTCTCCCTAAGATGTTAGTGATAAATCTACACTGTTCATCCGTCTTGAGAGGTCATTTTAGGACATGCTACAAAAACTGAGGTGTATCCAAAACTGAAGTGGTCCGTATGAGAGGAAACATTGTATATTCAATGACCACTATTTAAGTATTCATGGTGCAACAAAAGTTTTAAATCAGGCTATTATTTGTGTTCTCGATTCATCCCAGAATGAATGATGTTATGAATGGTATGGATGGCGTATAAACATCATTGTTGAACCTAGGGAGGTTTCAACGGTAGGAATTTCCCTTCCCACATCTTCCTTTATTGTAGGCAACTTGAATCTTGGATCCTGTTCAATTTTCCTCTCAAGTATTAAAATGATCTTGCAAAATGGATGAATGGGATGGATTTCTCAAAAACATGACGGTGGGCCTTACCTAGTTTCTAGCGCATGAACTACCTGCTAAAGACTCGCATGAAATTCGCATCCAATTATCAGGACGAACGGACACCATAAATGGATTGGCTACTCCCCTGCCAATGCTCTATGGACCCCAACATGATCTATGTGTTTCATCCATACCGTCCATGCATTTTTAAAAATAATTTTATGGTATGAACCCAAAAACTGAGGTAGATCAAAATCTCAAGTGGGCCACACAGTGTTGATTGAACTCTCACCATTAAAAACTTCATGGGGCTACCAAACTTTTAGATCAAGCTGATATTTGTTTTTTGCTATCATCCAAGTTTGTATGACCTAATCTACAGGTTGGATGTCAAATAAACATCACAGTGGGCCCTAAAAAAAATTTAACGGTCAGAATCATTATCATAGCTACTTCCTATGGTGTGGTCCACTTGAGATTTGGATCTGCCTCAGTTTTGGGATAATGCCCTAAAATGATAAGGAAAAATGGATGGACGGTGTGGATAAAACCCATACATCATGTGACCACTCAAAGTTCTTGCCCATTCCTAGCTGGTGACGGGCTGCGGTAGGACATGATCTGTGTCTTCTCTATACACAATCCGCTCCCTGATTTCGCTGGAAGTTGCCATGCTGGAAACTAGATGGGGCCCATCATAATGTTTGTGAAAAATCTATCCTGTTCATCTATTTTTTGAGCTCATTTTAAGACTTGAGACAAAAAGTAAACAGGATATAATACTCAAGTGGGCCTCACCAAAGGAAAAGGTGGGTAGGGAAATTCCTACCATTGATATTTGTGTGGTCCAATTGTGTGGTCCACCTTTGTTGGTATTTGCCCAATTTTTAGGATTATATCATAAAATGATACTAAAAAATGTATAGACGGTGTAGATATAACCCATATATTACGGTGGCCACTCAAAGCTCCTGCACGTTCCCAGCTGCAGATAGAGGGGCAGGGTAGGATGCGGATTTCCTGCGAAAGCCTTTCGTAGGAAGTTCCTAGGCAAGGATGCTTGATGGGGACCACTACAAAGTATGTGAGAAATCGATTCCATCCCTCCATTTTTCAAGCTCATTTAAGGACGTTAGACCAAAAATGAGCTGGATATAAAACTAAAGTAGGTCATACGAGAGGGAAAACAGGAGAAAGAAATTCCTACCGTTGAAACCTTCATGGGCTCCACGTTGATGTTTATATGCTCTATCCAAACCGTTTATAAGGTCATTCCCAATAGGATGAAGTGAAAACACCAAAAATATGTCCTTATACAAAAATTTTATGACCATAAGAATGCTTCAACGGTGCTCATTGAATATCCACTGTTTCCTCTCGTGTGTCCCAATTGAGTGTTGGACATACCTAATTTTTGGTCGCACGTCCTAAAATGAGCTCGCAAAACGTATGGACAGGGTGGATTTCTCAAAAACATCTAGGTGGGCCCCACCCAGTATCTTACGCAGGAACTTCCTGCAAAGGCTTTCGTAGTAAATCGCGTAATCGAGGCGGTTTGGCCAGTGACAATGCAGCTAGCCAGGTGGCAAGTGGTCGATGCTATGTGGGCCCACCATGATCTGTGTTTTATCCATACCGTCCATCCATTTTTACACATTATTTTAATAATTTACCTCATAAATGAGGCAGATTAAAATCTCAGGTGGACCACACCATGGGAAAAAGTAGTGATTGGAAGTCTACCATTGAAAACCTCCTGGGGCCCATTGTAATGTTTATTTGACATCCAAATTGTAGATTAGGTTATACAGATCCGTATGATGGTAACAAAACAAATATCAGTTTGATCCAAAACTTTGGTAGCCCCATGAAGTTTTTAATGGTGAGAATTGAATCAACACTGTGTGGCCCACTTGAGATTTTGATTTACCTCAATTTTTGGATTCATACTATGAAATTATTTTTTAAAATGTATGGACGGCATGGATGTGACACATACATCATGTTGGGGTCCACAGAGCACTGACAAGGGAGTAACTAATCCGTTTATGATGCCTGTTCATTCAGATAATCGGACATGAATTTCATGCGAAAATCTTTAGCAGGTAATTCATGCGGTGGAAACTAGGTAGGGCCCATCGTCGTGTTTTTAAGAAATCCATCCCATCCGTCCGTTTTGTGAGATCATTCTAATATTTGAAAGAAAAATGAATAGGATCCAAGATTCAAGTTGGCTATAATAAAGAAAGATGTTGGTAGGGAAATTCCTACCATTGAAACCTCCATGGGTTCAACAGTGATGTTTACATGCCATCCATACCGTTCATAACGTCATTTGTACTGGGATGAACCAAGAACACAAATATTACCTTGATTTAAAACTTCTATTGCACCATACATCATGTTGGGGTCCACGGAGCACCGACAAGGGAGTAGCTAATCCGTTTACGACGCCCGTTCATTCAGATAATCGGACGTGAATTTCATGAGAAAATCTTTAGCAGGTAGTTCATGCGCTGGAAACTAGGTACGGCCCATCGTCATGTTTTTGAGAAACCCATCCCATCCATCTATTTTGTTTAATCATTCTAATACTTGAGAGAAAAATTGAACATGAAGATTCAAGTTGGCTGCATTAAAGAAAGATGTCCGTAGGGAAATTCCTACCGTTGAAACCTCCATGGGTTCGACAGTGATGTTTAAATGCCATCCATACCGTTCATAACGTCATTCGTACTGGGATGAACCGAGAAGACAAATATTAGCCTAGTTTAAAACTTCTGTTGCATCATGAATATTTAAACGGTGGTCCATGAATATACACTGTTTCCTCTCATACGGACCACTTCAGTTTTAGATACACCTCATTTTTTGTTGCATGTCCTAAAACGACCTCTCAAAATGGATGAACAATGTGGATTTATCACTAACATCTTAGTGGGACCCACCTAGCATCCCAGCGGAAGAACTTCCTTTGAAAGGCTTCCGCCGCGTCCTTCGGAGAGTTAGAGAATAGGGAGAAGAGGCGTGTTAAAAAAGGAAACTCGCTCTCTCAAACACGTGTATAAGAGCACCTTCATCTAGACTATCTGCCTAATCTAGCAAGGTTTGCACTAAGCGTGTGTGTGTGTGTGTATATATATATATATATATATATATCATGGAAGGTGGCACCAGTCAAGCCATGGGCACTTCTCTCCAACACCCAATCAAATAACAACCTCAGCCAGTTACCTAGCTGAGTCTCACTCCCTCTACTCCAACTCTTCAATCCATCCGATTAAAGCGATCTCTTTTTCTCTGCAAGTAAAGATAAAATTGTTGCATTGACTAAAAATATGCCTAAAGTTGGGCGCCGAGCAATGAGCTTGTATCAATAAAAGCTAATCGTGGTCGCATCCACTAGAATAGTGAGATAATAGGTTAGATTTATTTTCAAAAAATCGTGTGTGTGTGTGTGTGTGTGTGTGTAATGAAAACTAACTTTAACAATAACCATTGCAATGCCTAGTGAAAACAAGAGTAAATTGGACTTATTTTTTTTTTTTTAAAAAAAAGAGGCCAAAATAAAAGCCACGTCACAATGCCCACTCGCGAGATCAGGCATATATCTTCAAAATAAATGGCCTAGAAAAAAATTTTGAAAATATTTTGCAATAAAAAAAACTCCATGAAACCATGTTCTACAAGTGGGGATCTTTCACAAAAAAGTAAATAAATAAATAAATAATCAAAATAAAAAAACTTCAAAAATACAATGCACACTGCATACGAGCACTAAGCGGCCTTACGTACCTCCTGGGGATGTCGACGCAACACCAATAATTGATTTTAGTTTTCTTTAACTTGTTGATTTTCTTCGATATCATATGTGGAACATGGGATGGTCGGCCTGAACTCTCAGTGTCAGCCTGATTGTCTCGGAATATGGAATGATTACTTCTGGATTAGCGAAACCTCACCTCCAGCTATAAAAAAGTCTATTATTACCGATGAAATTAAGAACTCAAATGGTGAAAGAATAATCCTGATGACTCTAGTCCAAGATACTTATAAGCCTAATGCATTATAATATGAGAGATTTGTAAAGCCACAAAAATACACAGGCAACTGTCCATTACAACGACCTATCTTAAAAGCAACCGTAGGGGATCGTACAACATCGAAAACTATATTTCTATATCAAAGTGTGTTATCCTCGTAATGTTGCAGAAAGCACAAGGGCTCTAAATACCCTCAATCCAGACTCACAAACTCATTCGATGCACATATACTAATCACAGGGCAAAAGGATTGCAATCTAATGCCCCATAAAGTCGTAGAATGCGCAATGACAAATTACAACATTTTTCCCGACCTTCATGAGATGTCCAGGTTAATATTTAAGCAGGCAAGCCTCTCGACAATGGCACTCTAAGAAGGAATAGAGCAGATTGTGTCTACATCTAATCCAAAGGTGGGGTGTCCACTCGCTTTGGCATTCAATTGTATTTCAAACTCTGCCAAAAATGGGCATTTGTAGACACCACTTTAAACAAGATTAGATCTCACCTATTAACTTCAGTTGGACCCCGAACAACACATGTGTATGGAAAAAATTGCACCTTAAAGACAGCCATCGAGGCAGATCGACCATTGCCAAGGCACATGGGTGGCAGGACAATGAGGAGCATGAATATAAAATGATCAAGCAAAGCACCCTTGAATTATACAAAAGTTGGGAGGGTTTATTTACGATGTAGGGAAATCCATAATCCTAAAAACGTATTTCTCAAGATCGTATTTGTGTAGATACGATCCTTGTAACACCATATTTGTGCATAACCACCACACGCGCCAATCAGGAGCTACCCCGAGCCTCTGTATGTTGATCCGACCCTAAGGCTACCCTGAACGAACTTCGTTTGGTGAGATTCGTTTCAAGTTGTAATGCTTGCATGGCATCCACTCATTGCTTATTTAAGGCAGCTCACTATGAAGGTTTGACAAGATGGAAGGAGAGGAAGACAGAGGAGAGAAGAGAGACCCTACCAAAGGGATCGATCAAGGAAAGTGGGCCCTATTCAAATCTACTTAGTCGGCCATTGACCTTAATTAGTTAAAAAGCAGCATGCGCCTAACTCTTGGTCCTCTTTGAAATGTTCCTCTCACCAGATTTTATATCCATCAAAGTCAAAATTAAAGCCAAAGAAGATATTGAAGTCAACGAGTTAGGTCAAAATACGGGACATCCGACCATCCTTTTATCAGAAAATGGTGTCTGATTTTCCTTTTCCCTCTCACATCTCGAATCAAATCATATTCCACTATGCACATTACATACACAATTGCAATATCTACACCCACTCACACTTTTATTATTGTTTCATTTCTTTAATATTTTGCCTACCTGGACCCTAAAAAGTCTGTGAAGTATGGCTTAACTTTGTTTGCTTTCTTTACTTTGCTATTGTTTTTTTTCTTGCCCACCCTAGCCCTATGGCCTATCATAGTATGGCTTAACTTTGTTATATTTGGAAGTTTTTCTAAATTCCCTAAAAAATCATATAGCCCCGTAAAGTAGAGATCGTGCATCGCACGGGAGGAAAATGGTACCTAAATCCTTCATTTTCCATAACCTTATCCAGAATCAACTGTCATAGACCAATCGTTGAAGTCACTCGAGTTGGGGAATCTTATAGTTCCTCGACGCGTAAGCGATTCTACGATTTTTTGTTGGTTGTAGATTCTGAAACTTCATTTGGCTAGTGGCGACTCCAAATCAAATACATTTTTACTGAGTCAACTCCACATTTCAATCAAATCAAAACAAAAAAACAAACAAATGAAAAAAGCCAAGAAGAAAGTGTGGGCATCATTCCACTGTGAGACTTCGCACACAAGAGGGTGTTCATACTATCTCTAATTAGTGTACGCATGTAATATTTGACACGATGGTTGTAATAAGCCCGTTGAAATATATACTTTGTCTGAAAATGATAAAATTCCAAGTCTTGGATGGGCCACAAGCACAGGATCACATCCGAGTGACTAACCAACGATTTTTAACGATTGATTTACACGGACAATGTTTGGACGAGGTAGATTATCCTATTAAAGTAATTATAGTGATGCAATTGATAATTTGATTGTTTTGGGATATCATCAGTTTGCCATGTGCCCAATAGAGTAGTAGCCTAATGACACACATGTTACACATACAACTCTTGGAAGGATTTTAGATCTAATCCAAGCTTCTACCTTGGATTTCAAACCCTCTTTTTTAGGGGATTTGAAATCCCCTTGATTTGAAACCCACGGTTTCTTTATGATGCCAAACATATTGGGGGATTTGAAATCCCCCAAATCCATGGTGCCAAACGACCCCTTAGGAGTGCAAAAGTCATTTAGTATTTAAAATTTTATTCTCTCCAAGAATAAAAGGCACAAGAGGATTAGGACCCAATCATAGAGATTCCTCCATAGGGTCCGGAGCAGGTCTATGCCTAGCATGGTTCGGGCCAAAACATTTCTACAACATTATCCCCACGTGATGGTTGGATCAGATCTTATACACATGTTTAGTTCTGATATGTGCATTATGAAGTCCTTGTTAATGCAAGCACCTAGACCTAACGAAAGCACTTCTTGGGATAGTCTTCTTTCCTTTTTCACTTTACCCATTGGGTGGGGAAAATTTAACATTTAACATATGTATATAATCTTTCACAGCCATCCATTTCGTTTCGAGTGTGTCACATGCAAGAACAACTGAATTCATCAACTTTAACATTGTACGGTTGAGTTATCAATGGATTGGGCTAGCCCATTGCCTTTTGAGCTTAGGCTACCTTGGCCAGGCTTGGGATGAAGTATTATACTTGTTTCAGCTTAAAATTCAGGTCTTTTTCTCAATCGAGCCAGAGTTAGACTATCTATAACAACCCACTAGCCTAGCCTGATTACAGCCCAACCATTAGCGATTGCAATGGTAAATTTATAATATACACAATATGTAAAAAAAAAAAAAAATCATGTATTTCCTATGTTACTTGCTGTAACCTAACCTTCTCTCTTTCCATCCCCCAACTAGACCAACCCTCAGGCTTGGGCCTAGCCCAACCTAATTAAACATTTTGGGTTGGGCTTGGGTTAGACTATTTCAACTTGTTACAATCTTAGGTAATAACGCAAATTAGTTTTGGAGAATTCTCATATATTTTGCTTTACATTAAATGTGATTTAAATGGAAGAATACAATAAGTATGCAAGGAAAAAGACGGATATACATGGAAGATAATAAAGATTGTGCCTACCTATATGTTATAAATCAAATGTCTTAAATCTTTTGATCACCGCGCTGCTCGATCAGTAGAGGGTCCACTCGACCGGTCGAGGCCCACTCGACTCGAAGTCCAGCGAACAAGTTTCTTGGAGTTCTGTGGTGCTCGACCAGTCGAGGGTCATGCTTGACCGATCGAAAGGGTCCTTCGACCAGTCGAGGACCTGGCTCGACTAGTTGAGGGTTACGCAGATTCTGCGCGGATTACATAAATTTGAGGTAGTTTCAAAGAGGTGCATAAGTGAAGTTTCCTAAACTATAAATAGGGGTCCCTAGGGTTATTCTAGGGTATGCTAAGGCTTTCTAAAAGTTTTCTAAGGGTTCTTAAAAGGGTTTAACGGTTTCTAAAGGGTGTTGCAAGGGTGAGATTCAAAGTTGTTCAAATCGGGTAAGTCCTCTCTCTTTGTAATTTCTATTTTCATAGTAAAATTTTGTCACTTTGTGCCGTGGTTTTTTCTTGTAAGGGTTTTCCACGTTAAATCTTTGTGTTCTTTTGTGATTATTTAGTGCCATTGGATTGCTATCCTAGATCTAGATCTATGTGATTTCGCATCACAAATCCCCAACACTATATACTGAAATAATCCATATATAGCTATCACCCCCTAAACTAATGCAAGTGATCAACCAACAATAGTTTGAGGATTAAGAAAGAACGTGTGGCTATTGTCAAAGTGTTCATGAGAGTATCCACAATTTCATCCCGAGCCATCACATGTGGAAGATGACTAATCCCGAACTAATACTTTTCTTGAATGAAGTGATAATCGACCTTTATATGTTTTATCCATTTATAAAACACAAAATTAGAAGTAATTTGAATAATGCTAGTGTTATCTACCTGAAGTAGAGTTGGGATAGTAACACAAATCCTAAAATATGAAAGAAAACCTCGTTGGCAAGTGATCTAATTATAGGCGGAAGACATAATTTGATACCCATACTGAATTTGAGACTGTGGGTTGCTTCTAACACTTTCAAGAGAAAAAAGTCCCAAGAAAAATGCAATATCTAAAATTTATGAGATCCAGTACTGGCGGTAGCGCGAGTGGCAACATTCGTGGATCAACAATGGCAACATTACGTGTGGATTGCTCAGGGGCAGTTGCAGATAGATGGGCGACGGAGCTCAGAAATGGCCCTGGATGTTGTTAAGGTTGTCGATATCATAGAAGATGGATTGAGGGTAATGGATGTAATAGTAGGGGCTGATAGAGAAGGTGATCTCTAGCCAGATTTAAGATGAGTTTGGAGGTTATGGATGACGAAGATGGGTTTTGACAGTCGGATCTAGGTCGAAGCAAAGGAGAATGATTTTAATAATCAATGGCCCAAATGAGCCGCTTTGATGTCATGATAACATAAGATGATTTTAGAGAATTCTCGTGTATTTTTTGTATTTTGCTTTACCTTAAATAGAATTTAAATAAAAGAATACAATGAATATACAAGGAAAGAGATGGATATATGTTATAGATGATAAAACCAGAATACATAGAATGTAGTAAAGATTACGCGTACCTATGCATGGAAAGAATCCATGTATAACTATCATTGGGATGGGCTGGAGCTTATATTAAATACACAGGCCGAGCTTAGATGGAGCTCAGCCCATTAATACCCATATATACAATAATTAATTTCCATGTACAATTAAACTTAATGCCTATTTGGATAATTAAAAAATAAAAGAAATCAAAACTATAATAATTACCCAATAGTAATTTCTCAAGA
Organism: Magnolia sinica; assembly: GCF_029962835.1. Classification (NCBI taxonomy): domain Eukaryota; kingdom Viridiplantae; phylum Streptophyta; class Magnoliopsida; order Magnoliales; family Magnoliaceae; genus Magnolia; species Magnolia sinica. The sequence continues at coordinate 77,852,154 of NC_080579.1, read as the reverse complement.
TTTACACACGAGACATGGGTTCATACGGATTATATTTTGGGGGGCTTGTTTGAATAGCAACTGCAAATATAATAAAACTCCTACTTTAATTACCTTGTTTCTTATGATACTTGGGTGATGATTAATTTTTGAATTCCATTATTTCTTTACAAACCAAAGATCTTGAAACATTTCATTACAAGAAAAGCCATTCATTTTCTTCTTCTTTTTTCCTTTTCTTATAGATTAACCATAATTATAGGCATTTTTTTAATTCTCACTCCCTCCCAAACTTGAGATATTTAACTACTTTCTTTAGAATTGATGGATTCTATGAGGTGTGATTGATTCTATAATTAGTCCTTATAAATATAAGAATATTTAGTTTCCTTTAGAATAAGATTTTTTTTTCTTTTATATAAGATGTAATTGTATCTATATATAGCACCCGATTGGAAGAAGACAATTCAATTCATAATTCATATTATTCATAGAAACCATGATCTGACATATAAGGAGTACCTAACGAAGAGCTCAAGCCACCAACTGAGCTATCACACAACTCCTCTCATAGCGTAATGTTGACTTATCTTAGTTTTAGCTTTAATTCATTCATTTCTGTCCAACCCTACCATAGAAAGTTTGAAGTTTAGGATGGCTTAGATCGTTGTTATTTGGCGTCATCACTGAAGTATGCCTAGAAGTAACATAAATATCTACGATCCACCATTGACAGATCCCGATCAATTGAGTCTATATTTGGAATATCACACTAGTCACATCTTGCTGACCATCCACCTTGATTGTTTGTCAACATAGGTGCTCGCATGTATTCATCTTTTATTCTTTTTCTTTACTTATTTTATGTTCTTGTTGTTTGTACTTATTAGCTTTTATTTTTAATTTTAACCATCCATTTTTACATTAACCGTGATTACTATTTAAAGAAAAATTCTGAGGTCAGTGCAAAAAGATTCCATTTAGAAGAACTAACCCTCTCTTTCTAAATTGCTTGATCGTTGTAACATTGTTAGTTGCATAATCAGGTCGACCTTTTCCAGTAGGACCGTACGTTTAATTTGGTGCTTGGGGTCATAATCATTCTCGAGTCAAGTATGACTCCAGTATACCCAAAGCTATCCTAATTACACACGTTTTATATGTTTGACTGAATACAGGCCATTCATCAACACGTGTAGCCACGTATCGATTTAAACTATCAGGACCGATTTAATCTTATGTTGGGTCCAATGATGTCGTCAGCCGACTCCATCCATTAGAACCCCAATAAAACTTTATATGGAATCTTTGTGTGTGATCATGATCCAAGCCGACTGTATTATTTGGAATCTTTGTGCGTGATCATGATCCAGGCCTGCTGCATGGACATACACAGCCTCATGGGTGCAGGGAGACAAATGGGAACTCTAGGGATAAAAAGGCTTTCAATATATAAAGTGCATGAAGCACCCACAACAAAAACTCTCTATTGTTGATTTTAAAATAGGATGAAGGTGGCCCACTTTTCAACTATCCACTCCTGATAGAATGGAGAAAAGAACACCCACCTCGAAGTTCCACCATGTGGATTCCAGGATCTCCAATATACAGAAGAACACATCTGGCATTGGTGACCAGAGGTCAGTTTATATATATTGCGTTTTTTACTAGACTCATCCTACTCGTCGGACGCATTATATCTGAAAGGCTCGTTAGAGACCGCCTCTATATAATAGGATTCACTCTCTCTTTGTTGGCGTGCCATCTCTGTCCGTGGATTCGGTGAGAAACCAACCAACCTATGGTGTACCGGTTTCCAATAGCAACGCCGCTCAGGTAAGTTGGCATGGATTTCTGCGGCGCAGCAGGAAATCCTTCTCTACATGATATGTCGTTTTCCTACAAACTATATATATATATAAAGAGAGAGAGAGAGTAATGGTCTCCTGCTAGCCAACCGTAGGAGACCTTCCTGCGGTCTAATTCCCCATGAAATTAGGAATTTAGACAAGGTGGCCGTACTATAATAAGTTTGCGAAATCGACTCCAACCGTTATATAGTGACGGAAATTTAGCCATAAGGCTAAAAACTCATCTGAATTCATGATTCAGGTAGGCCACACTAAGGGAAATAATGGAAGAGGGATGCCTACAGTTGGAATTTTACATGACTTGCAGTGATGTTTATGTGAAATCCACTCCAATCATTGCTACTTCATGAAAATTCATACATGGGACCAAACATTAGGCCCATACGCGATTTATGTATGCTACACTCAGTGAAAAAAGTTTGAATAGTGGACATTCCTTACACTATTTCTTCTCACGTGACCCACTTGAATTATGGATGTCGCTGATTTTTTATCTCTATAGCTAAATTCTCATACCTTATGTTAGAGTGGATTTCACATACACATCATGGTGGGTCCCACCCAAACTCTTCCCATCTTGGTTTGCTCGACCTGAGCTCCTTCATGTCACAAACCGACTGGATGCTGACCTGCTAGACCTCGTTGATGGCTGGTGGTTGGTGCTGGAAGTGATCAGTGGCCTCCACCATGATGCATATGTTTTATCCATGCCGTCAATGCATTTTGCCAAATCATTTTAGGGCATGAGCGAAAAAATGAGGCAGAAACAAATGTCAGGTGGACCACACAGCAAGAAACAATGGTGATTGAAGGGTCATCATTAAAAACTTTTTGGGGCCACACATGTTTTTGACCAAGTTGGTATTTGTGTTTTCCCTTCATCCAGATTTTATGACCTAATCAACATATTGGATGGCAAATAAATATTACAATGTACAAGTTTTTAATGGTAGGCATACAATGACCATTGTTTTCTTATGGTATGGTCCACTAATATTTGGATATGCTTCATTTCCATGTTCATGCCATGAAATGAGTTAGAAAAATGGATGAATGGCATGGATAAAATATATACATCATTGTGGGGTCCATGAGCTCCCACCACTCTTGCTACCGTTTTTTGGTCAACATGCAACCCTTTTAATGGGACAACGTACCAAGGTAGTTAGAGAAGGTTAGAAAAAAAATGTTTAGTTGTATAGCTAAAAAATTAGCAACATCAATAATTACAGTGGGCACATGAGGGGGAACAAGCAAGGGGATCCACCATCCAAATTTTGTATCATTTGATTTAGCCCGCATAAATCAAGCATGCGTATAATTGTTTTTCCTTATATATGAATTTTCTCAATGAAACTAATGGTCGGAGTGGATTTCACATAAACAATATAGTAGACCATGTAAAAATCTAATGATATTTGTTGGGATTTGTGCTGCGGAATCACACATATCTAGATCTAGGATAGCAATACAATGACACCAAGCACACACAAGAGAACACAGAGTTTTAACGTGGAAAACCCTTGTGGGAAAAAACCACGGCACAAAGTGACAGATCTCCACTATGAAAATAGAAATTACAAAGAGAAAGGACTTACCCGATTCGAACAACCTCAAATCTCACCCTTGCTACACCCTTTGATTTCCGTAGAACCCCTTTAGAAAGCCTTAGAATTATTTCTCATCACCTAGAAAAGCCCTAGGAACACCTATTTATAGTTTAGGCAACTTCCCTTTCGCATCCCAGTTGCGAAGGGACCCTTTCGCATCCCAGTTGCGAAAGGACTCAGATTTAAGACATATCGCAACAATCTCCACCATGTCTTCAATCTTCAACCGTGTAGCTTCTTGACCTCTTCTCTTATTTCTGCATCACATTATAGCTTCACTTGCACACTCCGTCTTCCTTTTACACCATCGTCAAGCCCAGAGAAGTTTTACAGACCTTGAACTTCTCTATAAGAACGATCTAAGAGAGCATGTCCATTGGATCAGAGTCCACATGCCGAACCATCTTTGCTCATGTCTTCTTAAAAGGAAAGACTTAGTCTTCTTACTATCTCACCACTACCCAATATTGTTTGTCGGGGTACTTGTTCACAACACTGACAGCCTGTAAAATAATCGGTCTAATCCAGACCATGACATACATTGTCAACCGCATTCGAATAAGGCTCATGAGATATCCTGCTTTTCCTTATCTGTTTTGGGACATGTTCTGAGGAAAACTTGAGGAGAGACGCATAGGGAACGCTCTCCGGCTTTACGTGACCCATCACATCCTTGATCAATACCTACACACAAGGTATTCCTCCTGTGATTACCAAAGCCTACTCCTCCTTCAATCTCAATGCCGAGAACCATCTTTGCAACCCCCCGATCCTTCATCCTGAATGTCCCACTTAACCGAGTCTTCAGTACATTGATTTCAGACATGTCATAATTGGCGATCTACATGTCATCAATTCCTAACTCACCATGAAGGAATCAAACTACAGCCTAGGCGATAGGTTGAACCACGACCTCCTGCAAAGTCTTTTCTCAGCCCCTTTAACTTCGAACTGCTCTGGTTGCTTCATGTAAATCTGCTCTTTACTTTCCCTTACAAAAGTGCAGATTCCACATCCATCCTTCCAGCTCAAGATCACATTGGCCAACCAGCGCCAATCACGGATCTAATAGAACCTACTATACTGTCGGCGCAAATATCTCTGAGAAGCCGATCTCTTCTCTCCGAGCATAACCCTTTACTACCAACCTCGCCCTATATCTATGTTGTATCCTCCTGAAGATCTACCTGCATCCAACCACTCTCCGGCCCACTGGAAGCTCCACCTGCTCCCATATGTCGGTTTGGTACAACGAATCCATCATATCGCCCATAGTCATCTTTCACTTCTCAGCACCAGGCTCACCTAGAGCTATCTGAATAGAAGATAAATTTCCTGCGATATTGGAGTCGTACATGTACCTCGCCGATATCCTGCGATCATGCCGTGTGATTCTTCTCACAGGTGGCTGCTCCACCTACTTTGTATCCCTATTCGGGCGTCTCAGCCTTCCTACCCTGCCCGCTCATATGGCTATACCCAACATGCCACGCACATGCAGAGGTGAAATCCGCTACATCCACTACAACTCCACCTTTTGAAGTGTTCCTGATCAACTTATACATGTTACCGAGTCGTTGCGCTTTCATGATTACCTGTGCCCCCTTAGATACCTTAAGAGTACTATCAATACCTGTGTACTTGTATCCTTTTGTCTCAAGTACACCAAGAGAAATCAGATTCTGTTTCAAATCAAGAACGTGCTTGACATCAGTCAAGGTACGCTCCACCCCATCAAACGTCTTGATGCGCACCGAACCAACAGCCACAACATTACAAGCAGTGCCATTGCCCATAAATACCTGTCCACCATTGCACTCCCTGTAGCTGGTGAACCAACTCCGATGAGGAGTCATGTGAAAAGATGCCCCTGTGTCTAGCATCCACTCGTCCTTACGATCATCGTATGACCGTCTGAGCGAAGACACAGATAAAACATCACCATCACATCTAATTGATTCATCTGACATGGCAGCATTGGCCTCCCTACATGAAGCCTCAGAATTTTCTCTTCGATTTCGAATTTTCACAATCCTTCTTCACATGTCCTTCCTTCCCACAGTTCCAGCATTTTACCTTTCCTTTGCCCTTGCCCTTGGATTTAGACCTAGAGCCTAAAGAACCTGTACCTTGTTCAGAATTCCTACCCCTTATAAGTAGTGCCTCAGAAGATATTCTCATGTCGACATTAAGTTTTCTCATAGCTTTCCCTTGAAGGGCCAAGATAACGGTGTCGACACTCAGGGTTTTATTCGTGCTGCACATAGTGTCCTTGAATGACTCATACGACGCCGGAAGAGAATTTAGCAACATACATGCTTGTTCTTCATCTTTCATCACTTCCTCCATATCCAGCAATTTGCAAACTAATTTATTAAAGTTGCTGATGTGAGCCTCCAGATCTCCACCCTCTGCCATCTTGAAGTTATACCACTGCCGCTTCAAGTGTAGGCGATTTTTAGAGGATTTTTTCGCATAAACATCCTCTAACTTTGCCCATAACTTAGCCGCAGTTTTTTCCATCATGACATTGTAGAGAACCTCATCCGTGAGACATAAACGGATCGATGATAAAGCTTTCTTATCAAGAGTATTCCATTCATCATCAATCATAGTAGACTTTCGCTCCTCAAGAGCACCATCTTCGCCTTGCTTGATTAAGGAACTCATTATCTTGATTTTCTATAACTCAAAATTATTTTTTTCTGAGTACTTCTCAATCTCATACCTATTGCTCGCCATTATTACTAATCCCTCAGATTCAGATCTGTGCTCCAACAATTGCTCTGATACCACTTGTTGAGATTTGTGCTGCGGAATCACACATATCTAGATCTAAGATAGCAATACAATGACACCAAGCACACACAAGAGAACACAGAGTTTTACGTGGAAAACCCTTGCGAGAAAAAACCATAGCACAAAGCGACAGATCTCCACTATAAAAATAGAAATTACAAAGAGAGAGGACTTACCCGATTCGAACAAACTCGAATCTCACCCTTGCTACATCCTTTAATTTTCCTAGAACCCCTTTAGGAAGCCTTATAATTATTTCCCATCACCTAGAAAAGCCCCAGGAACACTTATTTATAGTTTAGGCAACTTCCCTTTCGCATCCCAGTTGCGAAAAGACTCAGATTTAAGACATATCGCAACAATATTCAATCATTCTCTCATTGTTTCTAGTGCGGCTCACCTAAATAATAAATCTACCTATTGTCCTAGCTCTATAGTTAAATTGCCAACACTGACCAGGTAGAATTCGTGTATGCATCACTATTGAGCCCACCCTATCTAAGTACCCGAGAGAATAAGGTGGTGGGCACAATGTAAGATTCACAGGGGACCATCCATATATATATATATATATGTATATATATATATATATATAAAGGGTTGGTTGAATTAGCTTGGTGAATCATTGGCCATTACTTTGCGGCCAATATGGTTCGGATATGAAATAAACAAACAACCACATTAAATTAATACTGTTGGTGTTGGACTCTTAGGAGAGTTTTAGAAAATCAGTTTCCCTCTTCATTTTGAAAGACTCCAGGTCACATCTTGAATTGTTATTGTAGATATTGTAGTGGGCGTGGGTGATGGAAAATGATCCGGTGGACCAAACTTTCCATGCACCTAGTTGTATTTGGACATGTGGACAATCCATGCTATCAATATGGAACGTCCATTTGGTTCGAAGCACTCTTACTGGGCTTCCTTCAAAAAATCATGAGGATAGGACGATAGAAAACGGTCCAGGAAGTGGCATGAACAAACGAATGGACGAGAGAGTTCGGTGGAGATGGGCCAGTCCGATGTGGTGATCTCTTTCCATAGTCTGGAAGAAGGGTGGAATGGACCTAATGGACGGTCTGGATGGTGATGTTAGATGTAAAAAGGTACCCATGCAACTAGGTGTATGGAAAGGTTTGAGTACACATGGATAAGCCCTGGACGACATTATCTGTTGGTTATTTTAATGAGCCGTGTTGCGGCTACTCATCTATATCAAACTCTCCTCTGTGCATGTCCCAATATGGGAAGTACGTGCAAGATCCGGGCCGTTCATCTAGTTGGGAGCTTTGTGAGAATCATCTGCCCCTATAATATAAGGCGTTTCCAGTCATTGACTGTGCCATACTAGCACAAGGAAAAATAGACTGCTGGTGTAAAAGATCAACGGCTTATGGTTACTGGACTGGCCTGAGGTTTGGTAGCCCCACAGGCACCCCTCTCACGCTCAGCTTTACAGCCAAATCTACCCATCAAGGATTCAACAAGGCCACACGTGTACAACGAATTTGAACCACCGAGGAGTTTAAACCGTCGATTTGTTTTGTACAAAGGTGGCCCACCTGATTAGTGAATTGGTCTGATTTGTTCGTACGGCTAATTTCACTCACATGTCTCTCACACACTTTCCATCTTGCCACGTGCGCTACATATAAAGGCACGTGTGAGTGGCTGAGCGTGGGGGTGGGCAAATCTCATGTTTTAACAGGAAGCTGCGAGTATGTTCCCACTACTTTCTGGTTCCCACATACCCACACGCACATTTACACGCAGCATAGCCGTCACGGTGAAGATAACCATAATAAAAAATAATAAGGCCGGTCCACTCATGAGGTGGGCCACCCCAATCCAACGGTCCACATGCATATATATATATATATATAGATATATATATATATATATATATATATATATATATATATATATATATATATATATTCAGCCTATCATCATCTTTATGGTGGGGTCCAACATATGCATGTTTCAGATTTATTACAAGCTTACCAAGTTGTCACGTGTGCGTGTGGGTAATGATGCCTCTGAAGAGGGGTGCTTGTGGGACCAGCAAACCTCTCATATCTTTTATCTCTATATAGAGATGGTCCAGTGCTCTCAAATCAGTATAAGTAATATCAATATCGCTCCTAGTTGCAATGGGACACTTCACTGTCTCTCTCTACATAGAGACATATGCTTCGATGCTTTCAAATCACTGAAAGTTATAATACTCCTAGTTGCAATGGGACACTTAAGACAATGCAATCACTTGATTTAGACCGTACACTAGGTCCAACATAGAACTTACATGTAAATATTGCACTAATCTAATAATAGTGTACTCAGTTGGTCATTAGCCTTTAATTTTGACGGTACAGATCATTTACACAAAAGTAGGTCCAATCAATAATTTTATCAGTCCATTCGTTTGAGCCCATCACAAGTTGCTTATGACTCTAAAGAGTCACCTTTGTTAGGCAATCTCAACCATCGCATCCATGACAAAATAAATAAATAAAAGGATGGCTAAAAAATTAACGGCCAACCAACAATTGAGTGGATCATCTAATCAATGTGATTTTTGCATGGTAACCTGCACACACATATGTATGCTATGCGGTTGACCTTATGGAAGCTTCTTATTAGGTCTTTGGGCCCCACTGTGGTGTTTGATGGACATCTACACCGTGCATTTGGTAGGTCCATTCTAGGACATAGGATGTGCAAAAAATCAGCCATATTCATAAGTCAGGGGCCAAATCATTTGAAACCATGAAAAATCGTGACTAAAACATCTAAAAGCACTTGGTGGGGCCTACTTGAGTTTTAAAATAGCCTAAAATTTGGTGGGTCCCCTCATCCAAGTGGTACACACAGAGAATCATCAATTTGGGTTGTTCATTTATTCAATAGTACCAAAGCCAGAAAGGCACAGTGCAAAATCATACCGATTCAAGATGATGACCGAATATATTTTGTTCCCCGCTCTATTTTGACTGTCATTTTCTATGCTATTTTTGGATGCCTAGGATCATCCATTAACATGATTTTTGAACCATGCTTTCCCCTAATTGTATAAAAGAATGGACATCTAAATTGATGATTGGTGTTGGTCTCAAATTCAACCACACAAAACATGTGTGAGGGTTGCAGGAATGCTTGAACTGATGGTGTCTGATTCAAACCATGACCATAGACCCCCGGCATCGAGATAGAGCAAACTTCGGTCATGGGTTCGATCATTCGTCCATTCAACCAGCTGTCACGTGCTCGTTACTCAAGTGATTGACGAAGGTTAGGGCTCTTCCTCCAAATGAGCTCTTTCTTGCCTTGAACCTTCAAGGACTTTCGAAGGTGCGCAGCAGTTGTATGGTCAAAACGAAAAAGATTAAAGAGAGATGGATGCAGGAAAAATGTGCGTCTTACCACTACAACAGTATCACCGACCTGGTTGAGAGCAGTATAGTGCTTTTGAGAGTTGCATGCTAATGAGGGAGGCAAAGGTAATGGCGGAAATTACAACTAAGGTCGGCCCAATGTATGAGCATAGGTGAATGGATTCTTAAGCTTAGGTCTTCTTTCAGATTTGGCACATAGGCACGGATGGAAGGGAAATACAGCTAATGACTATGGCCTAAAGTTGGTCCGGTGCATACGTAGAGACGGACCGATATTAGGTCTACACTAAGGGTCTATTGTTACTGAGTAGGGGAAAACTAAATTTACGTACATAGCATTGCTCTAGATTTTTAGTTGGGTTTTTGGATTCGGAAGAGGTCATGTTCTCTGAATCTACTTCTAAGCTTTCATGGGACAGATTGAAGAACAATCATCCGTCCATATATATAGTGCCTTCGTTTGCAGCTAGCTAGGAAAAGAGCGGTTATATTTCATTAATTATGACCTTATCTATATTGTATGCTTATAACATACTTTATAGCTTACATGGCTGGAACAACTACTCGCTTTTATCCAGAGAAAACCAAAATGCCGAAAACACCCTTGAAAAAGATGAGTCAATCCTGGAATCCCTAACACATGCTTCTTAAATATCTTTTGTGCCACATGGCTAAATCTGCACAGTTTGTCTAATCCGTACAAATTTTAATATAAACACTACCCCCTCACATTTTTTTATATTTGATAAAGAATGGTTGAAAATGTAGTCATGCATTAATGACCTAGCCACGTGCAGTATAGAGAATTCATTTTTGTATCTTTGAAACAACTTTTATCTCCGAATTTGTTCTAATTATCATACGTTAATTAATGCGATGCATGCAGTGGCCTTATACATGAAATTACGTGGAATAGTCTGCCATGACGCATGCAGAAGCTTGGTGGACCTATCGAATTATGGCTAAGTCCTAAAGGAGTGTGATTAGGACTAAATAAAAATTATTGCCTAGAAAAATTAATCTACCAATAAAATTAAACAAGACAAACTAACACTAACGCTTCCAAGCTGAAGTGGACTCAATCACATATACTATGAATGATATGACAATCAAGCAACTACTCTATAAGAGATAGTGAGCTTGTGTATGCATCGCAAGTTAAGCGCCTAACATACAATCCAATTCAAGTATTCATATAGTTTAACCAAACAATCACATGAGCATGAATAGAATTATGTTCAAATGACATTTACAAACACAAGCATGTATAGTGGTTTGGTTTCCCTACTCCACTCCTGATGGATGCACTCTCCTCAAGTGTACTAGTATTTATTATCATATGAGTTTTTAATAGGTTCACCCCTAATCTTTATAAGCATACACTCTCGCCGAAGGCCTATAGAAGGTCTTACATATGTACACTCCCATCGGAGGCCTATATAAGGACTTGAAACACGTACACTCCCATTAGAGGCCTATACAAGAATTACACATTTACTCACCCATGTTGGTGGCAATACGGTCCTACACAAGAACTTATGCAAGTTTGAGTCAAATTATATACTCAATCCTACACAAGGATAGAGTATATGAACTCTTACAATTAAAAACAATTGTCGGATTGAGCCCCTTTGTAGTGCTTTCTTGAGGTGTTTAGTCGATGCTCTCCTCCTCCATTTTTTGAGGTTAGTATTCTTCCACTTCCTTTAATCGATTACCTTGCACTTGATGTTCCAATAAGGTTACCAAGGTAATGAGAGTGGTTTGTTTCAATCTCCTATAACTAAAGGCTTAGTTAATTTCTAAATGAGGATTCACCTAGATGGGCATTATAGAAGTTTAAAAGATAAAATATTTGCATATTGGATTGGTGTCTATCCTCTAAAGAATGCAAGGAAACAATATCATCTTTATAAGTAACCTGGAATAGTCGTAAAAGTGAGTAATCACATCGAAAATGACTTGAATCCTTTTGGGCGAGCGCCTAGAAGTGTTGGGATACATTAAGGCCTCTAGCTCACTCAAAAACCATCATTTTTCTCAAGAACTGAATGCCTATTTTATTGAAAAGTATTTCCAATGGCTTCTAAATGCCCCACATAGCTGTAAATTATATTATGATTCGATCATGACCCATTCTATTTCTCTTGCAGTCGTCACGGTGACAATGGCTCCTCCAAAGATAACCCTTAGAACCACTCAACCTTTTGTTGTTTCATAAGAAATTGCTTCTCTTCAATCTTAAGTGAAGGAAACATTAAAGAATGTTGAAATAGCAGAAGAATAGCTTGTCGAGAAGACGAAAGCCCAAAGCCGACTGAATTGCAAAAGAAGCCAAGACTTCAGTAGACTCCACTCCATTAGTTCACAGGCCATGATCTCAACCTTCATTAACCATGCCTACTGTTGATCCTCTTTTGGTCCTTGAGTCTTTCGCTCGCAATGTTGAAGTGGCACAACTTGACTCTCTGGCCAATTTTGAGAATCTCATCGCTGCTTTTGAGCAGTTAGATCATGTAATCATTGCTATGACTAACATTGATGATTCTCCTGAGAGAAATGTGGCTTCGACAAACATTGTCGAACCCACATTTTCTTTCAATGTGCTGGAATCACTAATTAGCCATCCTTCCAAGAAAATTATGGTCGGTGAGCCTTCTGTTGATCCTTCTATCATAGCGGTCGATTCCCCATGATTAGGCGAGTCATCTAGTCCTCCTTCGATGAAGTTTCAATGTAACACCCAGGTTCCCGAAACCCGATTATACTACTCATTTTCCAAAAACCCGAGTGTTAACCTTTAAAGGTGACTCAAATTTCATGTACATTTTTTTCTTTATCAGAGTTAGTAATCTACCGGAATAGAAATAAATCAAGTATAAGAGGGAGTCAAAATATACATAACCAAATATTCTAGTAGTTGCCCAAAAACTTATACAAACCAATATCTTAAGTTTTGATAAAACATGATAGTATAAATTCAATACAAATGAAATCAGGAAAAGAGAGTCGCAAGATCACCTAGCTCCTACTATTTCACGTACATTTTTTTCTTTATCAGAGTTAGTAATCTAGTGGAATAGAAACAAATCAAATATAAGAGGGAGTCCAAATATACATAACCAAATATTCCAGTGGTTGCCCGAAAACTTATACAAACCAATATCTTAAGTTTTGATAAAACATGACAGTACAAATTAAATACAAATGAAATTAGGAATAGAGAGTCGTAAGATCACCTGGCTCCTACTATTCCACGTAAACACCAGCATGTGCATCGTCAGCGTCTCCTGCACACTGAATACGTTTTGAGAACGTCAATGGCTATCCCAGTGAGGTATAACCCCCAAGATTTATCGTATCATTAAGATAATTAACCATAGTTATCAAGAACAGTCTACAATGAATATTTCACAATGATCAACATAATAATAAGACAAAGTTTATTCGATACGCATACATTGAATAAATTTTACAAAGAAATTCTTGTTTAAATGCATGAATGCATGCATATGCTCACAGACCTAGGGATGCACATCTAGCTGGTAAAAGGGCCGCCCAAGGAGAATTAGCCACCCTATAAAGTACTCAAAAGTATGCCCTAAGGAGAACTAGCCACCCGAATAAGACCATGCAATGAGGACACCCAATGTGAATTAGTCTCCCAAAAAAGTATATAAAGGTACGCCTTAAGGAAGATTAAACACCCGAAAAAGTCCATGTGAAAAGGACAGACATAGTGGTAAGAATGCACGTGATATTAACTTAGGATCACTTAGTAAAATACTTTATGGTACAGCCCATAATGACCTAAGAAACTCCGTGTCTTGCGTCGACCACTCGGTAAAGTCCGTATACTATGAAAATGCATGATTAGCCCAACTATTATTATTTCAATTTCAAACAGCCATTTTTAGAAAACTCAAAGGTCAGTATGGGGGGCTCATCACCTAGCACAGGCCGACAGCTCGAGCATAGTGTTTCATACCACCATTCCCAGTGTAAGGCCCATAACCTAATCCGTACCGTTCCTTAAGATCCCGTGGTCCTCGCGGTCGACTTCCAATAACACGCGACCTATAATCGGCGTTTATGCACGACTCTAAATCGCATCCTATATATCTATGTCCACTCGACTCGAAACTTATACCCTAGCGACCGCGCTGTCGCTGCGGTTCCAACGCCGCGTCTCGCGCGCCGATGCAATACCCAGGCCAGGAGTTGTGGGCCCGTGTTTATTTTGAAGAAAATATTGCGCATTATATATCCCAAGAGAATCTCTATCACATTTCATATCAATCAATCAATCACAAGTCAAGTACACAACCCATCTCTTTCTTACACAAGCCTTACCCAAAGTCAACTCTCTCTCTCTCTCTCTCTCTCTCTCTCTCTCTCTCTCTCTCTCTCCACCCATCCCTCTCTTAACCAAAATTCAACTAAGCCCATACCCTCCATGTCATTTTCTTACAACATCCATTCCTTTCATCCTTTTCATCCCATCACCTTCTCTCTCCATTTCATTTCATCCCAAGCTTCTATGAGAGAAAAATTCTACGGAGAGAGGAATTAAGAGAAGGCCCACCTCCCTACCACCCAATCTCATCATCCAACCCTTTAAAATAAATCTCAACCATTGAATCTCATCCCTTGGAGCTTTAGAACTCATTGGCAGAAGAAGAAGTCCAAGATCTGTGGTGGGTGATTTTAGGATATCTACCGTTCATTTTCATTTGAGGGACCACTTGTGATGGGACCCATTTTGATGTATGCATTGTAAATCCTAGAGGGGCCCGTAGTGGAGGGGGCCCCTCCATCTCACCTCTCTCTCTCTCTCTCTTGATGGCCTGTGACCCACCTAATGTTTAATCCAGACCATTTACCTGTGGGGCCCACCTTACTGGTGTCCAGTGGTTGGCTGGATGGTCCAACACTACTGGTACCGTCTAGCAACCCTGGACGAGAGGAAAACACAAAGTTCAACTTGAATTTAGAGCTTTAGTGGGCCACACGTGTGGACCCACCAATGATGCATGTGTTTCATTCATGCTGCATGGGGCCAGCAATGATCCAACCATCCATCCGCTGGTTGGCCCACCAGCAGTTATATAACTGCTGTTTGATGCGGCGAGTTCTGACGGTCTGATCATGGAGGTATGTTTTATATCCAAACCGTCCACCCACCTTGATGTATTGTTATATCCAGAACGTCAGTCCGTTTGAGGACGTGGACCCCACCACAAGGCTTATGTGTTTCTTAAGCCGTCCATCTGTTTGATCTAGACCATCCAGTGGTCTAGAAGTGGGTGTTATCCACCGTAATTTATGTATTTTGGCCCACCGTCTATCTGGACGGTGGGAACCCAGCATCATATAGCTGCTGGAATGACATCAGCAAGTTCTATGGGTCCCGCATGATGTAAGTATTTCATTTCATGCCATCATTTGTTTTCATCTAAGCCGTCCATCTGCTGGACGTTGGGCCAGTAGTCCAGTAGTTGGACAGCTAATGTATTGACGTTAACAAGTTCTGTAGGCCCTAATCATGAGGCACCTAATCATGAGGCATATGTTAAATCCATACCGTCCAACCATTTGTAGGGATTATTTTATGCACTGCATAAGTGGGACCCACCCTGCACATGTGGGGGTGGGGCCCACCTTGATATTTGTGTTTTATCTACACCGTCCATTTGTGAGTCCCACCTTAATGTATGTATTAGCACCGTCCATTTGGACAGGCTATGTGGGGCGCACCGTGATGTATTTGTCATCCGCACCATCCATCCACGCTGCTAATTTGTCTATCAAGTGGACCACACTACAAAAATCAGTGGAGGATTGAATGTCCACCATTGAAATTGTTTGGGGGTCACAGAAGTTTTGGATTAATATGAAATTTGTTTTCCTCTTAATTTAGGTCTCTGTGACCTTACGAACAGATTGGATGGAAAATAAATGTTATGGTGGGCCACATGAATTGTTAACGGTGAAAATCATTATCTTCACTGTTATTTGTGGTGTGGTCCAGATGATCTTTCGATATGATTCATTTTTGGGTAATGCTCTATATTAATCTCTAAAAATAGATGTATGGTGTAGATATAATAAAATGAAAATATAGTGTGTGGGTCCCACCTTAATGTGATGTATTTGAGGCCCAGATATGAGGCTCATTGTGATGTGTTTGACACCCATGGGTTGTGGCCCATTGTGATGTATTCGAGGCCCAAGGGACCCAATATGATGCATATATGGCCCATATGATGAGGCCTATTATGATATGTATGTGGCCCATGAGCGAGGCCCGATGTGATGTATATTAACCCATATGATGAGGTCTAATGTGATGTATACAAGGCCCATACGATGAGGCCCGATGTGATGTATATTGGCTCATATGATGAGGCCCAATGTGATGTATACAAGGCCCGTATGTTGAAGCCCATTGAAAAGTATATTAGGCCCTTGTGTGAGGCCATAAGCCCCACTATATTTTAGGTTTTATGTGAGCCACTCCTTAGGAGTAATGTTGGTTAAATGTCCACATTGTGACCTTCCTTTAGGCCCTTTATTAAGCCGATTATCGATACTCATTATGAGTACGTGATAGTATAACATCATGACACATGCCCATACGCATCATCTGCATGCTTGATATGAGATGTGGTTGACCATTGAATATGTCATTGGGCAGATTGTTATGGGGCTCCCTGATAGGCGGAGTTGTCCCACATAAGCGCACGGTATGTGCAGGATTGATATATGACTGGATTGTGTGACTCATGCATCTTACATTGTGTGTTGTGAGTGTTGTACACTCTAGCGACATCAGGGTCATAGTCTCCACTAGCATATCGTGGAGGGAAGGATTGGACACTGAAAATTTTCTCTTTACATGGGGTGCGATAAATATCCCTGGGTGAAAGTCCCTATACCTGACTATACTAGAAGACGCTCTAACGTTGAGATCGAGTGGATACATGAGCGCACGAGGGCCGAATACCATGAGGCTGTATCTCCCACTGTGTCATGGTCGGTTGGAAGGGGATGTGGTCTTACCCGCCCGAGGGTAGGGGCAATTGCTAGACTGAGTATGACTAGCTCGTAAATGGGTCCGCTATTGACGTGTCAGATAGGTATTGGCAGGCTATTTGCCAGGCGGGTAGTGAGGTTTCTTATGGTCACTTGGATGTGCGCCTAGGGAAGGGACAGTGCCATTTGGAGTGTACTAAACCCCGGTGATTATTCGGAGTAAGAACTGTACTAATATTTGATGTTAAAGTGATGAGCTACATTGATTTATAGATTCAGATGAGGATTGGTATGCTTGAGTTACATCTCGCATCGCATGGCCTTGGTATGGCTGACATTATTCACACCTTGCATCGCATGGCCTTGGTATGGCCGACATTATTCACACATTGCATCGCATGGCCTTGATATGGCCGATAGCATTCATGCCTTACATCGCATAGCCTTGGTACGGCTGATAGTATTTATGGATTCGCCAGCATATTTTGCATTACTCTGATATTACATTCTGAGCACGCTTATATTGTGCACATACTCTCACCACCCTCTAAGCTTTCTATAAGCTTATGCACGATTGATGCATGTAGGTGACGCTAGAATGCAGCCGTTACTTAGTAGGAGCAGGAGCGTGCACTCGAGCTTCAGGAGTTTCCGTATTATTATCATTATATACCTTAAAGTTTTTTATCATAGTGGATTTTATGATGGTGTCTTTTTTATTATTTGTGGGTTATGCTTATAGTTATGCTTGTTACAAAATAAATTCATGCTGAAAAATCTTCCTTGAAGGATCCCGGGATTGGAACTCGGTATATGGGTGCCGGAAGTCGAGAATGGGGGTACTACAGAGGCTGTCGGCGCCAGATTCGGCGATAGAAAATTTTGTTAGCCCGGTTCCCGAGTTTGGGGGTGTGACACCCGGCTTATGAGACTCTAACGAATAGGATGTTTAAAAGTAACCTCCTTAACTAGTGGCCAAGTATAGATCGACAAGTGAAACTTATCATCGTAGGGTTATACGAAAATAATCCATAAAAGTCACAAAAGGACAAATAGTCAATCAAAGTCATAGAAGGCAAATAGTCCATTCAATGATGCGATAGAAGGGATTGTCTCCAAAAAACCACAATGGCACAAGTGATCCACAAGATGGTAAGTCCACAACATAATCTCAATTAGTCTATTACATAATTTGCCACTAGTTCGAGGACCCTCCGAAAATACCATAAAATAATCACAAGTGGTCAAACAAGCCACGAACAATATCAATGACATTTACACATATAAAATATTCATTTAAAAATGGAATAGATATATTTAAGATCCATAGCATGTTCAGATACTTGAATTTAAATCCAATCATCATCTATTTATAATTAATTACTCATATAGAGACTACATTTATCATCATTTCTACTTAACACTATATTAAGCAATCAATTAATATAAATGAATGAAGATAAATGAATAACTCTAATTATCATGATGTAGCAAAGCTTGTAAGGTGATCCTCACCTTCTAGAAGCTTCTCCCATCTTAAAGGGTATAAGTCGATATGCTTAAGTGTAAACTAGTGGTTCTTGATGCAGAGGTTTCTTAATATCTCACTTGGTTGAATTTAGGCATAACAGGGGATTTTGAATGATGGTGAGGATTAGAGGTAACCCCTTTCTTTGAGTCTAGCTGAATCTTAAGAAATGAGGACATGTGACGTCGACTCAGTGACCCGAATGAGTCGGCGTGATTCGGAAGACAGTTGCTGGGGTGATCAAATGCAGTGACTTCGATAGAGATGAATCAGTCAAAGCCTCTTCCTTTGATGCTTACTGTCGAGTCAGATTGGTTTAAGGCTCAACTAGAGGGACTCAAGATGGCTCACTCGGTGAAGGCAATTGAGTAAGCGAGTTCGGACTGGGCAGCAAGCAACTCGCACTCGACTCGTTCCTGCTCCTACTTCTCCCATTCATCCTTCTTCTTCCTCTTCTTTCATCTCTTTTCTTTTTTTTTCTCCTCAGCTAGACTAGTAAAGTCTAGGCTCAAACCAGACCTCATAACTCCCAAATCAAACAACTCATTGAGTCGCTAACCCGCGATTAGAGCCTAACCCAAAAGCGATCTGTGAATATCATTAACCAGATTTATTTCTTTTGTGGTTTGTACATGTACTCATCGATCGTACCTTATAAATCAATAAAAATATTTTTACCCTTTGTGTTACTCTAAATCTCTCCCTTACATGGCTTGTACTTTTTTGTAGTCCTTTTGACTTATCAATAAAACTTATCTCATCCTTATCTCTTGAAGTAATAATTTGATCAACTGATTTTCAATTAAGTTTTGAATTAATAGTTATGCCATGTGTCCTGCATGCAATCAATATGTATGATCAACTGCTCCGACTCTACTCACGTTCTTATAACCATCAGAAACAAGTGATCAAGTTATTGCAAGTGACTCTTCGTTGGAGTTATAAATACCCATAACCACATAAATGCTAGCTACACACAAATCTCTAAGAACATTTATTCTGCTCTAAGAACCCATCCCACTGGAGGTGTTAGGGCTTCAAAAGAATTCCATGAAACTCTTTTTTATATCCAGGCTCATACTTTCTTAACTAGTTTACTAGCCTTGGATTTGGATGATTTGGGAACACATAATGAAGTGCATGACATATCTTCTCTCATTGTTGACCTAACTGAACCTGCTACTATTGGCCCTATTTTACATGATCTCTTGAAAGCCTTGCATCTAGTCTATGATATATTTTAGTACCATGATAATGCTTCTCGTGAACGAGATCGTCTAGAGACAGTCCTTACTAAAAAGGAAGCTTGCATCTAGAAAGTGGAGCTTTTACTAGCTAAATATAAGGAAGCTTACACTCAAGTCCTTATCCAGCGCAATTATTTTTGTCTCACTAAGAGCCAATTAATGTGTTTTAGTGCGAACGAGATAACTTTGATAAAGAGATTCTCTCATGGGGAACCTTATTTTCTGCTCAAGATGCTATCAATTCTCCCCATCTTCAACAAGCTTTTAGCACAAGCATATCAAGGTACTAGGCTAAGGTTAACGATCATAAGGAGCTCCTTGCAGAGGCTGGAAATGATGCCATAGTCATTTGCCGCTACATAGATGCCATCATTGAATTTCTAGATGATGTTAATGAAGCTAAGGACTGCTAAAAGGAGGGTAAGGCTAAGCAGGAGAAGCTCATGGAATCTGCTTTGAACCGCTATGCCGCACTTAAGGACAAATATAGTCCTACGGCAATGATTCCCAAGCAAACTAAGGAGATGGAAATTGGCCTTCTTATGCCATTATATAAAATTTAAAACTTTATAAGCACATACTGATAACCATTAAGTCGGTTGTCTTTTACTAACCTGAGACTTATTTGGCTTAACATCAGCTAAAGAATATTTTATCATTTGCTTTATTTGTGGATAATTGTTATACTGGTCGAGTGATATCCGGTCTTATGTTAGAACAACTCTAGTTTGTTTATGACGTAGGCAGTACTTATCATGACGTGCTGAAGCCACCACTACTCACATTAACTATTTTGTAAGTTGAAGTCTCTCAAGTCTTGGACATGCACCTCGAAATCCAAAAAAGCTGTTTTCTGAAAGAAGTAACCGAAGACGTACATTCTTCCATTTGCAATCGCATTCTTTTTAATGAGAAGTGTGGCTCACTTAATGTTTATAAATACCAAATCACAACTTTCACCCATCTATATTCCATTCTCTCACATTTTTGTATTGTAGCAATGATGTGGTTAGCCTTACAGGTCTCTTTCTATTGTCATTTTTTAATATGACTTAATGTCCCTTCATTTAGCAGAAAGATGAGAAGAGATTGCGAGTCATATATATTCTATTGCTGGAACCAATGCTAGTGCACCACGCCTAGGCTTGCCTCTATGTAGCTAGCCTTCATGAACTTCATTACGTCTTAGAAGCTTTTGATCAGGCTACCTTTTTCGATAAAGTATTGACTTAATGGATCGAAGATATGCATGTAACGAAGGAGCGACTCATACAAATGGAGATAGAACATGACCACAAATAGAGATAGAACATGACCACAAATAGAGATCGAATATGACCACCCTCGATGCATTCTCCCTATATTCCATAGAGTTTATTGGAACGCTTGGCATAATGCTAGAGAACTTTACCGACTTAGGAGAAAATTTAAGCAAGAAATTTGAAACAATACTTGTCCAACTAATTCAGCCTATCGACTTCGTGAATTAAAAGACTATCATTGCTCAACTCAACATGAACTTAGCTTAGCCTTTATGAGATGGACCCAGGCGGAGGCTGCCTTTAGCCATGTAGGAATGTCTCTAAGAGAATTATAAGTCTTCCTTGAATCAAAGAACACCGAACTGTCTAATGGACTACTCATAAGCTAGAGGTAGAAAATGTGATGACTGAATGCATTGGACGATATGAAGCTCTCCATGATTAGATGATTTAGGGTATCATTTTCTTTTCACATATATCAACCTTTCTCTTGTAAATATTTCCTTCTGCTTCAATGTATAAAACCAATACTTGTCTTTTTGTACATTCGGCATAACATCATAACCGAATATCTTTCCTTGAAATATTAAACGTCACCATGCAACCACTCTCTGCGATTATGATAAAATGAATTCAAAGCTGAAATTTTTGTCTTTTTTATTATAAATAGTTCTTTTGTCATATTTTATTTCTTCATCTGTGCTGAACTTTCTGGTCGAACAATGGCCTTTGATGCAATCAGCTTTGTCGAAGCTTTCTTAATTGTTGCCTTTGAACTTGATCTTCTCCCCCTAAGCCTATCAAGGAGAAGAGAGGAGATAGAGACCCACTTGATAGCTCTCCAACGCTTGCTAGCTACTAACAATTGGGCTCAAATCTATACGAATGAAATGAAAAAACTTCGAACCATTTCGAAACATTCAACCGAGCTTGAACCCTCCATGGCCTAACGACTAAATGTCTTCAAACCCTTCAATCCTTACTCATAGGAATGGAACAAAGAGAACTAACACTCAATGACCTCATAAATTCTTCAGCTAGAATTTTCATGGCCTACCGATGAATCCAACATCAAGTCGACAATCTTCAATGACTCAAGTGGAGGTTGAGGAGAGAATCCTGCTACGGAAATCACTTCGTTAACCTAGAAAACTGACATTGCGTAGTTCAACTCCAACTCCGAGTAGTATTGACCAATTTACATCGTGTAACCACTATATGGAACAGAGCTAAAGCTATCGCAGACCAAAAAGGAAGTGTAGCTATTAGGCTAGCTTTTCTTAAGTAGGAGAGAGCAAATTGATATCAATGACTAGCCTGTTAAGGCCAAATGCTGACTTGATGGGTAATTGTGTGGCTCAATACAAAGCTCTTTGTTATTGGCCGCATGGAGGCTTTATCTTTGTTAGATTGTATAAAGACTTTTTTTAATGTAATGAATTTATTTTTATTCCTCTGATTCATCCTCCAGTGATCTTGATCGAAAACTATGGCCAAATTTATTGGTTAGACTTAATTATGATTGATCCCTTCAATGAGTTGGATGATTGAATCAATCAATCTCAATCATAGATTCATAAACCAGTGACAACTATTTATTGAAACGCCACATTTGATGGCATTTACTACATGAATTTTCAATCTCCAGACCTACTTATTGGGAACTAAACATTTCTCATAGAAATATGAAATGCCATCATGCAATTATTAATTGTTAGCTGAATCGCACTAAATGTGGGATTTCTCTCTAGGGTTTGGCTTACAAATAACTGCTTGAGTCATTCTTCTCTCCAACCTTGCACTCTTAAATTTCTCTACAAATGGCTTCCAACGTAATTTCCTCAACCAAGAACTCATAGAAGACATCCTCAAGTTTAGCAGACGTGGTCGAAGACATTCCTGCACGTCCTTAAGCATTCCAATTGCTTAAATAATCCAATCAGACTGCACAAGAGTATGTAGACATCCTGCGCAAAGTGAAAACTATCTTGCACGATTACAATGATGATCTGCATGTTAGTCATTTGACAATTTGATTTCTCAAAGCCTGCCGGAATGTTAGAAGTCAACTTTTCCGACTTTGGTGAACTCGTGACTCTAAGCTTGCTATGGTAGAAACTCTTTGCATAGAAGTTCTAGATGCTCAGACTTCTGTTTGAGACTTATTTAAACAACTCTTTGAACAACAACAACGCCTAAGGGAGGGGTCCTCTCGCAAAGTTGGAAGAGGACATTGCGATAATAGATACTCAAGTCTAATCTGTTAGGCATTGAAAATTGACAATTGAAGCAACATTTGCTCTTGTAGAGAGACGTCTTGAGAGTGTAAATAGCAATTTTGCCAATACGACAACCTTTTGTGAGTAACAGTCTTTAGAGTCTGCTTTTTGGAAAGTTCAAAGAACCATAGTCAATTATGTATATCAATAGGAATGGCTTTGCTACCGGCCATTTTGAATTTCTTTTTGTATTCAAAGATTTTGTAAATACATATATGTGTGCGTGTGAAGTCAACTTTCTGCCATTTAACCTATTTTTGATGTCTTTGATTTAAATTTCAAGTTCTGGGTTCGGCCAAACATCATGGTCAAATTCGTTCTCCATTCTTCTATATTTTTCATTAAAGTCTCCCATATATCGGGAATAAGATTCTTTAAATAACGGTCATTAATAGTCAATTTTCTAATATTGTGATCTAAATCTTTTAATACGTAAGCTCCTTCTTTAAGGAATTTGTGAACAACATATATGACATATCAAATTGTTGTCCATTTACCCAATTTGCCATTATCTCTGGCACTAAAAAGCAAAATCACTTTCCAAACTAATTATCCTTCGGCAAAGGATTTCCCTTTTACCTTTTTATTATAAACCCCGACAATAGGATCCTTATGTCATTTCAAAGCATATAATGCCTTTAACCAAATTTCATCCAACTCTTTTAATTTAATAATCATGGCCTCAATGAATTCTTCTAGAGTTAGCTGATTCTAATAAGCCACTCTTAAAGACAACACTGTTATTTTCATTACTAGTACCACATCATAGTCGCAAGCCAAGGTGAAGGGGGTAACCTGAGTGCCTGTCTTTGGAGCATTCCGACATGCTTAGAGTACTTTGGATAATTTCAAATGCCATGCTCGTCAATTATCATCTATCATCTTCCTAATAATGTTCTTAAGGATCTTATTTATAGATTGTACTTGGCCATTTTCTTGTATATAATATGACAACGAGTTCAAGATCTTAATCTTATATTCTTCGGTGAAAGCTTTGACTGGAGTGATGTTGAATGTTGTCTCGTTATCAATATTAATTGACTCTAGGATACTAAACTTATGGATAATGTTCTCTTAAATGAAGTCAATCACATTAGTGTGCTTGACCTCCTTCATGGATTTGGTTTCTACCTATTTTGTGAAGTAGTTTGTTGCTACAATGATGAACTTATGCCCTTTTGAAGATACAGGCTTTATCATACCAATCAAATATATGGCCCATCCCCAAAAAGACCATGATTTTACAATATGGTGAAATTCTATTACCGGTACATGTTGCACATGACCATGTTGTTGACAAGGTCGACAATTACGTGCATACCTAATACAAAAGTCTGTCATATTTGGCAAATAATACCCATATCACCAAACTGGCATCCTTAATTTTCGTTAAGCCTGATGCTCCACAGAAACCTTCATGAGCTTCGGCTATAACTCTTAATGCTTCTGTAGTAACCAAGTATTTTAAGATGAAACCATCATATCCCTTTCTAAATAGCTCATCATTTACCATGACATAATTGTGTATTGTTCTTTTAAGATTTTGCTCAACTTTCATACTTTGATTCTTTAGCTATCTAATTATGGCTAATCACTAATAGGTGTAGTTAACTTTTACCTTCCAGAATCTTAAATACGTTTCCAATTAGTTATGGATGACAATGATCGTACTTGAACTTTTACAGTTCTTTCTACGATTTCCTCTGAAAACCTAAGATTTTTACAGTTCTCTCACTTATAGATGTCATTTCGTTGGCATCAACATTTTCTTCCATTGGGCGGAATTCTATCATGTCTTTGTCAAAACAATTTAGCAATTTTTTAACCATAATCAAATGAGGGATTAACCTTTTGCTTTCGCACTTATAGCCCATGTTGATGTAGTTACCACTACTTTGGAATCTTCGATGACATATTCTTCTAGCATTCAAATCTTTTAATATGTCCAAGCCAATAATGAGAACCTCATATTTGACTTGATTATTAGTGCAATCAAATTCTAGTTGAAAAGAAAATTCTTATCTTTCATCAGTACGAGTGGTAATAACGATTCTTGCTTCTGCCGACTGATCAGTCTTTTAACCATCAAACGAGAGCGTTCATAATGATATGTCCACATGACATATCTCAACCATCTCTTGTGGTATTAACAGATTTTTAACTGGATGATCGGCTAAGAAATTGGCTATGACCTGTCATTTGGCGGCTTTTTGAGGAACATAACCGAAACTAAACTCCAACAAAGCTAAAATCCATTTTATTAAAATTTGGCCCCTTAAAATTGGTCGAGTTAACATATACTTAATCATGTAAGTAGATACGATTACATGAATAATATTAAATAGGAAATAATGTTGTAACTTTATGGTTGTAAAATATAAAGATAAAACTAACTTTTCTTTTAAGGAATATCAGGTTTTGATATCATTCAACCATCTACTTAGATAATAGATTTCCTGCTCTTTTCGATTATCGTTCTTTTGAGCTAGTAAGATTTCGATAGATTCTTCAGTTGCAGATATGTAAAGCCAAAGAGATCTCTCTTTCCGCAATGGGATCAGTACTAGAAACTTTGTAAAATATTCATTTATTTTGTTGAAAGCCTTCTAATGTTACTATTCCTATACAAATGTTTCTCTTGTTTTCGTCTTAATTAATCCAAAAAAGTTAGTTTTTCTGCCAAGTTTGAAATGAACTGGAGAAGATAATTAATTAACTTGACTAAGAAATCTTTGTAGTTATTTTTTGTTATTTGGAGGGTGTACTTCGCTGATAACTCATGCTTTGTTTCAGTCTATCCCAATCCCTCTTTGATGTACTAGCAATCCCAGGAAGTTCCTCGATGAAATGTCGAATGTACATTTAAAGGGATTCATTTTTAATTTGTGCAATCTCATGCACTCAAATGCCTGTTGTAAATGTGCTTGATGTTAAGATGTGGAGCCACATCTTGGGGCCGCTCAACCAGTCGAGTGCCCTGCTCAACCGATCGAGTGGCCCACTTGACCAGTCGTGGACTGGCTCGACTCAAAGTCCAGCGAGCATCGGTTTTTGTGTTTCACGGTACTCGACCAGTCGAGGCCCATGCTCGACCAGTTGAGGGTCCTCTCGACCAGTCGAGCAGCTGGCTCGACCAGTCGAGGTTACACAGATTCATTTCCGGATTTGATGCGAACTACGGATTTTTGAGTCGGTTTTCGTAGAGGTGCTGTAAGACCCGTATCCCAACCAGTACCGTTCCGTAGACTTTCGTAATTTTTTTTTCCGATCGAATTTCGGCAACCTTTGACCCTTAACCGGTATTTGCGCGCGACTCTGCGTCACATGCCGTCAACCCGAGTCGACTTAATCCAAGACTTGTACCCCTGCGACCGCACCGTCGTCGCGGTTTCGATGCCGCATCTCACGCGCCGAGACGATACCCGAGCCAGGAGATGTGGGCCCGTATTCATTTCGAGAGAAACGCCGCGCGTTGCAATTCCAAGAGAATGTCACATCAATCAATCAAGGGTCAAGTACACATCACTTCACACCCCATCCCTAAGCAACCCCAAAGTCAAAGCTACCCATCCCTTACATGTCAAGTACACATCACTCACCCATTACCCATCTCTCACCTATCACCTCTCTCTCATCTCTCTCTCTCCCTCATTCTCCAAGCAACCCACGTCCAAGCTCTCCATGAGAAGAGCTTGGTGTGGCCCATCTTCCACCCCCCACATCTTTCATCCTAACCCTCCAAACTTCATCATCCTCCGTCAAAGACGAAGCCGAGGAGCTAGGGATTCTATCGGGCCAAGAAGATCGAAAGGTGGGCACTTTTACTTGTTGATTTTTGTGAATTGAGGGCCCACCCTTGCTGCCGGCTTGGACAGACCCTGATGTAGGGAAAATTACAAATATCACCTTGATTCAAGTGGGTAGGGCCACATCACGTGGAACCCACCCTGAAAATGGACTGGCTGGGTACCTCATACCAGTCATATAGCTGGTGTATTAAAACCACCAAGCTCTGAGGTTCCCACTGATGTCAGCAGGTGCTGTGGGTCCCACCATCCGCACCGGCCGTCAGGTAAATGTCCATGCTCAGGACGTTAGCTGCAAGCATTCTTATATCAGTATTATATATATATATATTTATATATATATATATATATATATATATATATATATATATTTATATATATAATCATAAATGTATATGATATATATATTTATACATATCTAGTGGGCCCCACGTGGGACCCACCTATTGAATTAAAATATTAAATAATATTATATATTACTGGTATAAGGACGTTAGCTGGGGTCTGATGATCCAGACCGTCCGTCTATTGAGGACGTGAGACCCAGCACCGTCCACTTCCTTTTGCCTTATGGGCCATCTCACACGTGTGGCATGTGTGGATGGGACCCACTTTGATGTACGTGCATTACATCCTAGGCGTCCATCTGTTTGAAAACAGTGGACCCTACCATGAGGTATGTGTTTTATGCACTCCGTCCTTTGCTGGACACGTGGGGCCATCCCACACGCGTGACACTTGTTGGGTGGGGGCCACCTTGAGGTATTTCTTCTAAATCCCATCCGTCCATCTGAGTGTACGAGCAGCACAGCTACTGCAGTTGACGCCACCAAGTTATGTAGGCCACACCATGTTGTATTTGTTCCATCCACACCGTCCAGATGATCTGGACGGTGCTGGAGTGATTGGACGGTGCACAGCTACACCGTGATGTATGTGGACAATCCTCACCGTCCATGGGCTGGACAAGTGGGAACCACCATGATGTATGTGTTTTATATCCAGGCCATCCGTGCCTGGATGGTCCCGTGGGACCCACCTGGACGTACCTAATCTATATCCACTTCGTCCAACCCATTTAATGTATGTGTTTTACACACGCCAGCGTCCAGGTCTGGACGCTGGACGTCCTTTCAAAATAATAATAATAATAATAATAAATTATAATATTATTATAATAATATATGATATATTATATATGTGGGGGCCCCACGTGGGACCCACCTGATGAGTGGAGTAGATTGGCTGGTTAACCACACACAACTATAAGCTGCTGTGGTGACTCCAGTAAGTTCCATGGGTCCCTCGATGTATATGCTTCATCTAGACCGTCCAACACGATGGGACCCACCTGCTGTGATAATGTTAGCAAGCCCGTGGGCACCATCTCGAGGTAAATGTTGTATTTGAACGGTCTAACCATTTGGCAAGCTCATTTTAAAGTTTGAGACTAAAACTGAGCATATTCAAATATCTGGTGAGCCACCACGTGGACACCACCATGCGGTATTTATTTCATCCACACCATGGTGCTGGACAGTGTTTGGATGGTACTGTCCAATGTTTGGACGGTGCTGATCATCATTAGTGAGCCTTATGCCCCATAAAATGATTGTGTATAATGACACACATGTTGCGCCCACAACTATTGAAATGATTTTAGATGTAAGCCCTCACTTGAGGCCCATTAGTGCGGCCCATTGATGTAGCCCACCTTGATAATGTGCTGCCTGTGCAGCAGTAGCTCGGGACCACTGTGACATGTGTGTTTCATTCACATCCATCTGTTTTACGCCCAAGCCGTCCACCTGTTTTGCTTTCGCACCATTCATCAAGTACGGTGGACCACCCTGATGCAAGTGTTGTCTAGTACGTGGACCACCTTGATTGCATGTATTTTATATTCTCACTGTCCATCACATCAGGTGGACGCACCCTGATGTATGAGGCCTGGCTTGATGAATGTGTTGTATTCACATCGTCTGTCCATTTTGATGGACGTATGGCCCACCATGATGTATGTATTTTAGCCACGCCATCCTTCTGTTGTTCCCACCTTGATGGATGTGAATCATCCACACCGCCTGGCCATGTGATGGGACCCACCTGTGATGTATAGTTGAGGCCCACCTGTAATAGATATATTTGAGGCCCACTGGATAGGATCCATTATAATGGAATTGCGGCCCAGATGGGGAGGCCCAATGTGATGTATTCGTGGCCCATGGGCAAGGCCCATTACGATGTATTTTGGCCCATGGGCGAGGCCCACCCATTTGTATTATTAGGTTCATGTAATGAGGCCCACGAAATATAGGAGGCCTAGTATTGAGGCCCGTGCAATAAGGCCCATATGATGTATTTGAGGCCCAGGTGCGAGGCCCACCTATTATGTGTTCGAGGCCCATATGATGTATTTGAGGCCCAGGTGCGAGGCCCACCTATTATGTGTTCGAGGCCCATATGATGTATTTGAGGTCCAGGTGCGAGGCCCACCTATTATGTGTTCGAGGCCCATATGATGTCTTTGAGGCTCAGGTGCGAGGCCCACCTATTATGTGTTCGAGGCTCAATGTGATGTATGTTTGCCATATGATGGGGCCGATGTGACGTAAATGAGGCCCATCATGATTGTACGTGAGGCCACGGGCCCACTATATGTTTGGCCCTATATAGGCCACTCCTTGGGAGCAATGTTGGTTAAATGTCCACATTTGATGGGCAATGGTGGTTGGATGTCCACATTGTGACCTTCCCTTAGGCCTTGTTAGGCCATTCTCATCATTCTTTTAGTGGGTTAACCCTAATCAGTGGGCCCCATTCACCATAAAGGGATGGCTCCGTGCTATCGGACTTGATATAACCACGGTCGAGGGCCGATCTTTACATTATGGTTGATCGGTTGTTCATCGATGGACCCCACCTTGTTTATATGCCGATTTATCGATTTTGATTATCGATCGATTGATCCGATTGTCGTGACCGATTTGCCGATTCTGATTATCGATCAATCCGATTGTCGTGACCGATTTGCCGACTTTAATTATCGATCGATCCCGGTTATCGTGACCGATTTACCGATTCTGATTATCGATCTATCCGATTATTGTGACCGATTTACCGATTCTGATTTTCGATCGATCTCGATTGTTGAGGCCGAGTATCAAAGCCGATTCCGATTGTCGAGGTCGATTGTATAGGCCAACCCCGATTGTTGAGGCCGATTCCGAGTGTCGATTCCGATTGTCGAGACCTTTATGATGTATATGCGAACCGTAGTTGAGGCCTAATGTGATGTATTCATGGCCATGGGCAAGGCCCATTGTGGTGTATTCGTGGCCTATGGGCAAGGCCATTGTGATATGTATTAGGCCCAGGATGTATGACGCATTTGATGTATTCGTGACCTATGTGTAGGGCCCACATGTCATGTATTTGAAGCCCATGAGCAGGGCCCACCTGTTGTGTATATGTGGCTCTTGAGTGAGGCCCATGGTGTTGTATATTTAACCCTTGTGAGAGGTCATGGGTCCACTATATGTTAGGCTCTATGTGGGCCATTCCTCGGGGGCAATGTCGGTCAAATGTCCACATTGTAGAGGTCGATTGTCGATGCCGGTTATTGATACTGATTAGGAGTATGTGACAGCATAGCATCATGATACATGCCCATACGCATCATCTGTATATTTGTTATGAGATGTGGTTGACCATTGCATATGTCATTGTGTAGGTTGTTATGAGACTCCTTGATAGGCAGAGATTGTCTCACCTGAGTGCATGGTATGCGTAGGAGTGGTGCATGATTGGATTGTATGACTCATGCATCTTGCATTGTGATCACTGTACACCCTAGCGTCATCAGGGTGGTAGCCTCCACAGGTATTTCGTGAATGGCCAGATGGGACACCGAAAATCTGTTCTACATGGGGTGCTATAGATATCCCTGGGTGAAAGTCCCTAAACCCTCTTGGTTCCAGAGGTTGCTCCAACGTCTAGACCGAGTGGATGCATGAGCGCATGAGGGCCGTATACCATTAGGCCGCGTCTCCCACTGTGTCATGGTCGGTTGGAAGGGGGTGCGGCCTTACCTGCCCGAGAGGAGGGGGCAATGCTAGGCTGAGTCTGACCAGCTCGAGGAATGGGTCCGCTATCGACGAGCCGGGCCCGATATTGGTAGGCGGATAGTGAGGTCTCTTCCACTCACCTTATTGCGCGCGATGGGGCGGCAATCTGGTTTGAAGTGTAATAGACCCCGGTGATGATCCCAGAGAGTAACCGTACTGATATGTGGACTTATTGAGCAGGAATTGCATATTCATTCATTCATTCCTTCACTATCCACTCGGACTGGTGGTGCGTAACTATTTGTTACGTGTACCTTCGCATGACCAGGATTTCGGTTGGGCGCGCGACTAACCTGAGATTAGGAGTTTACCACGATGAGTCTGACTATCCAAATTTAGGTATGGGACTGGTTTGGATAGAAGTCCTTTGTGGTGGACCCCGTAGTCTGCGACACTACGTACTATCATCCCGACTTCACACTCCCGCATGGTCATTACATTCGCACCGTATATTACATTGCATTCGCAGTACTTAGCATTTTGGGTTACTATGTTTCTGCATATTATATGGCCTAGACGGACTTAGCAAGATTTACATCTTGCTTTGTACCCTCGGTATCTGATATTTGGCTATCTTTGACTCATCATTTATATGACTGATCTGAATTGCGTACCCTGGTATCGTATGACTCATGGGCATACTAGTATAATTCTGCTTACTCTGATTTCATATGATTTATGATCTTGCTAGTGTTTCTGATATTGTATCATTATGAGTTTATCAGTATTTCCGCTTACTCTGATTACTCTGATATTGCTTACTTGGCACTTACCTTGTGCACACACTTTCACCACCCTCTAAGCTTTCTATAAGCTTATGCACGATAGATGCGTGCAGGTGTTATTAGGTTGCAGCAACGTTGAGCTTGGAGCGTGCGGTTGTCTTTTGGAGCTTTGATTTCGATTTATGTATTTCCCTTTCAGCATTGTACTCAAATGATTATATTAGTGGATATGTGATGATGATGTTGCCTTTGTGAATTGGGTAATCTTGTGGTTATGCTTATTATGAGTTAAATGTACAAAAAAAAAATTCTCCTTGTAGGATCCCAAGATCGGAATCTGGCGTATGGACGTTAGGAGCCGAGAATGGGGTACTACGGAGGCTGTCGGCACCGGACTCGGCGATCGTGATTCCTGTGAATCCGATTTCCGGGTTTGGGGCGTGACAGGTGCGAAAGGGAAGTTGCCTAAACTATAAATAAGTATCCCTAGGGCTTTTATAGGGTATGGGTAATAATTTTAAGGTGTGGCCAAAGGATTTTCTATGTACTTCCAAGGGAGAGGTTAGTATATTGCCTTGTAATCTTTATTTTTTTCATAGTGGAAGTTTGCATCCATAATTTTTTACCCTTGCTAGGGTTTTTCCATGTATATCTTGTCTTGTGGTTTGTTTGGAATGCTTTGATTCTGTTTCTAGTCTATATTTCTTCTTGTTTATCGTTTGTGGGTGAGACGAAAGATTGGATCTCGGTTCACTGCGTTGTTGGCGTGCTGTGCAACAACTGGTATCATAACTATTAGTTTAGTTCTATTGGGAGCGATGACGGAAGAAGGGAAGATGAGAAGTTTGATGGTTCAAACTTTGCCTTCTGGAAGATGCAGATGGAGGATTATCCATATCAGAAGGACCTCTATATTCATCTAGGAGGAAAAGAGAAGAAATCAAAAAAGATGATAGATGATGAATGGTTTTTATTAGATCGGAAGGCTTTAGGAACGATCTAACTCTCTGTGTCTAAGAGCGTTGCCTTCAATATATCTAAGATGAAAACTACAAATGAATTAATGCAAGCCCTATCCACCATGTATGAAAAGCCCTCAGCGTCCAATAAGGTTCATCTTATGAAACAGCTATTCAAAATGAAGATGTCAGATGGTGGAAGCATGGCTGAACATCTAAACGAGTTCAATACAGTCACAAGCCAGTTGGAATCCATTGGCATTATTTTTTAAGATGAGGTCAGGGCGTTATTGATCTTATCTAGTCTTCCAAATAGTTGGGATGGTTTGGTGATTGCTATAAGCAATTCTTCAGGGTCAACAAAGCTGAAATTTGATGATGTGGCCGGTCTAATTCTTAGCAAAGAATTTAGAAGAAAAGCATCAGAAGTTTCTAGGAATTTAGGGAATGCTGTAAATGTTGAAGGAAGAGGAAGATCGCTGAACAAAGGAGGCAATAAACATGGACGTTCTAAGTTGAGGAAGAAGTCCAAGGGACCGAAAGATAAAGATGGGTGTTGGCATTGTGGCAAGAAGGGGCACATGAAACGTGATTACAGGGCGCTTAAGAAACAAGAAGGAAGATCTTAAGGCGGGAAGGATTCAGTGAATCTATCTGAGGAGAGTGACATGGAGGCATTGATCTTATCTCTTGATACGAGGAATAAGTCTTGGGTTATAGACTCGGGTACTTCGTTTTATGCCACTTCATGTAAGGAAGTTCTGCATAATTATATATCAGGTGACTTTGAGAGAGTCTACCTGGGTGATGATGAGCCGTGCAGCGTCACTGGAAAGGGATGTGTTCATGTCAATCAGAAAGATGAAACAGCTTTGAAATTGAAGGATGTTAGACATGTACCGAGTTTAAAACGGAACTTGATCTCAATGGGGCAGTTGGCCGATACCAGTTATGTAACGACATTCATCAATGATTCCTAGAAGATCACAAAAGGTGTCTTGGTGATATCTTGAGGCAAAAAGGAAGGTACTTTATACGTGACTTCAAGATCGTATAGTTCACTCGCAGTCGCATCAACTGGAGTAAATGGGCAGTTATGGCATCAGAGGTTGGGACATATGAGTGAGAAGGGGATGAAAGTGCTATTGTCAAAAGGAAAGCTACCAGGGTTGAAGTCTATTGACTTGGAATTCTACGAGGACTGCATGTATGGCAAGCAGAAGAGGGTAAGTTTCAAGAAGATAGGACACGCTCTAAAGATGCATCTATTGGAGCTTGTACACACTGATGTGTGAGGACCGGCACAAGTATCATCTCTTGGTGGCTTACGTTATTTTATTTCTTTTATTGATTATGCTAGTAGAAAACTATGAGTTTATTTCTTAAAGCACAAATCTGATGTATTTGATGTATTTAAGAAGTGGAAGTAATGATAGAAAATGAGGTAGGAAAAACAGTAAAGTGTCTCAGATCTAATAATGGGGAAAAAAACTGTGATAAAAGGTTTGAGGAGTATTGTGCAGCAAATGGAATCAAACATCAGAAAACGATTCCAAAGACACCACAGCAAAATAGTGTAGTTGGGCGCATTAATAGGACCATCATTGAGCGCATTAGAAGCATGAAGTTACATACAGGGTTGCCCAAGACCTTTTGGGTAGTGTTGTGAATACTGCCGCATATCTCATCAATAGAAGTCCCACAGCACCATTGGATGGTGGGCTACCAGAATAAACGTGGACTGAGAAAGAAGTGAACCTTGCACATCTCAGAGTGTTCGGTTGCACTTCATATATTCATATTTATGCAAAGCACAGAAACAAGCTGGATGCGAAGTTGAGGAGATGCATATTTATAGGCTACGGGCAGCATGATTTTGGCTATAGGTTTTGGGATGCAGAAAATAGAAAAATTATTAAAAGCAAAGACGTAGTCTTCAATGAAAAAGTGATGCATAAGGACTGTGTAGAAAAATAAGGTCGAAGAGAAAGAATTCGTAGAGTTGAAAGAGTTACTGGGCACGGGTGTTACAGCGCCATAGGATGATCATGCATAGGAGCATTATGAGGCAAAGCCGCATACACTGGTTGTGAGGAGGTCTACTCGGGAGAGGAGAACCACGGTCCGATACTCAGCCTCCTTACATTTTCTACTGCTGCCAGATAATGGTGAACCAGAGTGTTTTCAAGAGGCATTATAGTAGGATACACGGGTTAAGTGAGAGCAGGCCATGGATGATGAGATGGACTCTCTTGAGTCTAATCGTACATGGGAGCTAGTCACTCTACCCAAGAGTAAGAAAGCTCTTCATAACAAGTGGGTTTACAGACTGAAGCAGGAGCACGATGGTTCGAAACAGTACAAGGCTAGACTGGTTGTAAAAGAGTTTCAACAAAATGCAAGTATCAATTTCACTGAAATATTTTCACCAGTAGTGAAAATGTCTACGATTCACATGATCTTGAGTATAGTGGCTATAAAGGACTTATATCTAGAGCAGCTAGATGTTAAGACAACCTTTCTTCACGGGGACCTTGAAGAAGAGATATATATGCATCAGCCGACAGGATACATGGCACCAGGAAAGGAGAACAAGGTGTGCAGACTGAAAAAGAGTTTATATGGTCCGAAGCAAGCCCCGAGGAAGTGGTACAAGAAGTTCGACAGTTTCATATTGGAAAACAGTTTTAGGAGATGTCATGCAGACCACTGTTGCTATTTGAAGAAGTTTAATATGTCGTACATCATCCTTCTTCTGTACGTTAATGATATGCTTGTGGCCGGTTCAAGCATGAAGGACATCTCAGATCTCAAAAGATAACTGTCTAGAGAATTTGCCATGAAGGATTTAGGAGCTACAAAATAAATCCTAGGCATGAGGATAAAGCGTGACAGGGAAAACGAGAAACTAGTTTTGTCATAGGCAGAGTATATAGCCAAGGTACTTGATCGATTCAATATGGGATGTACTAAGCCGATTAGCACTCCATTAGCCAACCACTTCAAGTTATCTAAGGAACAAGGAGCAAAGACGCAGAAGGAACGGGACTACATGGCTAAAGTCCCATACGTATCAGCTTTTAGGAGTCTCATGTATGCTATGGTGAGCACAAGACCAGACATTGCTCAAGCAGTGGGAGTTGTTAGCAGGTTCATGAACAACCCCGAGAAGGAACATTGGGAAGCTGTGAAGTAGATCCTCATATACCTAATAGGTATTGAGGACGTAATGTTATATTATGGAGGATCGGAAATCAAGTTACAAGGCTACGTGGATTCAGATTTGAGAGGAGATATCGACAGTAGAAGAAGCACTACAAGTTATATTTTTTCTTTGGGTAGTGCTGCAGTCAGTTGTGTCTCTCAGCTATAGAAGATAGTATCTATCAGTATGACGGAAGTAGAATATACTGCGACTATAGAAGCGTGCAAGGAGATGGTATGGATGCAAGGTTTCATAGAAGAGTTGGGTAAGAAGCATGCAGATTATAAGCTGTACAGTGACAGTCAAAGTGTAATACACTTGGCTAAGAATTCATCCTTTCATTCAAGGACCAAGCATATTACCATCAGATATACTTCATACGTTCATTACTGGAAGATGGATCTATTGCTCTGGAGAAGATTCATACAGGTGAGAATCCTACGGATATACTGACCAAGGCGATCACACGGGAGAAGCTGAAGCTCTGTTCAGCTTTAATTAGTCTTCAGGCTTAAAGACGGGGAGGTGTTGCACTCCGGATGTAGAAGACGAAAGTTTATGGTGATGTATCTTCAAGTGGGAGATTGTTGAGATGTGGAGCCACATCTAGGGGCCGCTCGACCAGTCGAGTGCCCTGCTCAACCGATCGAGTGGCCCACTCGACCAGTCATGGACTGACTCGACTC
Organism: Magnolia sinica; assembly: GCF_029962835.1. NCBI lineage: Eukaryota > Viridiplantae > Streptophyta > Magnoliopsida > Magnoliales > Magnoliaceae > Magnolia > Magnolia sinica. Next base: position 77,815,641 of record NC_080579.1, on the reverse strand, counting down.
AAAGTCTAGTGAACATCGATTTTTGGGTTCCGCGAAACTCGACTGGTTGAGGCTCATGCTCAACCAGTCGAGGGTCCACTTGACCGGTCGAGCAGTCAGCTCGACCAATCGAGTTTAGATTCGTTTCCAGATTTAATGCTATAATGCCCTTAAAATCGAGGGTCGACCATCGGCCCAACTCCCGAGTTCCAATGCATCACTTATGCAACATGGATAATGATAATTAAATATTGTCCATATTAGCGCATTTAACATGAATGAGATTATACCAAAACAGCATATCATACTCTGGAGACAGTTACATTACGCAAGCAGAAGACTGTGATAAGTATATAAAGTATGTAAGTGATTATGAGTCTCCCAAGTATGATCATGTTACCAGGTCGAATAGTTACAAGTATTATTTCAAAATACAAAATGTCAAAATGTGTTGGTCCACCACAAAGTATCAGCCCTAAAGCCCCCTCGATTCAGAACGATCTACGTAAACCCACCTGAATACTGCATATATGAGAATGCCTCCTCATCATCCTTAAAATTCAGCTCCGCCTCGCAAGCTGCACCATCACCTAAAACTACAATAGGGTCTGGTTGGTGTTTAAAACACCGTCCCGTAACATGGGAGTGAGTGATCAACTCGGTGGAACAATAAAGCAAAAGTTAACATGTTATCAATTCAGTCAAGCAGTAATGATAAAGCAGCACAATCAAACATCCCTAAATACTTTGATTAATGCAAGAATGATGTGAAATAATGATGCATGCCCTCGCCTAAACTCTTTCAGCGACTTCATCTCACGATTGCACATGAAACACTTCCTCAGTGCTTGACCTGCTACGTCAAACACACATATAATGCGGTGCATGAGCGTGATTACCAAGTTCTTATCAGTCATTTTCATACAGCAGGATTGGGAAGCTAAGGTACCTCTCTTATATCAATTCCTAAATAATGATCCATTCTAGGGTCGTCAGTCCAAGCAATTCTCATACGATGTTGCGGTTCTAGGTCACTACAAAAGGCTCGTCACCTGATCAGTGTAAGCCTAGTTTATACTCTAGTTGATACGGAAAGACTCGAAGCCTCTACGCGGTCTTAGAGTATGCTCGAGGTCACTACGAATGGCTCGTCACCTAGACGAAGGCCGACAGCTTGAATACAGTGTCCCATAGTACCGTATTCAGCTCACGAGTTTGGGTTACTCACTGGTCACTACAGGGAGGCTCGTTACCCCAGCGTAGGCTGACAGCTTGACCACAGTGTCCTATACCACCATGCCCGGCTCATGAGTCTTAGCGGATTGAGGTACCAAGGTTAAAGGGGTTCTTCCACTGGTGAGTTTGGTACCTTAGATTCAAGCAGTAACGTCCATACATGGTGAACATACATCGGGTCAATCGGGTTACTTAACGAGCTCGATTGGTATGAGCGCACATCGAATTGATTGACATGAAGTGCACGAGCACTCCGTGTGGCCTAACCACTGTCGACAATCGAAGTACGGCTCGGACTCATCGAACACGTCCTGTGGGGTAAAAATAACCTCAGCCACCAAATCAGGGCTTGTTACGGATTGCCTGGACTATATCATAGTCCCAAGCGCATTCAACTTCAGCAGATAATCATATGAGAAAATCAAGGCAGCAATGAATCAATAATTCAATTCATACAATCATTTGAACATATTAGGAAATACAACTTAAACATGAATTCACACGTATACATTCCATACCTAAACAGACACTATAGCATAAATACATGGAGAAAATCATACACATAATTAAGGTAGTTGAGAATTATATCTCAACAATCATATAAAGTACAATTTACTAACTACTAGTTCATTTGGACATTTTTACAAACACTTAGACTACACTTTTTAACATACACGATGTATGTTGGCCATAACATGGATTGGGGCAAATCCTTTCGCCAAGGAGTTGTTACACATACAACTAGTATAAACACACAGTAATTAATCATGGCAAACACATTTTCAAATTCCATATGTATATGACTCTTTCTACAAATACATGGAATACACTAAACTCAATATAGTTCACATATATCTAAAACGTAAAACAAACATCGTATTTGGTATGTGAAATAGCACCCACGTCAGTAATAAATCATTAACCGACATTGAAAGCCTTGAAAACCATAATCTATACGTTTATAGTCCGCACCTTACGCCAGTAAACACATAACAGATTCATTTTAGACACTTAGTCCTTGTCAACGGCGGATTGGCAACCTATAGCATAAATTAGATTAGCTATTTCATACCTTACACTATCTAAAGCCATAAAACAGATTAGGGTTAGGTTTTCTTACCCAAGTACATTGTAGGAAACACCGAATTTGTGATACAGATAGGGTGGCTAAGGGCGTGGAGCAACGAGATCAAATCCCAAGATGAATCTCCAACTCTCTCTCTCTCTCTTTCTCTCTCTTTCCTTTCCTTTTCCTCTCCTCTCTTTCTTAGGGTTTAAAATTTATAAGGAATATAAGAGAGAGGGTTTAAGGCCCTTATATAGGCCCAGAACTAATGGGAATGGCCCCAGGGCCATGGTATACTTAGGTTATGTCCAAAGAGTGTCCGTTTCAGTCCAACGGAGCACTTCTGGAGGCCCCTTTTCTACGTGTGGTTGAACTTAAGCTCCCTGACATTGGATCTAGGTCAGGTAGATTTTTCGCTCCGGTTGGGTTTACAGATCGACCGCGGCGGACCAGTTTCAGTTCAACAGTCACCATCACTCAATTAGGGCCACAAGTACATTGTCATGTATGAAAAATTTTCCCTAATCCAAGGGTGTATTTGGGTCAGATTCTGACGGTCTGAATCCTTATATTTGGCCCGCAAGTGACACGACTCAGTTTACTTAAATTCGGATTTTATTTCTAAAGATATTCACGTTTCTCACACGCTTTACTCCGGGCTTAAGTTGTGCATTTTTAGACACAATTAAGACTTGATTTCCGAGGGGGTTGTCAAGTCCAGTAATACAGTCATAGCCGTATAGTTTTGCAGTTATCGGACCTTCGACGTGCGGTCCAGGTCCGATATGGAGTTTCCGTGTGCTCCCGAGAGCAATCGGGTTTAGGGATGGATTCTAGATTTCAGGGTAATGTAGTGTCAATGACTCTTCACATTTCGGGTCTTACAGATCATATTTAAAGTGATTAGTGCTAATCTCACAAGTACTCTAGTTTAACACTTACTAATCTTAACCTAATTGCTAAAGGTTCTAGTCCTGGGTGATTTCCGCCTGAGGTGGTACTCGGGTCCTTGTACGGATTTTTCCGAGACATTACAAATACGGACTGTAAATTTTTGAGCCAATTTTCGTAGAGGTGCAAAAGGGAAGTTGCCTAAACTATAAATAGGTGTCCCTGGGGCTTTTCTAGGGTATAGGAAATAATTCTAAGTTGTGGGCAAAGGATTTTCTATGTACTTCCAAGGGAGAGGTTAGTATATTGCCTTGTGATCTTAATTTTCCTTCATAGTGGAAGTTTGCATCCGTAGGTTTTTACCCTTATTGGGGTTTTTTCACGTACATCTTGTCTCGTAGTTTGTTTGGAATGCTTTGATTCTTTTTCTAGTTTATATTTCTTCTTGTTTACCATTTGTGGGTGAGACCGGAGATTAGATCTCAGCTCGCTGCATTGTTAGAGTGCTGCGCAACACTTGATGATAAACGGAATCACAAGATTTAACAACCACATCATCTATTTACACTTCTAATATATGGGTGATCATATCAAGAAAAATAACATTGATGGCTCTCTAGGAAGTTGCCCCAGTATTCTTAAGTCAAAATGACATCATCATCTTCCAGCAAAATATATTAATAGCTCCTGAACATCTTAAACCCATTTTTTAAGCATCTTTTTCTGCAATATAAATTTGATTATAACCATAATGACCATCCACGAATAATATCATCTTATGTCCTACTACCCAATCAATTAGTTGATCGGTGATGGGCAGCAGATATTCATCCTTTAGTGTAGTATGATTTAGGTTTTTAAAATCAATGCACACTTGAATTTTTCATTCTTTTTTACTACTGAAACTATATTAGAGATCCATTCGGCATACTTAATTGGCTAGATGAAGCCAACTCGTAAAAGTCTCTCTACTTCTCTCATGAATTGTGATTGTGACTTCCATAATTATTCTCCCGGGGATGCTTTACTAGCCTGAATCCTTCTTTAATCGGCAACCGATACTTAACTAACTTTCGTCTCAAAAATGACATTTCATGATAGTCCCATGCGAAACAATTTTTATATCTCTAAAAGAGTTCGATCATTACCAAACGCTCTTATGGAGATAATTACTAACGTACATGGGTTGGAGGTAACGATCATCTCCTAGATTAACCTCAACCAATGGGTCCTGGACATCTGCCTGCAAATCATCAAGATTTGTTGGTGTTGCCTCTCCCTCTTCAAAAACTATACCATCTTCAGCAATTTCATCATATTTTAGCACTCAGCTATATTAACAAAACATCCGCTTCTAACTCTTTTCTATTATAAGATTGCTTGATTCTAGCAAACTAAGCCATGATTTCGACCATTTCTTTCTTTCTCTTTAGGGTCATATTCATGACGACTCTTCGACAATATAAGACTACCCTAATCGGTATACAACTATTATTCCCAGCGCAAGTATCTATTTCATGATAGATAAACTTATATCTCTCACTTTAATCATCGAATTTTTTTTACACTGAAGCCCCAATTAATTGGCCAAATCAATCTCGTCTAATAAAGATCACAGGCCCAACATTGTCTGCATATAGGTAAGACTTTGTTGCATTAGATTCAGCTTAAAAACAGTTACTATCGGCTTGAATTATTTCGATTTTTTTTTGGTCCAAAAGATTAGGAACCCATGAAGGGACGAAGGGATGCAAAAATTTGTATAAATCTAATCCTGTTCAAGGAAAGCATTATAATTTAAAGATGATGGCACTACGAAGAAGGTTGTCAGAGCTTTCTTACTTTCGACCATTAGTTCAATTGAAAAAATTCCTTAGGCATTTGTCACATCACTGGTTAAATCTGTGACGATTACCTCTGTGGCAATCAAATCGTAATAGGTTTTTTTTCAACTTTCTCAGCATATTTATCGGTAAAATATTTACTACCGCTCATTTATCCACCGTATATAAGGAATAAGACACCCATTCAAATGCTTTGATATAATCAAGGGTTTAAGATGTTATGATATTGTGAAAGAAGGTTGATCAAAGATTATCTTCTCTATATACATGCCAAGTTCAATGGTGATGGTGGATGGACCCTCGCACCGTGTTTGTCGTTGATTGACGATTTCTTCCTTAATCAGAGTTGCCCCCTGTTTCTTCAACATCGCCTTTAATGCTACTTGGTTGATATAATTTAACTAAGAAATTAAGGGTAAACGTAAACACCATATTACAATTTACCCTCAATAGTGGCAAGGTCCCAAATGTGATAGTCATCATCTTTTATTCACTAGATTCTTTACCATTGTTTGAAGTTTGTCGATGACAGGTTCGATGCCATCGAGAATTTCTAAATTTTCTCTAGCTACTCACTGGACTAACTAGTTGTTTTTTCAATGGCATCGAAGAATGTTTGATGACATCGAAGGACATATTCGATGCCATCGAAGTTGGCTCGATGCAATTATTCACTCCCCAAGTATAAGGTTGTGATGTAGTAATAAACTCAGTGAGACCGAGGTCGAATCCCTAGGGACTGAAACCTGTACGTAATATGAAACTAAGTAGAACTATAACTAGATTAAGATGTAATCTAAGTCGAATAGAATTGAAGGAATAATGGTGAAATATTTATCTAAAATTTAGAGAATTCAAAGGTAGGGAACTAGGGTGCCAAGGATCCACTTGTAGCAATTAGGAAGTTACCTTGTATTGATTTAAGGACACAATTGGAATTAGAGTCCTATCCTATCCAGTTGGAAAGAAGAGATTTGTCAGATCTCTGAACTTCTCATGGGTCTAATCATCAATAGATAAGAATGGTGAAGATTTGGAAGCGATTCTGTCACCTAACCATGCCTAGGAGACTATGACAAACAACAGCAATTTATCAATCTCACAGCTAATCATAGAAGAATTGTGAAAGTTAGGAAGAGTCCCATCACCCAACCATGCCCATGAGATGATGGTGAACAACAGGGTTCCCAAGTTCACAATCTCAATACATTGAAAGAGAATATCTCAAGTTATTGCAGATCTATAGATCTATTGTAATTTGAGTCACAACAAACCATTAAAACTAAAAACATTCCTTATAATCAAACTAGAATCTATAAGAGTTCAATAAACATAAATCAAAGCAAAGCTAACACTCCAATCATGCTACAAGCTTCACCTCTTAGCCCTAGCTAAGAGGTTTAGCCTAGCAACATGATTAGGCTAAATCCCTTAAACAAAAATAAAATAAACAAAATAAAAATAAAAACAACTCTACTCTCTCTCCCTCGTTCTGTGCTTCACGTCCAGCCCAAGCCTTCCCTCTTCTCCCTCTTTCTTTTCTCTCTTATAGCATCTACTGACGGTGGCTGGATCGGCGGAGTGCGTAACAAGCAACTCTGTTTACGCAGAGAAGGCTCTAGAATTTTCTTACGCAATCCCTTCTTGTGTGATGATTGGTGAGCCCATAATCAATGCTAGCAAGAAAATCCACTCCGTCCTGTGGATTCACGTCAGAATTTTGGTCAGATATGATTGATTTGGCTTGGATTTGGTGTGGCCCACATAACTTTTGATGTAACATAGTTCTGTCGTCCATTCATTTTTCACCTTTTGTCCGTCATGTTTCAAACCAAGATCAACTAGATCTTGGTCTAAATCCTCCTATAATTCGAATGGACGGTTCTGATTAACTATACGGATGTTGAGTGGGGCCCACAACGATCACTCGCAACCTTTGTTGCGAAGCAGAGCTTCTGCATTGGCACTATGATGTTTGGTGGACCCCACGGTGATGCTTTTGATAAAATCCACCCCGTCCATTGAATTCCTGGAAAAAAACCAGTCAAGAATGGATGGTTTTGGATTGTTGTTGACGTGGTCCACTAATGTTTTGCTTTTGCCATCCATCTTATGTTTGAACGCTGATCTACCTGTCTGTTCGTGCATGAGACCAAAAGGAAAGCTAAGATGGGGTTGTACCCACCCTCAGGAGAGTATGGACGGTTCGGATCATCCAATTGGATGATGGGTGGGCCCCACTACCCAAAAACGGTCGGGCAACACTAGATGCTATGGCCTTTTTTTATTGGAAAATTGCCCGTACTCGCCTCGAAGTTTGGGTCAATTACCTCGATCGCCACGACACTCCATATATTCTCTAAAGGGCCTTCTGACAGCTTTAGAGATTGTTTCGAATGAAAATGCCCCTGACCTTCATTCAGTAGTTGCACGATTTTTTAGGGACTAAGAAGTTACATAGTATTTAATGCTAGTAAAGTGATGTGTACGGAATCCTTTTTGCATGTGGGCAAGGATTAAACTCATGGGGCCCATATTGATGTATGTGTATAATCCATGTCGTCCATCCTTTTTACCATGTCATTTTAGGGCTAAGGCCCAAATATTAGCCTGATCCAGAGTTCGCGTGAGTCACATAATAGAAAATAATGGTGACAATAGAACCCACTGTTGAAACTTTCCAGGCTCATCGTGATGTTTGTTAGAAGTGGACATTGCCCAAGTCAGGACTTTTTAGGCCCACGCCGAGCTGGTCGACAGGGTGGATGGAACGGATCTCCCCATTGTTGGCCTCAAGCTATTGTGTTGAGGGTCAAATATTGCATATTAGACCTCAGTTATTGCCCGGATTTACGAACATGGTACTGTTTAACGGTCTAATTTAATTGTGTTGGTGATGCAAGGTACATTTGCGAGCTTGGACCGAAACAGGGTTCTAAAAGCATAGATTTAATGCTCCAGACTCACCAAGGTAAGGGACAGACTCCAGGGGAACAAAATCAATGGATTTACATGTCAAAGATTCGAGAAAACTGAGAAACTGAAGCTCAAGTAGCCTAAAAATCAGCCAGAATGCAAGATCACAGGGTTCCAACCATCTGCTCAGCTTGAAACTTTATACATAGCTTGAGAACCATAAATGAACTGTTCACGTCGAATTTCAGCTCCTGGATCCCTATGAAAGTGGCTAAACTGATAGATCAGCCATAAAATCTTGATTTAGGGCCACCTGTTATCTGGATATGCTTCAAAATTGGTCTTGACGGTTTAAATGATATGACAGAATGGATGGACGGAGCGGATTTCATGAAAATATCGAAGTAGACCATATGTTGCAATGCGTGTACACCATGTACACGAGGACTCGCTGTGCACCTAGAAAGTGAAGTCGGTCAACAGGGTGTTGACTGACTACAATTCAAAAATGGCAGTGCCGTTCTCTGTTTGAAACAGGGACCTGCGGTCCATTCTTGTGGGCCACCATCGTAATTCAAAGGTCAGATCTGGACAGTCCATCAGAGTTATATAGGTCCACTAACCATGACCTGGGTTGAAATTTTCTAAAAAGCAGCATGTATCGGATTTCGACCGTCGAAACATAAGACGGACGGCAGAGCAGAAAACCATATGGACCACACCCAATCTAACCCAAAACCAGTCAATTCCAACTGGTTTTTCGACCTGAATCTAATGTATGGAGCGAATTTCTTGGAAAAACCCATTCATGGGCCCCACTGATCACGGAAACCTCTGTTTTCCGTATGTTCTATGCACTGACGTGCGTCCAGAGAGACCGGGACGATCTGGGCTGTTCTACTTCCATGGTTAGGATCGGACCATCGATCCTAGCCATCTAAATCACTTCCCCGAGACGACCGATCACTCCCAAGAAGCCTGTCCGGATCAGATTTCGAAATGGACTGTTTGTTTGCGATTTCTGCAGGTTGCTACTCAAGAAAGTTTGTAGATTTACTATTGCGTAAAAGCTATGCACCGCCTCTTTATGTGGAAGTTCCTTGCAACCGCCCTCTGCACCGTCTTCCCTGCCTATAAAAGAGGTTAGAGAGAACGTGAGAGAGGATCCACGGCCGGGACGTCAGTGAGAGAAAGAGTAGTTGTAGAGTTTTTTTATTTACTGTTCTTTTTATTATTTCTTTTAAGATATTTAGCCTAATCATGTCTATTCTAGGCTAAACCTCTTAGCTAGGGCTAAGAGATGAAGCTTGTAGCGTGATGGGAGACCTTTTTGCTTGTGCCTTTTGTTTAGATTAAATTGATATTGATTTTAGTTTAATTAAGGGAATGTTTTTAATTTTTATTGGTCTGTTGTGACTAAAATTACAATGGGTCTGCGATAGCTTTGAGCATGATCCTTTCCTTTTTATGTTTATGACGTTAAGAAGCCCTGTTGTTTACCATCGTCTCCTGGACATGGTCGGATGATGGTACCCTTCCTAACCTTCATATATTATTGATTGGTTAGTAATTAGTTTAATTCTGTTATTTACTTTGTCTCATGGGCATTGTTTGGTGATGGAATCCATTCTAATTTATATACCTTTCATCTCTTGAAAACTATACCAAAGGAAGTTCAGTATTGATTTCCATGGTTACACTCTTCAACTGGATGAAGATGTGACTCTAAGTCCAGTTGAGTTCTTGAAGCAGGCATAAGATCTCCCTGATCTCTACAAGTGGATCCTCTGAATCCCTAGTTTCCTTTCCTTGAATTCTTTAAGTTTTAGAAAATTATTTCATTATTATTCCTCAAATTACAGTCGATTTAGATTTTATCTTAGTGTAGTTCTAGTTCTACTTAGTTTCAGATAACGTACAGGTATCAATCCATTGGGATTCAACCTCGATCTCACCGAGTTTATTACTACATCACAACCCTATACTTGGGAAGTGAACATATTGTACCAATGGCTATCCTTTCATTTGTTAGTAAAGGAAGTGAACATGTAACAACCGCGACCTATATAACATGGGAACCACGACCCATATAACATTATAACTACGACCCATGACAACCACAACCCGTATAACATGAGAACTACGATCCTTACTACATTACAATCACGACCGTTGCCACATTACAACCACGACCCAGGTATGAGTCATGGTTGCCATGTTATATGGGTCGTAGTTTTCATGAGGAAAGGGCTGTGGTTGTCATGAGGTAAGGGTGTGATTGTCATGCTATGTGGGTTGTAGTCTTCATTTTATAGGCCTTGGCAAGGACCAACTGGTGGGGCCTACATTGATGTATGTGAATAATCTATGCCGCCCATCCTTTTTGTCGTGTCAACCACGACCCTTACTTCATGACAACCACGACCGTTACCTCATGACAACCACGACCCATTTAACACGACAACCACGACTCATATATAATGACAACCATGACCTATGGAAACGACGACCCATTACAACCACGACCCATATCACATGGAACCACGACCCATATCACATGAGAACCACAACCCCATATTACATGACAACCATGACCCATGGGATTTCTCATTGATGACTAGGGGCGTACCATTTCTGTCATTGAGTTACAGAGTTAAATAACAGTTCTCTTCAATGGCACCCAACGACGACCCATTACAACCATGACCTATATAATATGACAACCATGACCCATATAACATGGCAGCTACGACCTTTATATCATGACAACCACGACCCATATAGCCTGCATTTCCTGCTCCTGCAGTCTATCAATAATCATATCATATTTGAAAAACGTCAGACTAGCTTTGATACGGAAGGGCACGTTACTTTTCTAACTTTGATAGATGGTAAGGATCTTATGTGCAAGTAAGGGTCGTGGTTGTCATGCAATCTGGGAGCAGGAAATGAGAACCACGACCCATATAACATGATAACTGCGATGGTCGTGGTTTTAATGTGGTAAGGGTTGTGGTTTCCATGGGGTAAGGGTCGTGGAACACACCACAGGGATATCTTTTGCTCTCATATTATATGGGTCGTGGTTCTCGTGTTATATGGTCGTGGTTCTCATGTTAAATGGATCGTGATTTCGTGTGATATGGATCATAGTTCTCGTTTCCTGCTCCCAAATTACATGACAACTATGACCCATACCTCATGACAACCACGACCCATATAACATGAGAACCACGACCCATACAATATAACAACTACGACCCACCACCATGTATGTGTTTCATCCATGTTGCCCATCCTTCTTGCTATATATGTCATTTTAGGGCTATGGCCCAAATATTGGCTCAATCCAGTGCTCGTGTAGCCCACATAATAAAAAATAATGATGATTGTTGAAAGTTTCTAAGCTCACTGTAATGTTTGTTAGAAGTGGACATTGCCCAAGTTAGGACTTTTTAGTCCCACGCCGAGCTGGCCGACAAGGTGGATGGATCAGATCACCCTATAGTACCAATGGTTTGGTAGAAAAGGAAGTGAATGCGTTGCAAACCGCGAACCATGCAACATGACAACCACGACCCATATAACATGGCAACTACGACCCATGCAAACCACGACCGAAATGGGCCGCAGTTGTATGGATCGTAGTTTTCATATTATATGGGTCTTAGTTGTCCTATTATATAGGTCTCAGTTGTATGGATCGCAGTTGTCCTGTTATATGGGTCATGGAAATCCCGTTATATGAGTCGTAGTTATATGGGTCACAGTTAACCTGTTATATGGGTCGCGGTCACAGTTGTCATGTTATTTAGGTTGCAGTTGTCCTGTTATATAGGTCGTAGTTATATGGATCGCACTTGTCATGTTATATGGGTCGCAGTTATCCTGTTATATGGGTCGCGATCGCAATTGTCCTGTTATTTAGGTCACAATTTTCCTGTTCTATAGGTCGTAGTTGTATGGATTGCAGTTGTCATATTATATGGGTCGTAGTTGTCCTGTTATATGGGTTGTAGTTGTCATTGGTAGCATTTATCCAATCACCATTGTTTTCTTGTGGTGTGGTTCACTTGAGATTTATATCCCTTTCATTTTTGGTATAAAACTCTAAAATAATCTGTAAAAATGGATAAACGAAATAGATGTAACACATAAATCATAGTGGGCCCACATAGCACCGACCTCCAACCAGAGGCCTGGTAGTAGCGGGAGTAGCCAATCCGTTTACGTCCCAAATACGAAGGCAAACTAGCGTACCTCACATCAGCTATATAGCTGGTGTATTAACGTAAGTTATGTGGGTCTGATCATGAGGTATATGTTATATCCAAACCATCCATCCATTTGGCGAGCTCGTCTTAAGGCTTGATATGAAAAATAAGACAGATCTAACTATCAAGTGGACCATACTGCAAAAAGTAGTGGGAGATTGAACGTCTACCATCCAAACCCTTTTCGGGGTCACAGAAGTTTTGGATTAATATGAAATTTGTTTTTCCTCTTCATTCAGGTTATTTGTGACGTTGTGAACAGATTTGATGGAAAATAAATATTATGGTGCGCCCTATGAATTGTTTAACGGTGAATACCATTATTTATGCTGCTATTTGTGGTGTGGTACAGATGATCTATTGATATTATTCGTTTTTTAGATAATGGCTTAAAATAATCTCTAAAATTAGATGGACGGTGTAAATATAACGAATAAATTAATGTGAGCCATGTAACTTTGATCTACTTTGAATCGTTCGCAGAACTCGGATCTCAAGGAGCGTCAGTGCTCGTCCTCGCACGGCACGTAACTATAGTAGTCTTGCACCACACGGACCTATTGCAGATAGGAAGCGGATTGCGTACTGAGTAACTCAGTACGCTACGGGCCTCTTTGGCCGGTGAGATTAAAAGGGATTCGGTGGGATGAGATTCATGAAAAAGCTTGGAATTACATTAAATGAAACTGTATTGGTCCTGTGTTAATTTTACTCAATGTTAGTAAGTTGTGTAGGTCCCATCATGATGTGTTGGCTATATCCACACCGTCCACCCATTTATCGAGATTATTTTAGAGCATGGGCCAAAAAATCAGGTAAATCTAAAGCTCAAGTGGACCCCACCATAGAAAGTACAGGGATTGAATACTTACCATTGAAAACTTCTTTGGGGCCACGTAAGTTTTGAAACTACCTCATTTTTAGGCTCATGCTATAAAATGGGTTTACAAAACAAATGAACAGTTTAGATATAACACGTGTATTATTCACAATAATTTAAAATGATAGTGGGTATATCCATTTAATATACCTCCGTATTATCAACCAAGCATAGCATTAATCTTATCCCATGGCAACGGATGACAGTCCCTGCCACGGGTAATAATTATGTTTTTTTAATCCCATCCCACCTAATCCCTTCTAATCCCACCGCCCAAACAGGCCCTAAGCGTATTGAGTAAACTATGTGGGGCCCAACATGATGTATTTATTTTATCCACTCCCTAGATACATTTTATAATTTAATTTTAATAAATGGGACCAAAAATTAAGCATATACAAAGCTCAAGTGGAGCACACCACAGGGAACAGTGTGACTTAAACATCTACCATTGAAAAATTCTTTGGGTGGACAAATGTTTTGGATCAAACTGATATTTGTTTTTTCCCTTTATCCATGTTCTTGTGATCTTATGAACAGTTTGGATGACAAATAAACGTTACTGTGGTCCCTAGGAAGGTTTCAACAGTGGAAATCAGTATTCCCACTGTTTCCTTTGGTATGGCCCACTTGAGTTTTGGATATGTTTTATTTTTTGGATCAACCACTAAAATGAGATTAAAAATGGATGGGAGGCGTGGATAAACCACATGAATTCACGGTGGGCCTAACAGAGTTTACTCAGTACGATAAAATCGTAACTCAGTATGCAATCCGATTTCCGGCAGCTATATATATGGTGCATGGCCCATATACCTACAGCAGTAGCCAAATCACTACTGAAGTGACGTGCTCTGTGGACCCCACCAGGATGCATGTGTTGTATCCATACGGTCCAACCATATGTAGAGATCGTTTTATGGAGTTAAAAAGAGAATGAGATAGATCTAGAGTCCAAGTGTACCCCACCATAGAAAATAGTGGGGACAATGACATCCACTGTTCAAAACTTCTTAGGGCTACAGTAGTTTCTGACCAAGCTGGTATTTTTATTTTCACTTCGTCTGTCTCTGTGTTAACTCATGAATAGGTCGGATCCCAAAAATACATCACGTTGGGCCTTAAAAATGTTTCAACAGTAGGAATTTACCTAACTATATTTTCCTTTAGTATGCTCCACTTGAGGTTTGGTTACCTTTCATTTTTGGCATGGTGTCCTGAAATGAACTCACAAAACGAATGGAAGGGAAGAATTTCTCACAAACATCACAGTGGACCCCACCTGGGTTCCTAGCGCAGGAACTTCCTGCTAAAGGCTTCCGTAGGAAATCCGACGGGACTGGGAAGCGGATTGGCTGGTGTATTTACGTCAGCAAGTTCCGTGGGTCCCATGACGTATTTGTTATATCCAAACCGTCCTTCCACCTTATGAGCTGGTCGTAAGATTTGAGCCCAAAAATATTACAGATCTAAAGATAAACTGGACCACTTCTATATTATAGAAGTGTTGGATCAAGCTTATATTTATTTATTTTTGCCTTCATCCGTGTCATTCTGATCACATAAAAAGGTTTCAATGGTGCAAATCATTATTCCAACTGTTTCCTATGGTAATGTCCACTTAATCTTTGGGTACCGCTAAAATAAGATGGAAAAACGGACGGCAGCATAGATAGACCATGTATATTTACAGTAGTACAGCATGGATAGACCATGTACATTTACAGTAGTACACCAGGTAATTTGCTTCTGACGTGGATTAAAAGTTACTCGACTTACGTGTAGCTGTAGGAGTCTTGGAGGAGTCCAGATTCACGAGACCACGAAACCGAAGGCTATTTTAGTAAGTCACATTACTTGACTTATGCATCTCAATATATGTAGAGATGAATGGTCTTATTAGGCCCATTGTAATGTATATATTTTATCCATACTGTCCATTTATTTTGAAAAATCATTTTAAGGAATGAGCCAAAAAAAATGAGGTATATCAAAGGCTCATGTCGACCACACCATAGAAAGCAGTGAAATTGAAAACCTACCATTGAAAACCTTTTGGGGCATGATAACCACGACCTATATCAACCATGACCTACATAACATGACAACCACAACTCATATAACATGATAACTACGACCCGGATAACAACCACGACCCATAAAACATGACAACCATGACCTATATAACTTGGCAACTACGACCCATGACAACCACGACTCATATAACTTGACAACCACGACCCATATAACTTCACAACCACGATCCATATAATATGACAACCTCGACCCTTGCTACATAACAACCACGATCCATTCGAAGGGTCGTGGTTCACATGCACAATGGATCTTGGTTTTCATCCACAAAGGGTCATGGTGACCTTACCCCTAAAATGACACAACAAAAAGAATGGGCGGCATGGATTATTCACATACATCAATGTGGGCCCATTTGGGTCGTGGTTTGCATGGGTCGTAGTTGTCATGTTATATGGGTCGTAGTTGTCATGTTGCATGGTTCACGGTTTGCAACGTGTTCACTTCATTTTCTACCAAACCATTGGTACCATAGCTTAAGGCCCACAATGGGGTGATCTGATCCATCCACCTTGTCAGCTAGCTCGTTATGGGCCCAAAAAGTCTTAACTTGCACATTGTCCACTTCTAACAAGCATCACATGAGAACCATGACCTATATAACATAATAACTATGACCCACGACAACCACGACCCATATAACATAACAACCACAACCCATATAACATGACAACCACAACCCATAACAACTATAACCCTTACCACAATATAACCACAACCCATATAACATGACAACCACGACCCATATAATATGACAATCACGACCCATATAACATGATAACTATAATCCATGACAACTACGACCCATGACAACCACGATCTATGACAACCATGACCCCTACCACATTACAACCACGACCCATATAATATAACATGAAAACTACGACCCGTGACAAAAGGACCCGGATGACAACCACGACCCCTATAACATGACAACTACGACTCATATAACATGACAAAAAGGATGGGGCCTACGAGCTCCAGATCAGGCTGATATTTGGAACCTAACCCTAAAATGACACGACAAAAAGGATGGGCGACATAGATTATTCACATACATCAATATAAGCCCCACTAGTTGGTCTTGACAACCACGACCCATATAACATGACAACTACGACCTATGACAATCACAACCCATATAACATGACAACCACGACCCATATAACTTGGCAATTACGACCCATGACAACCACAACCCATATAACTTCACAACCACAACCCATATAATATGACAACCTCGACCCATGCTACATGACAACCATTATCCATATAAAGGGTCGTGGTTCACATGCACAGTGGATCGTGGTTTTTATCCACAAAGGATCATGATTGATATTTGACGCTACCCCTAAAATGACCCAACAAAAAAGGATGGGTGGCATAGATTATACACATACATCAATGTGGGCCCATATGGGTCGTTGTTTGCATGGGTCGTAGTTGTCATATTATATGGGTCGTGGTTGTCATGTTGCATGGATCGTGGTATCCACGTGTTCACTTCATCTTCTACCAAACCATTGGTATCATAGCTTAAGGCCCACAATGGGGTGATTCGATCCATCCACCTTGTCAGCCAAATCATCGTGGGCCCAAAAAATCCTGACATGGGGTGATCCGATCCATCCACCTAGCCCTAAAATAACACGACAAAAAGGATGGGCGGCATGGATTATTCACATACATCAATGTAGGCCCCACTAGATGGTCCTTGCCAAGGCCTATAAAATGCAGATTTCGACTCGTATAGTATGACAACCACGAACCTTACCTCATGACAACCACGACCCTTACCTCATGGCAACCACGAGTCGTGGTTGTAATGTGATAAGGGTCATAGTTGTCATAGGTCGTGGTTCTCATGTTATATGAGTCGTGATTCTCATGGGTCGTAGTTGTCTTGAGTCGTAGTTATCATATTATATGGGTCGCGGTTCGCATATTATATGGGTCGCAGTTGTTACATGTTCACGTCCTTTATTACCAAATGAAAAGATAGCCATTGATACAATAGCCTAAGGCCCACAATAGGGTGATCCATTCCGTCCACCTTGTCGGCCTGCTCGGTGTGGGCCCAAAAAAGTCCTGACTTGGGCAGTGTCCTCTTCTAACAAACATCACAGTGAGTGAGCCTGGAAAGTTTCAACAGTGAGTTTCATTGTCCCCATTGTTTTCTATTATGTGGCCCACATGAGCTCTTGATCAAGCTAATATTTGAACCCTAGCCGTTAAAATGACACGGCAAAAAAGATGGGCGGCATGGATTATACACATACATCAATGTGGGCCCCACAAGCTTGGTCCTTGCCTGCATGTAAAAAAGGGTTCCGTACACATTACTTTCTTGGCATTAAATACAACCTAACTTCTTCTTCCCTGGAAAACCATACAACTACTGAAACAAGGATAAGGGCATTTTGGTCCAAGTAATTTTCAAAAGCATATCAGAAGGTGTTTTAGGGAATATATGGAGTGTCGTAGCATTCAAGGTAATTTGCCTAAACTTCGAGGCGAGTATGGTCAATTTCCCTTTTTTATTTGGAAGAAGAAGATCGGTCAAGAGTCAGTTTAACCAACTCTCTATGCCGTGCACGGCCGGTGCACTTGTGCACCGTGTACATGTGCTGTATGTGAGGATCCCATGGTGATGTTTATAGAAATCTTCTCCATCCATCTATATTTCCAGCTCATTTAACGCGTTGAGACCAAATTTAAAGCCTATCCAGATATCAAGTGAGCCCCAGATCAAGGATTTAGTGGTTGATTTGTCAGTTGGGTCACTTCCACGAATATCCAGTGGTTAAAATTCGACGTGTACGGTTAATTTATGGTCCTCAGGCCATATATGAAGTTTCAAGATGCACGGATGGTGGGAACCCTGTGATCTTGCATTCTAAACCAATTTCTGGCCACTTGAGCTTCAGTTTCTCGATTTTCTCGAATCTCTGGCATGTTAATCTGTCGATCTTGGTCCCCTGGAGTCCATCCCTTGCCTTGGTGAATTCTGAGCGTTAAATCCATGCTTTAAGTACCCTGTTTCAGTCCAAGCTCCTAAACACACCTTGCAGCACAAACACAGATAAATTGGTTTGTTAAATATTACCATGTTCATAAATCCAGGCAATAACTGGGGTCTGATATGTAATATTTGACCGTCAATAACAATCGAAGAAAATCCAATTTCCATGTTGTCTCTGGACAGTTTCAATATTAGTTTGATACCATCGAAGTGACTTTGATGTCATCGAATGTTAAGTTTCAATGACATTGAAATGTGTTCGATGTCAGCAAACTGTTTCGCGCATATTTTCACAAAGTTACAAATTTGCGAGATTTGGTTCCTATTTTGGTTGTAATTCTTTCAAAGGCTAAATATTTGGGTGTAATCAGGATTGTAGGGTATTTCAGGTTTTCTAATTTGTTGTAGGGTTTTAAGAGAGCAACTTGGGTTGATTCGAGGTTGTTCGATCAAGTAATCTCTCTACTCTTGTAATTTTCTACTTTCATAGTGATATATGTCACTTTGTGCCATGGTTTTTTACATGCAATGGTATTTTCACGTTAAATTCAGTGTCTCTATGTTGTGCTTGTTTGGTGTGATTGGATTACTCCACTTGATTCATTTATGTGTGCTTCCGTGGTCCCCCAACAAGTGGTATCAGAGCAAACATTGGGGCGTGAGCTTGAATCTGATAATGAGTAACAATGACTTCCAATCCTAAGTTCGATGTTGAGAAATATTTCAGGAAAAATAATTTTTAATTATGGAAGGTCAAAATGATTGGCTTATTGATTTAGCAAGGATTGGATGAGGTCATTGAGAAGCGACCGGAATCTACGGATGATGACGAATGGAAGAAATTGAATAGGAAAGCGAAATCCTCAATCCAATTGTGTTTAACGAGAAAACCGCAATTGATTTGAGGGTGAAGTTAGAGGACTTCTATGTGAAGAAGTCCCTTGAAAATTGCCTACACTTAAAGTTGCAGTTGTTCAACTTCAAGATGGTAGAGGGAGGAGATGTTGAGACCCACATCAACAATTTTAACAAGATGATCTGTAAATTGTTAGATATAGAGGAAGTGATCAAAGATGAAGATCATGCTTATATCTTGTTGAATTCATTTCCAATTTCGTATAAGTCTTTTAAAGACACGTTGTGCACCGGTAACCTATCCCTTAGTGTCGATACTGTCAGCTCGTCCCTTCAAGGAAAGGTAATGAGAAAGAAAAAAGGTAGCATGAGGGCCTCCACCAATGCATTGTTTACAAGGGGTCAAAATTCTGAGTGGGATACAGGATATTTTTTATCGAGATCCAAATCTAAGGGCAAGGTTAAGGGAAAATTAAAGTGTTGGAATTGTGGGATTTCATGGCACATGAAGAAGGATTGCACAAATCCTAAAGCGAAGAAAGAAAACTCTGAGACTTCTTCTAAGGAAGCCAACATTGCCACGTCTGATGAAGAGACAAGTGAAGGTGACGTGTTGTCAGTGTTAATGATCGGACACATACACGATGATCATAGAGACGAGTTAATTCTTGACATAGGGGCTTCTTATCACATGACTCCTCATCGGAGTTGATTTATAAGTTACAGGGATTGCGATGGTCGACAAGTATTTATAGGCAATGACAATTCCTGTAATATTGTGGGTGTTGTTACAGCGCGCGTCAAGATGTTTGATGGGATGGAGCATACCTTAACTAAGGTGAGGCACGTTCATGATATAAAGAAGAGTTTGATTTCTCTCGATGCACTCCAAGCAATAGGGTGCAAGTTCACTAGTTTTAATGGTGTCCTTAAAGTTTCAAATGGAGCATTCATGGTTATGAGAGCACAGAGGCATGCTAATCTTCATAGGTTGGTCAGGAGCATTTCAACAGGTAGAGTTGCAACAGCTGTAATGGATTTCATATCTGCACGTATGTGGCATGCACGTTTGGGCCACATGAGCAAGCAAGGCATGAAGGTACTATCAGATCGGTGTTTAATTCTAGTTTTAAAAATTTTTAATTTAAATATATGTGAGCATTGTATATATGGTAAACAATATAGATTATTTTTTAAATATGAAAAACATGTATATAAGAGAGTGCTTGATTATGTACATTCTGACGTATAGGGGTCATTGCCCATGGTTTCCACTGGAGGGTTTTCATGGTTTGTTACATTCATTGACGACTACTTCCGAAAAGTTTAGGTTGACTGCATGAAACATAAATTTGAAGTTTTCACCAAATTCAAACAATGGATGCCCATGGTGGAAAAATATATAGGGTGAAAAGTAAAAGTTCTAAGGACTGATAATGGTGGTGAATTTACTTCCAATGAATTTAGTGAGTATTGTAAAGATGAAGGAATCATTAGGCACAACATGGTGCGTCATACACCCGAGCAAAACAGTGCGGCTGAGCAGATGAATCGGACTCTCTTGTAGAGGGGGCGATGCATGATTAGTAAGGTCAAGTTAGGCAAGGACCTATGGACTAAGGCCATTAACACGGTCTGCTACTTGGTGAATCGATCCCCTTCTATGGCAATTGACTGCAAGATTTCAGAGGAAGTAAGGAGTGGTCATAAGATTGACTACTCAAATTGTGTATATTTAGTTGTGAGGCTACTCTCATGTACCGTCAGTTGAGAGAGATAAGCTAGACCATAGAGCTAAAAAGTACATATTTATTAGCTATGGTTTTGGTGTGAAAGGTTACAGGTTATATGACAAGGTCACACAGAAAATCATCACTAGCCGTGATGTCAGATTCGACAAAAGTTCTCCATTCTGCAAGAATGATCAGGAGGAGTAAAAGGAACAGGAAAAGTTTATCATTGACTTTCAGATTGACACTGGTGATACTTAGGCTGAGATAAATGCACAGACAGAGATATAAGAATAGGTGGAGTAGGTTACCGGCAAGATACAAGGATGACTCTAATATCACATATGCCCTCATTACAGATGAAAGGGACCTATCTACTATTCAGGAGGCTCTTGATGATCCTGATGCAGACAAGTGAAAGACAATAATGGACGATGAGATGGATTCTTTGTACAAGAACAACACATGAGAGCTGGTGAAGCTTCCAGTGGACTAAAAAGTTATCGAATGCAAGTGGATCTTCAAAAGGAAATAGGACAGATACAAAACAAGGCTGGTAGCGAAGGGTTCGCTCAAAGAGAATAAATCGACTTCACAGAGATATTCACACTGGTGGTTAAGCAAGTGTTTATCAGATTCGTATTGGCACTAGTTGTCCAATATGATATAGAGTTGGAATAAATGGACCTGAAGACGACATTCTTGCACAGGGAATTGGAGCAGATCTATATGAAGCAACAAGAGAGCTACGTAGTTAAAGGGGTAGAGAACAATATTTGTAGGTTAATGAGGTAGTTGCACAGCCTAAAATAGTCACCTAGGTAGTGGTATAAAAAACTTGATTTTTTCATGTTGAGTCAGAAAATTACTAGGAGTGAATATGATCATTATATCTGCTACAAGATACTGAGTGATGGTAAGTTCATCATCTTAGTATTGTATGCTGATAATATATTGATCATCAGTCATAACATGTCTAAAATCAATGTACTAAAGACTCAGTTATTAAGGACATTCGAGATGAAAGATCTAAGGGCTACAAAAAGGGTTATCTGCATAAATAGTCATAGAAACGAGAAGAGGGGCAAGCTTTGCTTATCAGATGCAAAATATCTTAAGAATGTGCTGATTACGTATGGGATGGACAAGGTAAAGCTGGTTAGTGTTCCCCATGCGACTCACTTTAAGCTTTCCTTAAAACGATGTCCTAAATTTGATGAGGAAAAGCAGGATATGTCTCGTGTGCCTTATTCAAATGTTGTAGGCAGTTTAATGTATGCCATGGTCTATGTGAGACTGGATATTTTATAGGCAGTTGATGTCGTGAGTAAATACATGTCAAACCCCGGCAAGCAACACTAGGAAGCAGTGAAATAGTTACTTCGATGCATTCGAGGTACAAAAGATTATCTCTTAACTTTTAAGAAAATATGGGTTAAGTTAGTTGAGTATGTAGATTCAGATTACACAGGAGGCATGAATTACAAAAATTCGACTTCAGGTTACTCTTTTTTGTTAGCGGGTGAAGCAATCAGTTGGATGTTGAAGCTTTAGGTCTCTACTCTTGTAATTTTCTGCTTTCATAGTGATATTTGTCACTTTGTCATGGTTTTTTCCTGCAAGAGTTTTTCTACATTAAATTCAATGTGTTTGCGTTATGCTTGTTTGGTGCAATTGGATTACTCCACTGGATTCATCTGTGTGTGCTTCCGCAATCCCCCCCAACAATTCGGCATCTTCTTCTAAAATCTTTGCATTCGCCAATATTTCCTCAATTAACATATCTTCTTTTGATGAGCCATATTCATTAAAACCTTCTTTTGACAGTCGTCTTGCTTTATTCTGGCGAATTCTTATTCGTCTTAGATGATTTGTTGGTTTGCCCCTAGGGTAGCTATCTCAACTCTCTGTTTCTTGTTCGAATTATTTACCCATGTCCAATTTTGATCGAAATTTTGTCGACCATATGCAATGGGCCACTTTAATCAATCATGTGTTCGATTCCATATTTATATACTCTTTCTTATTGCCCTTTGATGTTGCCAAAGACATTTTTGAGTTCTTGTCATTTCCAACAGGTATTATGAAAAATTAGGATGAACAGCCCTCGTCCATTAATTAATCGTATTCGTAATTAGCTTAACCATCCTTTGTCATTTTCCATCATATCATTCGGAAGAGTTGCATTGCTTCGTAGATGGATTAGTGCTCTTTCGGTGAACAACTTAGTATTTTTGAATATCATTATATTTTCAATATTTATTTCCCTGTCCCTTTGACGGATAGTGTTCTTTCACCGATCGCTACCATTGAATATATTTGTGGCATCTGTAAACTATTTTCTTTAATCACCAACTTATTACCAAAAAAAACATTGCCCCTTAGTATTTCTTTTGAGATTGCATTTTTTACCGGCATTATTTGACTGATAAACATAAACATGTCATTCTTTTGCCAATGCAAGATCTATTTCCTGTTTTGGGGCATTCAAGTTTCTTAGATTCGTAGTGGTCATGTTGATTCCCAAGGTCGGCGGAAATGGATTAGTATCGACCAACATAGACTCATTTTCTTTTTCTTTTTCTTTTTTCTTTTTTTAGGAATTTGAGTACTTTGAATCTATATTGTCCTTATCACATTCCTGAAAGCAATACAGTTTCTAGTTGAATGAGAATTTGAGCCATGTCATTTATAATATTCTATTTTCTTCAACTCTTCCGTAAAGGGATGACTCGCTTTGGTAAAAGTTTTATAATTTTGGCAATTAGCAAGATATCAAATATCTCTTCAGCCTTTATGAGATCAAAGCAATACCACCTATTTTGTTCTGCAACTCCTTTGACTATACTAAAGCCTCGATGAGATGATGACTCATTTACCTTTGTCAAGGCTCCACAAACAAATGGTTTGTTGAGGCTTATTTCGTCTAATGTGATCTCATAGTTTGGATCATGATAATAGGTTCTTGAATATGAGCTTTTCTTTTGGTTTTCTTCTCAAATAAGTCATTCATATCTAACTGCTCGATCTCATAAACCGACCAAATCTTCAAAATCCATTCCCTTAAACTTTTTATGAAGTTCAATGTCTAAGTCTTCCACGTCCAGTTTCATAAACTGAGCTCCCGGAAGAAACACTCGCCATTTATTCTTCGCATTTTAAAACTGAGTTATGCACTTTTTAACCAATTTGCTAAGTAACTATCTAAGGCGAGATAAATTAGCTAAAGAAAATTCAAGTTCAGTCTGATAAAATGGAGCATGAAATATTTCTTCCATATCTTACTAAGATTGGACTGAATTTGCAGGTAAATTAATAGACCATGTAAATGTTGTATCAGTCAACAAATTTGTAAACTATTTTAATTTCACATATTCATTGACCCAAAATTCACTGCATTGTACGGTGAAATGGCTGATATGTTCTACCGTGGATTGGCTTGTCTCCTCGGAGAACAATGAAAACTCCAGTATTTTTATACCCCTTAGTACCTTGGCGAGCTGATCGACCCAGTCAAGATAAGGCTTACAATAAACTGGACAATTAGTCTGACGACTATGGCATTGGTCAGTTACTTTATTTATCAAATTAATTAATTCTTCCTGGCTTGCTGGTGGAAGTCTAGGATTGACTACTAAAGGCATCTGTAATCCTTAAGCATGTTGTACAACTAGAACCTGCCTCCAAGTGCTACATTATTCAGCTTGAATGGCCCTACAACAGTCATGTCGTGATTTAAATTATTTTCATTTGGATCGTTGAATCAATCATTTCATCCATTCCTCCTAATGCCTACCTAATGTGGCATATTTCAGCCTCATATGTCTGTGTCTGGCTATATAGTATGTGAAGGCATAATCGGCGGCATTGTCGAATATGTGTATTTTCTGATTATGCTTACAGTAATTAGGTAACCTGTCATTAAGGAAAGTCATAAGCCTGTTTATAACCTCAGTTTGGGCCTGAGAGTATTCGGCTTGTACTCTGCCTTATTCAATCAATTCTCACAAGCTAACATTAACACTTTCCAAAACTTAATTAGAATCTACGAAATTATTTTGGGATGATGATCCTACTTCCAGAATGGTTGGAAATGGAGGATTAGGGACCTCTAGTTTAGCCTGCATTGAAAATGTCTCAGGAGCCTAATTAAGATATTGTTCTCCAACATTCTTACTAAAGTAGATCATCTATTCATGTTGTTATAAATTTCAATTAACAACTGCACACTTATTCCACTAAGTATGCCAAAATGGTGTTGGTCTCGAATTCAGCCACACGGAACACATGTGAGGGTTGCCAGCTTGCCATAACCGATTGGGTTTGATTCAAACTATGACCACTCACCCTTGGAATCGAGATAGAGCGAAGTTCGGATGTGGGGCTCGACTATTCGTCTATTAAGCCAACCGTTGTGTGCTTGTTACTTAGGCGATTGACAGAGGTTGGGGCTCTTCCTCCAAATGAGCTCTTTTTTTCCTTAAACCTGGACTTTTGAACGTGCAACAATTATATGGTCAAAACGGAAAATATTAAAGAGAGGTGGATGCAAGAAAAAGACTCGTGTCTTACCAGTACTACGGGCTCGCCGACCTGTCTAAAAGCAGCAGGGTGCTTTTGAGAGTAGTGTATTGATGAACAAGGCAAATGCAATATCGAAAATTACAACTAATATCGACCCAACATATGAGTGTAGGCAGACAGATTCCTAAGCCAATGTCTTCCTTCATATCCGGCACGTAGGCACTAATGAAAGAGAATTACAGCTAATGACTATGGCCTAAAGTCAGTTCGGCATATACATAGAAACAAACTAAGACTAGATTTACACTAAGGATTTGCTGCTACTGAGCATGAGAGAACTAAAGCTACATATATATTGTTGCGCTGGATTTGTAGTTGAGTTTTTGGATTCGAAGGAGATCTTGATCTTTGGATCTGCTTCTGTTATTTATAGCTTTCGGTAAAAGATTGAAGAACAACAGCTTGCCCACCTGTCACCTTTGTGTGCAACCAGCTGGAAAAAAAGCGGTTACATTTCACTAATCATGACCTTATCTTTATTGTACACTTAGAACATGCTTTAGGGTTGACATGGTTGGAACAATTGCTCGCCTTTATTCGGAGAAAATCAAAACGCGGAAAACACATTTGAAAAGAAAAGCCCATCCTCAAATCCATTATGCATACTTCTTAAAAATCTTCTCTGTCATATTGTTAAATCTGTACTGTTTATCTAGTTAGTACTAGTGGTGCACATGGGTCGGTTCGGTCCGATTTTGGGATGAAACTGAAACCGAACCGTTCCATACGGTTCTAGGATTTTCGGAACCGGAACTAGACCGTTAACACCCTATAACTGAACCGAAACTGGATCGTGAAAACCGGTTCGATTCCACGGTTCTGTGGTGTGTGGGGAGAGAGGGAATCAGTGAGAGAGTGCGAGGAGCGACGAGAGAGAGGAGCAGAGAGAGAGAGAGAGGAGCAACAAGAGATGAACAACGAGAGAGGGAGGATCAGGGGCCAGCGAGAGATGAGTAGAGAGAGAGAGAGAGGGCCGATGGCGACGAGAGAGAGAGGAGCAACGAGAGAGATAGGAGGAGAAGCGAGAGAGAAAGAGGACCTGTGAGAGAGAGAGGACCGGCGATAGAGAGATGAGAGAGGGTAGGGGCAGCCACACGCATGCAGTACGGTCAAGTAGACTTAGGGTTTTTTCTTTTATTTTATTTATTTATTTATTTATTTATTTAATGTAGGTCCAGTTCCTTGTTTGGATCCACAATTCAGTTCGGTTCTACATACCCCTAAACTAGAATTGAACCGATCTAAACGGGTCTTTGATTATTGGAACCGAAACTGGAACTGATGTACTCTATAACTGGACCAAACCGGACCATTTGATCAGTTTTGGTCCAGTTGCACGGTTTTATTGGTTCGATGTGCACACCTAGTTAGTATAGATTTTATTAAAAACAATTTGGTATCCCATGTGTCATTTAAAATCGCTATATGCAAACATGCATATGCACACGCATATATACACACACACACACACGTATACACATGCGCGCGTGCATGTCTCTCTATATAAAGAGGTTATGGATTGGAGGAGGTGGATAGTGGGGCTCATGACAATGAAAGGTTGTTTGGACTAATTTTCTTATTCCTAGTCCTCGGCCTTAAAAACTTCATTCATCTCAAATTCCTATATCTTCGTACTTTTTTATTACATCACATGTAATATAATACAATGATTGTGGGGTCTTGAGAAAACTGTCACTGGTACAGTTGTATCCTTTTGATATAAGTAAATTGCACATAAATGACCTTGGACTATAATGTGCGTTCCTCGTTTTATTGTTTAACTTGTGGCAACTCATCCATGGCACATGTACCATCCAGATCTTGGGCCCGTCGTGGGTGGCCACGTCCGTAATATTATGGTTTGAATAACACAATTGTCTCATTTCACCCATTGAAACTCCACCGTTGGCCTTTTTATTTAACTGTCCATTTGGTGGGGACTGATTTTATAAAGAGGATCTGTTTAATGGTGCAATTTTAGCCGTTGACCTATTCACAACGGATTCTGCAGTTTGGATGGTCTGGATCGGCAAGAACTGTGTTGTGTGCTGCATGAATTACAGAGTTAGGTGGATGGAGCAATCACACATTGTAGCATGGACCATATAAAGTATTCTTTTCCGGGCGCGGCTTGGGTACTACTCCACTGGGACCTAGCAAGAGACGGACTGTCAAGTCAGGCTCTCGGGCTCTGTGGGGCCCACCGTGATATATGTGTTTTATATAAGCCGTCCATCCATTTAAAAAATTTATTTTTGAGTGTGAGGAAAAAAATGGAGGCAGATCCAAGGTTCTACTCGACCACACCAAAGGAAGCAGTGGTGACAATGACCCCACCGTTGAATCCTTCCTAGGGTCCACCCTGATTTTTATTATCCATCCAACCTGTTCATAAGATCACATAGACCTACATGAAGGGAAAAAATAAATATATACTTAATCCAAAACTTCTGTGGCCCCCCATATATTTTCAGCAGTACGGATTAATCCTCACTGTTTCCTGTGGTGTGATCCATTTGATCATTCGATCTACCGAATTTTGGTTCTCATAATCTAAAATGATTTTTCAAAATCTATGGACGGCGTAGATAAAACACAAACATCAAGATGGTACCTACAGATCCCCTGACAGAACCGTCAGTCTCTAACTATGTCCCGGTAGGTTAGTACCCAATCCCCGTCCTACTTTTTCCTAGGTCATTGTTGAGCTCGCATGCATGTAGAAGGCAGATCATGTACATGCCAGTACATTTAACACCACGGAACCTAGGAATGAGATCCAATCCATCCATGGCAGGGGCCCTACTATCTAGATGACCTGGCTCAAAAATCAGATGGATATAAAACTCAAGGGAGCCGCAGTTTACAAAACAAACATACATCTCATATGGAAGTTTTCTAACCCGTCCACCATTTCTAACATCACAACCCACTTAATGAATGGATCAACATTTTATTTTTTGCCTAAGAGCATTTACATCACTGGACCCATATGATGAACGACTTGGATATTGTACCTATCTTCCATATGGTCACATCTAGTGGCCTGTGGATGATGGGCCTTGTACACACCTATGGGCTTAATAAGTTTTTCCTTAACAAGAAACAAACGGTATTTCGTTGAATTGGTCAAAATGACTAATTTGCATGATGAAAGGGACAGTACAATCAAGAGTCCAACAAAATTTTCTCACTGGAGCTTTATCCATTCAGTAGAAAATTTAGAATTAAAGATGTTTTTTTTGGAATTTTGGGATGTATTTAGATGAGAAAAATGGATACCTTAGATACTCTATTTTAGAACTTCTCCCAGTTTGGAAGCTTGAAAATATCATGTAAATGGCCCATTTCTATGGTTTGGGAGTTGTTGGAAATGTAACATTTTCTATAAATTGGAATGGGTTTTAGCATTTTTCATTGACTACAAAATTTCAGTCATCTTTTATTGGGGATCACACGGGAGGAAACTTAAATTCAATCAAACAAAGCGATTGTAGGCCATACATTATTGAATTGATCAAGTTTATGCTTGACTTGATATCATTAGATCTTACTATTAAAAAGTCAACATGTGACAACACCACCTGTATTTGGCTTTGACACGCCTGACACATGCACATCGCACTGCGAACCGAATATGAGCCAAGTAGATTGGTCATGCAACGACAGAGTATTGGCGATTTAAGATTCTTGAGTGCAGCAATGATACAATAATTTTAAGTGGAAATGCACTTGGTAAGATTGTAATTAATCATTTTTAAAATACTTATTTAATCATCCAATCCAATGATAGCTACGAGGGCGTCTCAATAAATAAAAATCATATTTAAAATTTTGAAAAAGTCTCAATAAATAAAAATCATATTTAAAATTTTGAAAAACACCGCTTCAATCGTAATCTTTTGTGTATGATTAGAAACCATTTCTATCACCGTCTTTTTAATATAGAATGTGAAGAACTCACTTTCTCCAGTAGAAGTCTTTCTTTTTGTTAATTCGTGCTTGGGTTTTAGATGACTCTCTTGCCGATTAATCAAACGAGAAAAATGCATCATGATATAACAAAGGGGCTTGGTTTTATTGTATCTACAGGGCCCACTCAATGTCGGTATGACATTTGATTGGTCGAATAGGTGCGCGCAGCCATTATGGTTACAAAAGTCCAAAATCAAGTAATTCCAATACATTGAGACTTCACCCAAAAGCCTCCAAATTCAAGTGATGGGGCCCACATGATCATTAAATAACCTGACTTTTTAGAGTGTGCCATTATCACATGGGGTGCACCCTTTGGAAGGGTTGGATGTCGTACACATAACATGTGATTCCCCCTCGAACTTGGGAGTTTTTGGGTGGATTTCCATAGTTTTCCATGGCTTGTCCAACCTACTGATTGGATTCGACTGTTTTTTGGGCTAGATGTACATCATGGTGGGGCAAATGTTTTGGATGGACTCGATGTGGCACTCTAACGATCTATTACCACCATTAATCGTAGTGGGGTGGATACCATGTGAGCGTTCTCCTCTAATAAAATAATGTGCAATATTACCGTTGGATTTAAAAGTGGCTACACATCGCTATTAGCTAGTAGGTAAGCATGAGACGTTGACAAGGTCGAAGAGATGAAAGAGGAAGGGGAGAGATGATTGCATGGTGTGAGATTTATTTTATTTTTATTTTTATTTTTATCCAACAACCCTTGGTTTAAAGTATACAAAGTTATTTTTGGTACATGAAATGTTGTAAGTAGGCACTTCAATTAGGATTAAATAAAGTAGATATAAAAGGATAATTTGATGGGTTGTTTTCTTTTAAAATAGTGTGCTCATATGTATGTGATTGTCATCTCCCATGAACCTTGTCGCATATTTATGATGAAGCACAAAAAAAAGTATTTTTTAGGCATAAAATTTTGCTTGTATATTTTTCATCGGAGTTTATTAATCTAATTTAATAAACCTCTTGCATAAGGTATTTTCAAATACGGCGGCTGTAGTTTAATTTTATCTATTTTTTTAAAAAAATTAACTTGTTGGCATTCGCTAAACATAACCACATTTCACAGGGGGCTTGAGAAAAATGATTTGGAGGCAACTTTGTCAGAACTTGAAAAAATTTGATTTGACTAGATTGAATTCACACACACTCACACAAGGTATTTTGAGGTTGACTTCATGGGAGCTTTCCAAGAGGTTGAGCTCTTAGGCCCCATTGTGGTGGGTGTCAGATAACCACACCATACATGTGGTGGGTCCCCTCTAGGTTATAGGATGGCCCAAAAAGTAGCTTAATCTCGAACTTAGGTGGGCCACACGATCTAAAACTATATGATATCATGCTTAAAACATATAAAAGTACTTAATGGGGGTCCACTCGAGTTTTGAAATAGCCTGAAATTTGGTGTGACCCCTAATCCAAGTGGGACATAGAATGAATCGGCTGGGATGTTTGAACCTCATCTTAAGTAGGACCTATAAACAATCAAGAAGGTTTAGTGGGTGGATATCTCTTTTAGCTGTTGTTTGGGTATAGCCCACCCTCATTTTTAGGTCCATGGCCCACCATGGAAAGGTGCATCTGATTGATGACCTCATTTGAGTTTTTGAGTTGACTCTAGTCAACTAGGTTTCAAATCTTATTTTGGTGTTTTAAAACCATGGTTATGATTATAGTAATGGTAGTCATTTTTTGCCATTGCTAGGCCATTGAACCTTGGTTTATGGGCAAACACATAATTTATTTGAATTTTCAATTACAACAGTAAATGACTTGTTGTAAATAAGTAATAATTATTTATTCTAGTAATTATGCGATGCCACTATTTACATTTGACCACAGTGCTAATTTTGCTACATTGTTTGCTTTACTTAGAAATCATTATAAAAATGGTAGTTTATATAACTAAAGATGCAATGATTGTAATTTACTTTACCTGCTTCATTTACAAGTCTTTTTTACTCTCGATTTATGGGCACAATACTCATTTAAGCAAACACCCAAAAATGACAATTATAGCTTATTTACTATGCATTTCATAGGAAATTGGAAAACCAAACAAGCCCATAAAGATTTAGGTGTCACTAGTTTTGCTATAAATTCCAATGAGATTTGATTTGGTGCCTATAAAGGTGTGATTTTTCATGCCTCCACATTTGTAGTATATCATTTGAATTTGTGAGTGAAAGGAGAAGCGTTTAATGTGGCCATTTAAGCTGCCTCTTAGTTGATCAAATCAATTGCATCTAATGGTAGATGATCACCCACATAAGTGAATTGATAATTGCAGATGTGGAAGTACAGGAAATTTGTGCCCATGGAGGCTCTAAATCACTTATGATATCCAATTAGCTATCACTCTCTTGCAATTGTAATAAATGATAAGAGAATCCCTCACATATAACAACATGCATGCATGCTCTATCATATCTCCTCTTATCTCACATGTTATGGTGCACCTTTCCATGTGTGGCCTTGCCCTAAAATTATAGCTGAATCTGGGAGAAGGAAGAATCGCAAGAATCTCATAGGTGTCGATGACAACGTTATAATTGTCCAACAAGTGGAGCCTTTTCTATGAAAAAGACTATTGGAGATTGCAAGGACATTGACACACCGCAATAAGGTATTTCACAAGCACCTTATACCATGCAAGGTTGTAGTGGTATTCATACTACCACTACTTACCATCACTAGCACTACTACCATCACCGCCACCTCTGGAAATATCAAGAAAGCTATAACCTTTAGTAAAGGTCCGCGACATTGGAATCAATTTAAATGTATCCTTTTCAAGAATCCAAAAGGTATTTTATTTTTAATTGTTATCAGAAGCTATTGGAAAGATAACTAAAAAGCCTTTTATATTTGATGATTAGTATTGGGTATGCCTTATCTTGATTTCATGCATGACGAAATCTAATATTTGAAAAGAATTTTGAAAAACACTCACCATAATACAAGGCTTTTCAAGAAATTCAAGGTAAGGTAATTTTCTCTTGTTATTATAAAGTAGGAAAAATGATTAGGAAACCTTTTGTAAATGAAAATTACACTTGAAATTACCAATTTCAATTTCATATTTGGTAAGCTCTTGTATTTGAAAAGGAATTAACAAAATGGTCCCACCATCATGCAAGGTTAGTATGTAAAATTGTATGTTCTCGCTTGTGCTCTTATAAGTAAAGTAAATGTCTTTATCTCAATTCATCTTGATTTTTTAATTGTAACCATGCTTATTCATTCTTTATTCTCAACCGTCCAATACAGGCCATCCAATTAGTTTTTGGTTTGATCTTTCTAATATAATTGATTTTTTTTAGTAATTGCTAAAACACCAATGGCGGGCCTTGGAGAAACTTTGTTAGATATTTTTATTTTTTATTATTAACACTATCAATCAAGACCTAAGGAGAGGTTGGGAATATAAAATTAACCTCGTGCAACCATGGATATTCTATCTTTATAGCTCTTACAGGTTTTTTTTTTTTCCCTTTTATGTGATCATTGGTTGGAGGAGGTGGGGAGAGACGTGTCGAACATTTACGCTATTCATCAAGTAGGGTGCTATCTGATAAGCGATGAATAAAAAAATAGAGCTAGTTTGGCGATTAGGATGATTATCAAACTTGTTGGACATGGTTTGTTGGGCCCACTAGTGAGTGGGTTCCGCGCAATTTTCCATAGAGAAAACGGTGAGAAAGAGAGATTCATATCCAATTTATCCATCTAGCCCATCTTATTAGCGATCCAAGCCATTGATCATAATTTAGGACAATTTAACAATAAAATTAAATAGGTGATAAGACCTCTCTACTCCTATAATAGTTGGGTGGAACATTAAATATACATCATCCATCTTCAACTTTTGCTAAAGTCTCAAAATTATATATGCCATCGGATCTTATGGACTCACTCATCTAGTAGCCTTTTAAAACTTATATGAGAAAAATAGACGGTTAGAAAAGAAAGTCCAACAATTCAAACCTAATGTACATGTATAGCTCACTTGATGAGCTCATAGCCATGAATTTTGGCACATGACATGCCCACAATATAAAGTACCCGTTGAATGGCCAGGTCTCTAATTCTATTTTATCTCCTCCCATAAGGAGTCCTCCATTGAATCACAATCCTTTTCGTTTTTTAACCAACTATGAGATGCTTTAGACAGGGTTGGAATTGCACCGTGACGAAAGTATACCTTACCAAACCCACAAGCTTAAGAATAGGGCCCATCAGCCAATACTCCGCCCCATAGTCATAAATATTGACTTGGCCAACTAATGGGACTTTCGGTGGACCCAATCTAGGCATGAAACTCATGCGGGTTAGGCCACATTAAGGGTCAACCAGAGCTAGACCGCCACAATCGAACCTGACCTGAATTTTAATCTGAGATGCTCCACCTGAACCCAACTAGAAATCTATATCACTATTCTATATCACTCCACCCAAATGCATGTGATTATTCCCTACCTAACCTAAATCTAACGGCAACCTTTCTTGACAGTAGCCGAATCCAATGAGCCAGACAACCCAACCCAACCGGACCGAACTCAGCTTAGGTTAGTTGGGTTCTGGTTGACCTCAACCCAAGGGGCAGCCTTACCCAGACCCAGACCCAGGCTTATTCCAATTAGCCATTGGGTCTAGGAAGGGACGCGTCCAGGGAAAGCCTTTCGCAGGAAGTTCCTGCACTGGGAATCCACGAGGGGCCGTATATGATGTTAGTGAAAAATCTTTCCCGTCCATGCGTTTTGTGAGTTTATTTTAGAGCATGTTGTTAAAAATGAACCGTATACAAAGCTCAACTGAGCCATACTAAAGGAAAATGTGGTTACGGAAATTTCTACCGTTGAAAGCTTCCTGGGTTCAACAATGATGTTTAGATGTCATCCATACCATTAATAACGTCATTCCTATTGGGATGAACTGAAAGCAAAAATATTAACTTGAATCAAACCTTCTGTAGCCCCACAAATATTTCAACTGTGGATGTTTATTTATCATGTTTTCGGCTTACTTGAGCTTTGGATACGGATCATTTTTGTCAAAACGTCCTAACATGAACTCAAAAGACAGATGGACGGGGAAGATTTTTCACAAACATCACAGTGCACTCCACCTGGCTCCCAGCGTAGGAACTTCCAGCGGAAGCCTTTCGCAGGAAATCCGCGTCCAGTTTCAAACCCTACATGTCAGGTGTGAACTTAAAATGCGAGAATTCGAGTCCAGTTGACAAGCTTCTGCTCATTTTTCCATTTTATTATTATTATATTTTTCTAATTTTATTTCCGGTTTTTACAATCATGCCACTCCCTTATTTTTTTCCAGGCCAATGGGACACACATCTGCAGTCGCTAAACCAAGTGCGCCCACATTCGTGCCGAATATGTACACGTGTGAAATATCCATTCTGTTCATTAGGTGGGCCCTGATTTTATTCTTTAATCGTATGAAAATCAGGACCATATTTTCTTCAGGGGGGCTACATACAGTGCCAAATGCAGATCATTGGATTCATCGCAGCCGTCCATTTCGGCTGAAAACTGATTGCCAGTTAAATCAGATAAGGCTGTTAGTCAGGCCGGATCTCAGTAGCAATAGGGCCCAGCTGATGAACACCCTTGGTGACTTGCACGTGTGCAAGAACCTGCCCTTTGGCGGCTGCAGACGGCACACGTGCACCTACAGCACTTTAGTTCGTTCCCCTCCGCCACCCTCTTTCATTTTTTTTCCTGGGGAGGAATTCAATGACCTCGACCCGAGACTTTGTGCAGAGAATACTCGGCTTCTAGTTCTGACGAATGGGGCCGTGGGCTTAGTAATCGCAGCCGTTAATCTGTCCCATCACATCGCGAATGAACGGTTCCCCAGCAATTCTGGGCCTTTTTTCAAGTCGAGTATGGACCATGCCGTTCAAATCTGTTTCCAACCATCTATTTGTATCCCACGATTTCAATCGCAGGACCTTCCTATGGATTTTTTTTTTCTGAATAGCCACTAACTGCGGGGCCAATCAGATCAACGGTATAGATAAGTGGACCACAATGCCAGTTTCCTGTAATAGGTTCTACTTGGAGTCCCTATAAAAGCTCTGTGGGCCCATCAGAACGTTTGTGTGACATCCACTCCGTCCATCAGTTTCACTTGGTCACTTTATAATTTGATATCCAAAATCAAGTAAATATAGAAGTCAAGTGGGCTACACCATATAAAACAGTGAAGATTGAACTCCCACCGTTAAAATCTTCTTTGGTCGATAGAACTTCTAGATCAGGCTGATATGGTAGTAACCACATTATCAACGGGTGGGCTGGTATAAATATCATGATGGGCCTAGCGTTTCCTCACTTACTTTTTCCTATGGTGTGGCCCACTTGAATTTGGGATCTGCCTCAATTTTGGGCTCACATCCTAAAATAGCTTTGAATAACTGATGGACGGAGTGGATGCCAATGGGAAATCTCAGTGGGCCCCATTGAACTTTGGGGGCACTGGAACTCCAGCTGGCGTCCGCTGGACAACGGCCATGGTCAGAACATAGTGACAAATCTCGTTCTCGTCAATTTCTCTGTACAGTAATTTATCTGGATATTTTAAATACGGATAATTTCTCGCGGTACTATCGAGAAATATCTCTAAAAATAAAATATTAAAATATCATATCAGAAATTATAAAATAATTTCAAAAATTTTAATTTCAGCTAAATGAATTTACTCAATGTTTTGAGAATTATTTCTTACGAATATCATCGACAATTCCAAAACAAAAATGGAGAGACTTGAAAATTCTCGCGATAATATCGTTTAATGAATTTCCGCGAAAATGACGAGATATTTTCAAAAATCTCGTCAATATTTGACGCTGGTCAGAACTTAAAAACCCGAGTACAAAGTACCAGATCCTCGGGCACAGGACCTTTCAGTTCATCTCATTTTATTTCTTTTTTACTGGGTACTTGAAAATAGTGTCTTGGGGGGCAGGAGCTTCTGCAAGTGGGTCGTCTTGGTGGGCCCCACTCCAAGTTGGTCCTTTGTGCTGTGGGGTGTGTGTTTTTTGTTACCTCCTGTTCCTGCAAGCCTCTCTCCCCACACTTTTCTCCACACTCAAAAGCAAAAGAAGAAAAAAAAAAAAAAGGAAAAAAAAAATAAAATCAAAACCCCCCAAAAACAGAACAGAAAAGTGGAGAAAAAAGAGCCTTCAATCGATTCCTTTCCAGCATGCAATCCCACTCATTCCAGAAATTCCCAAAAGGGTTTTCTTCTTTGAGGTAATTGGACCATACCAGTATAGATTTTTCCCATTTGTCCATCCGTATCTTCTCCAAATCTCAGGTCATGGGTCTGACTTTTCATTTCATAAAATGGTTTGTTTGGCCTTCTCCCAAATGGGTTTCCTCCAATTGTGTATTTTTCTATGATTTTTGTTAAAAAGGGGCTTCCTTGTGAAGTATTGGATTTTCTTTCTTTCTTTCTTTTTTGTAAATGATTGATGAGGTTTCAAGTTGGAGGTCTGTTTGGCTTTCCTCCAAATGGGTTTTTCTCCAATTGGGTTTTTCTGTGATTTCTGTCAAAAAGGGGCCTACTTGGGTGGTCTTGGATTTTCTCTGTAAATGATTGATGAGATTTCAAGATTTCTGAAAAATAATGAAGAAAGTTGTGAAGAGGTCAGTTCCTTGACATCAAAGGATGGAAGGGTTCATGAACAAGTTGGTTCTTTAACTCCGGGAATACGTAATCAAAGGCATGATGAGGAACATCCTCAAGAAGCTCCACATCATGCCGGCCCAATCAGAAGAGGGGCCATCGTCCTCGAGCGGGAAGGTATCGCCCTCCCGATTGTCGCTGTCACCGCCCCATCGCCATCACTTGGAGCAGAAGCCACTATCTGGGCTCTCAGGGTGGTTGAATTCAGTCACGGGTAGGCATAGCTCGAGCCCTCCATTGTCCTCGGGGAGAGGAGATAGGAATGATCCGATGGACAGCCCTGGGAGTGGGAGCTTGGGTGGTTTGGATGTTGCGTTGTTGGATGTGGCAAGGCAGGACGCAGATGAGAGCGCCGTGAGGAACCCGGAGATGGAGGAGGAGTACCAGATACAGCTGGCGTTGGAGCTGAGCGTGAAGGAGGATCCGGAGGCTGTGCAGATCGAGGCGGTGAAGCAGATTAGCCTGGGGTCTTGCCCTCCCCAAAACACGCCAGGGGAAGTCCTTGCTTATAGATACTGGGTTAGTTTCTCTCTCTCTCTCTCTCTCTCTCTCTCTCTCTCTCTGTTGATACTTGATAGAATGTTTATGCATGGAAAACCATATTCTACTACACAAATGTTAGCTTTGTGACTTTCACTCAATGTATTCTTGTTTTGATTATTGATAAAAGACAAGACTTGGTTGGACGAGATTACCAAGTTCTAGTGATAGTGTCTCATCCACAATAATAAGCAAGCTTATATGTCAATCCAGGCCGCCCAAATCCCGGCGCCATCATTGGTGGAGCACAGCCTGAAAAGTATGCTAGGCCAAAGATCTTGACTGTCAAATTGAATGCCAACAAATGGACAGTTGAGAGTAAATTGGTCAGAAGTCCAAATTCATTTGTGAAAATCAGTTGGTTAGATTGTCTGATCAACACAAGGTTTAAAGCGTTGTCTGAAACCATTACGTATTATGTACTGGTATATCGGACGGGCAACAAGGGGCTATATCGGTGGTGAACAATATGATACACAATACCCCAATTTAAAACCTTGGATCAATGTGATTTTTTAGCTACGCCCCATCCATGATGGGACCCATGCTTGGAAAACCTGATTGCCATACATTTATGCCAACTTTATAGAGCGTAAGTCACAACCATTTAGAAAGTGGTGGTGTAAGTAGACAATACTATAGCCCATGGCCCCATGGTTTAAAATATTGGGTGATATGTATCATATTGTCAGATTTATCTCGGTGCTTCTAGGAAAATCAATGTCGTGAATTTCTCATATATATTGCTAATACAGGACTAAATCGGTCAAAAATTGATACTGATATGTAGCGAATGTCAGCCCATACGTACTGATACATATTGGTTTTGGAGCTGCATGCAATGTGCCAACACCATATTTTCAACCTTGGTCCAGCCAAACTTGGTAATGAAAATGCCTGCCAGTTGTGAATTATGAGCACTACTTTTTCTTAAAATAAAATTTCATGTTTTTTTAGGAGTAGTATTGTTGGGGTTGTATTCTTTACTTGCTTTACGAACTTCTAATAAAAGCGCTATTATCTCTAAGAAAAAAAGAGTATTGTTGGAAGCAAAAGATACTTTTTTGGTTTGTTTTTAATGCAAGGAGATGAATAATTTCTTCCTCTGCGATGGTATGGTTTGTAGTAATTTTGGGCAATGGGTTCCTTGGATTAGGGGGCTATGTTGGTGATTGAGTTCAAGTGTTGTAGAAGTTTTGTCATTGTGCCATCTTTTTGAGCATGTGAAAGGAGATAAATGATAGGACTTTTAGAAATAAGTGGCCCTCTTTCTGAGATTAGTGGAGAAATAAAAAAAATATGGTAAATTGTTGTTTCCTCTCAAAAAGAAAAAGAAAGAGAAAAGAAAAGAAAAGAAAGAAAGAATATCGTAACTACTTGGGATCGTAGGAAAGGAGTTTTGGAGTAATGGGCAATATCTAAATACAAAGTGAAGGTTGGTAACCAGAGGCGCTGATCGTCGTGATTTCTAATGTTGGATTGACTATGCACTGATCGCATGATTTTTAATGTTGGATTGACTATGCTTAATTTCGATGGGAGGCTAATCGGCAACCCTGGTGTGGTCGGTATCCTTGGGTTGTTAAAGATGTTGTTGGCGAGGGTTTGTCTTGCCTATTTGGACGCTATAGGCATGAAAGATCAAAATGAGCAGAATCAAAGCATCGTTATAAGGTCTTTGTATTTCTGGTGGATCCTTCTTGTGTTTTTATCTTGTTTCAAGGTGGTTCTCAGAATGCCATCTCTTGGGCGCGAAAGAGATGTCTGTCTGTGAAGAATGGACCACATTTTATATGAGTGTTCAGATTTATTTGATAATATGGTGGTCTGCTATCCTTTGGACATGTCACTAGAGAGGCCTATGAAGCTTTTGTTATCATAACCTCGGGAAAGTTTAACCCTATTATTGATGAAGTTGAACCATTTCAAATTTATGCAACCGTGATTTGAACTAGCTCTCGACAGATCTAAAGCAAGCCCTAGAATTTACTTCTAGGGAAGTGGCCATATTCTAGTTCAATGGCCAAGAAAGTTATTTCTGAGGAACCTATGGCCATAAAAGCCAGAGATGGCTCAGAGCTCAAATAGTATCAACATTGCCATGGCAAGGCTTCTCTTTTTTGTTCAATGGTCTTTTGTGAAGCAGATGTCTAAGGAAACAACTGAGGGAGAATGGGGCATGGTCAACTGGCCGGAATCCTCAATGGTGCTTGTTGTAGTTTCATTTGAGAGAACCATATCCACAACAATTGGCATTGGGGTTCATGATCTTAGTTGGATGGTTACTTGTGTTACTGAATTTCTTGGGTGTGAAATATTTGAATTACTCAATTTTGTTCTTTTTAATATTTTGGAGAAGGATTTGTTGGTTAAGCTTCTGTTTATGCCTAATATGACTACGTCAGATTCAACAACTTAGATGATGCCCCGTGGCAGCGAAATCTCAACAAGAGACAAAAGAAAGATTTCTTTTGTTGCCCTGATGGCTGAAAGAAATTAGAATATGTAAAGACATGAGTAGCCCAGAAAGGGTGAGCCCAGCTGGCCACAATGAGGGTACACGTTGCACGTGTTGCGTATCTCATTCACGTGACAGAGCCAACTAACCACCGCAGTGGCCTCATGACCGAAGTTGGGTCTCGATCGAAGTACAGTCACAACAAGTGATGAGTTCGGCCGATGCATTGTGGCTTCACACAAGGACTCTATGGCCGAATATATTTGAGAAGCGGAGCAATGGTTACTCCATGTTGGCCTAAATTCATGGTGCATTATTCACGTTCGTGTGGTGAATAGGATGACTATTACCAACATGTGGCAACTCAAAAAATTCTTGTCCACATAATAGGGATGGAATGAGCACGCAACAAATGGCCAACCCATGACGAACGAGCAACATACGTGGTGTTGTGGGCCCAAATGGTTACCCCCACATCAACAGACATGAGAAGTGGATATGAAGATCTCTCTCCATGCAACCGTCCCAAAATTCTATAAATAGGAGGAAGATTGAAGAGCTCCGGGCCCTTGCCAACCCAATACATCAAATCAAATCTACAGCGCATCGTTGCTTTTTTTTATATTAAAAAATCTTATCTTAGCATAGCTCTTGCTGGACCAGGACAACCCGTCTACGCTGTTACATTGGACCGACTTTAGCATAGTAGTGTATTTTCGTCTGTTTATGCTGCTTTGTTGTGATGAAGGACAATTAACCACTTACTCTAAAAGCTCGAACTAATAGATCAATCCCTTTATCTCATAGCCCAGGCCCCATATCCCATGGGTTAGATCCTTGGCCGAACCCCCCTCGTGCCCCCCACATCACATGGGTTCTACCTCACATAAGCTACCCGCCTCACACGAGCCTGGTTTGAAAATGTCCCCGCATTAATCACCCCTGGTGAGGAGTATTGAATACGAGACCTCCCGCTCTAATACCACTTTGACGCAGGACAACTAACCACTTGCTCTAAAAGCTCGAATTGATAGAGTGTGCATGATGAATCAATCCATTTATCTCATAACTCAGGCCCCACATCCCATGGGTTAGGTTCTCGGCTAAACCCTCCTCATGGCTCCACATCACATGAGTTCAGCCTCACACGGGCTACCCACCCCGAGTGTGCCCTTGCATCCCACATGCTACCCCACTCCAGCCTAGTGTGAAAATGCCCCTGCATTACTTCATCTTCCCCCAAGTCGTTAGATCAAGGAAGACTTAAATTTAGGGCCTCACCATCTATGCCACAAATGGTGGATCGCCGAGGGATATTATTGTAAGTTTTTATTTCCATTTTAATTCAATATAATTAAATTCCTTGTACTCTCACATTGCACGAATCGGGTTATCTCTGCCATCACAATGAGAAAAAATCATTTTGGCTGAAAGGCAAGAAGAACTCATTAGAAGGACGAACTCTTCCTTTCGCAAATCACCTGATTTGGTTTATACTTGGCTGCATAGACGGCCGAACTGCCTTAGTTTTTAGTCATAGACTACCACCCACGGTCTCTTTGTCTATCTCGACACTTGGGGTCATAGGCATTCAGTTCGGAATGAGCTGTAAAAGGCTTTGGCACGCCTGACACAATATACACATACCAACGATTGAATTTTGAGCCAAGCAACTTCAAAATATGAACACTTCAAAACCAACTTCATTTATGAGACATGGTAAGTGGACTGGGTGAGTCACTAAGGAATGTCCCGTATCGATATCGGTTGGCGTAATGGTGCCCTCCGAAACCGATACGGATACGGGGGCATAACGGCGATACGGGGGCGTAACGGCCCGTAATGGCGCAAAATTATTTTTTTTTTTTGCCAAAAAATATGGATTAAATCTAGAATATTCTAAGCATTCCAAATATACATTCATTTATAAATTGGAACATGTTTA
Organism: Magnolia sinica; assembly: GCF_029962835.1. Taxonomy (NCBI): domain Eukaryota; kingdom Viridiplantae; phylum Streptophyta; class Magnoliopsida; order Magnoliales; family Magnoliaceae; genus Magnolia; species Magnolia sinica. The sequence continues at coordinate 77,773,615 of NC_080579.1, read as the reverse complement.
TGGTGGTGTAACGGTCCACTCTTTGGTGAGAAGTTGTATCGGACTGTCTGATGAATTTATGAACCAGATAACTTGAATTTGACTACAAAATTCATATATTTAATTTTATAAATATCTAATTTATATACTAAACAATTTGATATCATTTCTCCCAATAGTTCTTTAAAAAAATGAAATTAAATTCAGGTAGATGGCGTTGCCAATTTGGGGCTGACTTGGAGGACCAATCCATGCCCCAAATCAGTCTCAAATTCATGCAATTTATTGGCATTATCCTACTTATGAATTGGTGGACATTTATTGGATAGTGAATCATGAAAAAAATCAAAAGTCCCTATTTAAAAAAATAAGCGTCTACAAATTAACAATTAAAACTATTCAAACAATTTGATTTTGGCATGGTGAATTACCAATTACAGTCCATAATTTAATTGGTAAATTTTAAGTTAATACATGTCTCGTGTACAATTTTTTAAGGGCCCGAATTAGGCGGGACCCGAATTGTGAAGTGTAGCACACGAGTGTCAAAGTTTTTTGGGCCCCACCCTTGATGAATGTGTTATATCCACATCGTCCATCCATTTTGCCAAATAATTTTAGGGCATCAGCCCAAAAATGAGGCAGATCCAAAGCTCAGGTGGACTGCATCATAAGAAACAACAATAATTAAACGTCCATCATTAAAAATTTATTGGGGCTACAAAAGTTTTAAATCCAGCTGACAAGTGTGTTTTCCCTTCATCAACGTTAATGTGACCCCATTAACAGGTTAGATGAAAAGTAAACATCACAGTAGACCCTAAGAAATTTTTAATGGTGAGCATTCTATAACCATTGTTTTCTATGGTGTGGTCCACCTGAGATTTGGATCTTACTAATTTTTTGGATCATGACTTAAAATGATGTGGCAAAATGGATGGACGGCATGGATAAAATATATACATCATGGTGGGGCCACGCAACACGTGTACAAAAGCCTACCATGCACATTTATTTGAAAGCGGATTACGCTGCGTACCTCAATGACGTACCTATATTAACGTCAATAAGTCCTGTGGGTCTGATCATGACGTATGTATTATATCTAAACCGTCCATTCATTTGACGGGCTCGTCTTAAGGCTTGACACTAAAAATAATACAGATCTAATTATCAAGTGGACCACACTGCAAAAAGCAGTGGGGGATTGAACGTCTACCATTGAAACCCATTTTGGTATCACAGAAGTTTTGGATCAATATGAAATTTGTTATTCCCCTTCATTCAGGTCTTTTTGACCTTATGAACAGATTGGATGGAAAATAAACGTTATGGTGGACCTACGAATTGTTTAATAGTGAAAATCATGATCTCCGCTGCTATTTTTGGTGTGGTCCAGAAGATCTTTGGATATGATTCATTTTTTGGTTAATGCTCTAAAATAATATCTAAAAATAGATGAACGGTGTAGATATAACAAATACATCACTGTGGAGCCCACGTAACTTTGATCTCCTTTGAACCGTTCGTACAACTCAGAGCTCAAGGAGTGTCAGTGCTCGTTTTAGCATGACACGTACCTACAATAGCTATATAGCTATAGCTGGTGTGTGGTACACCAGTGAATCATACATCATAGTGGGGTCACGGTGATGGATGGCGTGGATGTATCACACGCATTAGTGGGCCACACATCAAGAGGGAGAGGGAAAGAAGAGAGAGAGAGAGAGAGAGAGAGAGAGAGAGAGAGAGAGAGAGAGAGAGAGAGAGAGGAAGAAGAAGAAGAAGAAGAAGAAGGAAGAGGAGGCCTGCAGCCGCAGCCGCAGCAAGGCGAGAAGAAGAAGGAGAAGGAGGAGGAGAAGAAAAGAAATTAAAAAAAGGTATGCTTTTTTTTTTTTCCCCCCATTTTTTTTTTTTTTTGGCCTGTAACAGCCGTTACGGGGTGTAACGGGCGTTATGGCCCGTAACGGGCGTAACGGCCGTTACTGTCACAGAATTCTGTAACGGCCGTTTCGACCCCGTATCGCGTAACGGTGTCGACCGTTACCGTTACGTATTGGCCGATACGGCCGTATCGTAACGGATACGGGACACCCTATAAGGAAGTTGAATATGCGAGGAGTGAATTGAATGATTTCAGAAAGTAGGGTTTTTGAAAATTTCTATATAGCTTTTATTTCAAGTCAAAAGGAAATTAGAAATGTCTTCAGGTCAAACATCATTTGATGCTATATGCTGAGCTTATACAAGTCTTTGGTATCAAAGAAGGAAACCAAACCCACATGGAAGTTCGTTTGGTAATTGAAAAGGAGAAAGATACATTCTGTAAAGAACTTGGGACCTTTATATTCTGAAAAGTTCATGGACCTTTTCAAAGAAAATCACAGAAAAGCAATACAACGACCTTGTAAAATGTCTCCCTTCCTGATTTGGCCTTTAGTTTCTCATTAGCCAGGTTGTAGCCTTACAGAAAAAAAATGCTCTAACTTTCGAATTGATGCCGTTATAGTATGGATCCCCCCCCCGCCCCTCTTGTTCGTTTTGTTTGGCTTTATTACTTGTCGAGTACTAAACATATTTCACATAGAACTATTTGAAAAATAATAATGTTAGATTTTTCAAACTATTAGTTTCTTGTCATGTTGTGCTTGTCTCCAAGCCTTTCTCATATTCTAGATTTACCTGTGCTTTGCAGAGTTACTGTGGTTTTAGCTATAATAACAGGATCTTAGATGGTTTCTATTGCTTTATCACATTTTGGTGTAGTTTACCTTAGAGCAGGTGCTTTTCTTTGTGGAACTGCAAAGGGTGGTGAAATCTTAACTTGGAAAGAGGGCCTCTTGGTGGGGATTGTTGTGGCAGTTCCTTCTCCTTAATCTGAGCTGTAGAGATATCATATTTTATGTTTTGAGGATACTGTTTTCTCTGTACTCAAGTCGACTGTGGGAATTATTGTCTGGCCCGATAAATTTTTACCCCAATTTCTTTTTCTTGGTTCTGATCTGCTGTACTTTTGGGTTGTGGGGGATTTTCTATTGTGGATGGCTGCTAATAATCTCTGCTGGTTTCAAAAATTAAGTTGCTGTTACAAAGAAAAAAGCCCAATGTAACGAATACTGCAATACTCAAGTTGATAATGTAAAAATGGCCTTCATTTGTGCTTTTTGTGGCAGTTGGCAATTGCTTCTTGCTTTATTGTTTAGTTATCTATTGGTATGTTTATAACCATAATGGCCAGGATTTGTTCCATTTTGAATTTCTTTTCAAAATGTTATTTGTTGCCATGTTTCTAACCGACATATCGTAGATTTGTCCGTTCTTCACAGAACTACAATGCTCTTGGCTATGATGACAAGATCTTGGATGGTTTCTATGACCTGTATGGCATTTTGGCCGACTCGACTTCAGAGATGCCTTCCCTCATTGATCTGCAACAGATACCAGTGTCCGACAGTATCAGCTGGGAAGCTGTACTGGTCAACAGGGTTGCTGATGGAGACCTATCGAAACTGGAACAGAGGGCCTTGGTGATGGCTGTCGAGTCAAGGTCGGGATCTACAGGTTTTAAAGGTAATGATTTGGTGCAAAAACTTGCTGCTTTGGTTGCTGACTACATGGGTGGACCAGTTGGGGATCCTGAAAAAATGTTGAAAGCATGGAGGAATCTAAGTAATCATTTACGAGCATCAGTTGGGAACATGGTGTTGCCTCTTGGCCAATTGAAGATTGGTTTGGCTCGTCATCGTGCATTGTTGTTCAAGGTTAGTAGCTCCTCTTTAAGGGTTATCAAAAGCCATATTGAATTACTTTGCTTCTTATTCAATGTTTCATTTTCAATATCCGTGATGAGTTTCTAGTCTTACGTTGACTTCTATTATGTGATTTTAGCTGCTTCTAGAGGCATATTGTTCTTGTATGTAGTTTTAGTAGCTAATCATTGTAGTACTCTTCTATGGCCCTAGTAGCACATGTTCGGCAACCGACACTTTGGCATGTGTCGGTGTTTGGTATAATCAGCCTCCGACAGAACATGTATATTGAACATTTCATAAAGCTCAAGATATAAAAGTGGTATATATGAATGCGTATGTAGAACTGTGAAATTTTTTATGGATGCAAATTTGAATGGTTATATTGCCAGATGACTGTGTTTGGATAAGTCATGCGGTTGACCTATTGCATGTATAAAGAGAAATGAATAAATAAATGAAATGCAAGATTCACTTTAAAAGAGGCAATAAATGGTGTTTCAGCTGAACATAGGTTGGGCGTGTCTTCTACACTTCATCAATCCTCTTTCTGGCCTGGCTATCGGCAAAACAACATTCATAAAGCCAAACCCATACATCTGGGATAAGGCTAACATCATGATGATGATTTGTTAGTTTTAGTCTAGATATGAAGTAGGTGAACTCGTAGATTTCCAAACCAGATCATGTACTTTCCGTCAATGTAGAATTGAAGTATCAAAGGCTTACCATTTCGTTTTGTAACTTTCGAAGCTAGATGTTGTACAAACTCTCCCTATTTTGCACCCCACCCCAAAGCAGATGGTAATTGGGATCCATCCCTTGGAGGGGTGGGTGAAACTAAATGTTGACGATTCAACCCTGTGGTAACCTGCACTGAGGAGTGGGGGCTGCTGTATAGATGCATTTAGCAGCCGCTATGGTGTAGTTTCCCATACGGTTGCTGCTTGGAATTGGGGTTCACCAATGTTGAAGTCGTGAATGACTTGGAGACAGTGATAAATGGGTTGCTATCTGATGATTCTCAAAGAAGCTGTGGTACCTGAATTTCAAGCTCTCATATGTATTCCAAGAATGCAACTCAGTGGCTGATGGTTTAGCACAGATGGGAAGCTCAAGGTCCAGAAATATCTTCTTCACAAGGGTGTAGGACTTACCAAGGTAGGTTAGGGGCTGTCTTGTTATGGATAGAATTGGGTTTGGAATTGTTAGATGTAAATGAGCTTTCTGTCATCTGGTCTGTATAGCTTTAGCTTTTTGTGGGTTGGTCCATTGCAGAGTTTTTTGTAGCAGTTCATGAGGGGTCTTGTTATTTTTTCCCTCCAACTTGCTAGGTGTATCTCCTATTTTTCATGTACACATATTGGCGCTGCTGCCTGCCTTCCTGCAAAAAAAGAAGAAGAAAAAACAATCAAATAGCCAAAATAAATAAATAAAGGATAATAACCTACAGCTATACATTAATATGGTGCCAAAAAAATAAATAAAGGATAATAACCTAAAGCTATACATTAATATGGTGTTCATTTAGGAACATACATGTCTATGTATACCATCAGGATGGTACTCTGCATGTGCACACAGAGCTGTGTCACTCTTAACGCAAATGAATAAGTCAAGGTTGGGTAGAGTCTGCAGGCTCACAAGAGATTCAAGGGTGTATTTTGTAGAAAGAAATTTACAGGAAGAGGCTCAAATAGTGGAAGGTCATGGATTTGGTGAGATTATGCATAGATACTCGAAAAAGTTATCTGAAAGAAGGTTCATTTGCCTATATATTCTCTCTGCCTTGGGAGCGTTAAGCATGCTAGAAAATTCTGCTTTGTTTCTTTTATCTAGAGTAGTTTTCAGCAGTTCAGTGATGTTTGGATCTTCCCTCCAAATTGCGTGCAGCTGAAGTTGATGGAACAATGTGGGAAACATGAGCCTAACATGTTAAATAATTCGGATCTTGTGCTTTATGCTTGCTTGATGGATGGTGCAACAACTCGAGAAAGTAATCAAACTGGAAGCAAAGAAAAAAGATTTGAATTCCACAATTGATCTCCAATCGACTTCAAAATCATATTGATTGATAAAAACAGCAAATAAAATGCATTGTGTGGAATTTCTCCACATTGAACCCTAATCCATCGCCAAAAGGGCTTTCAGGGCATTGCTTATACAAGCCTTTTTGAATTACCAGCTATTATGGACGGCTGAAATTATCAACTGATGGAGCCTGTGGACCTGATAGTCCAATCAGTTCCACCTGATTTGGTTTGTGGGTCCCACTGTCCAATTAGACGACCTTTTCTTGTGAGTCTTTTATGACAGCTGCGCTTAGGAAAATATCTTAGGCTGATATTAGAGGAAGGGTTTCACGTTAATAAAATACAAAAGAGGTGTTTTTTACAGACTATATGCTCTTTTATGTAAATTTTCTGTTTGGGTTACATTTCTCAAGAAACCTGTGAACATTTAGGTATTTTGGGGGATTGAAACCGTAGTTTGTTTCAACTGGACTTCCCTCCCCTATCATCCACGTGAGTGTGACTTTGCTATGATCCATGTTTAATTTTGATGCTGAATTTTTGAGCACACTTACTAGAATTTCTGAGGTAATGAAAAATTTCTTTAGAAAGCAGAAAATAGGCAAATACAAACATGATGATGAGGAATTATTGTATATAAAAAAACTTCTCTCCATCTTCCCTCTAATTGAACCTCAATGCATCTACAATGACCTTAGAAGATGTAGCCCAAATACTCATCATCATCATCATCTAAGCCTATTCCAACTAATTGGGGCTGGCTACACGAATCCTGTTCCGCCATTGCACACTATCAAGTACCATGTCCTCACTTAAACCATGGTTCATCAAATCTTTTTTTTTTTTTTTTGGCAACCTCCACCCACGTACTTTTGGGCCTTCTCATTGCCCTTTAATAACCTTCAACTTCCAACTCACTCCTGAACGGTGTAGTTCATGGTCTTGAATGCACATGGCCAAACCATCTAAGTGTACCTTCCCTCATCTTATTACCTATTGGGGCTTCTCACTAAGTTCCCTCAAATGCATTGATCCCTAATTCTATCCTTCCTCATCTCGTCATTTGAACATCTCACATCAGCTACACATTCTATAAAGTCCTTGTTCCTTGATTGGCCAGCATTCTGTTCCACAAAGCATGACCAATCTTAAGTTTGATTGGTATGAGGCGATCACGTAAAACTCTGAAGGTACTTAGCCCAACTCTCTCTCTCTCTCTCACACACACACACACACACACACACACACACACAACAAAAAAAGAAAAAAAGGAAAAAAAGATTTCAATCTCAACAAAGAAAGAATTCAAATGAAAGCATAACTCTTAGCTTGTTTATGACCTTCTATGAGCACCAAGGTGCAATGATCTGTCGGAATATGTTTCCAGCATCCCATCCAAAAATAGGGGAACCCAATCTAGAATAAGTCCAGCATATTGGCACTGTAAAACTTGGAAGAAGCGATCTGTTACCGAGCCATCTTATTGGGAATAATGAGGGCATCTCTGAATACTCGAAGTTTCATATTCGAAGTGAGTTTTCAAGAAACCGCTCGTGTTTTAGCAAAAGCCGCTCTACGAGGTTGTATTGATTGGTAGAAAGGCCTGAAAGAGAATGTTGTTTTGGGGGGGCGGGGGCAGACGGTACTTGTTGGTACCGAATTCAAAGGATTCGTGCACCGCTCAAGGCAACACAACAACATTCCTTTGGAAACTTTTCCGTAGCTAAGAGTAAGCCACTTCTATTAGCGTCGGACTGTCGAGTCAAATTGATCGTGTCATGTGCAACGTCCATCAACGATGGTTCATTAATGTCCATTGATTTAGACTCCTTCCCCCTTCTCTTATACGAAGAAGATCGAGAGGGGCCCGAAAGCCCCTGGATGGCCAGTGCCAATATTTGCTTGATTTGCCATAGTTCCCTCCCCCTAATCCTATGGGGCGAGTGCCACTAGTTGTGCTTGGTAGCAACAACCTTGTCTTCTTCGTAATTTGACAGTAACAGAAACCCTTCTTCCAGAAAGAAGAAATGGAACAACAATAAGAGTTATAACCGCAATAACAATAACAACAATTGCAATCGCCGTGATGATGAAGTTAATTAGGTTGCACCCGCGAAGATGAGCTTCTCAACAACAATCCCAATAGCCGGGCAAAATAATCACGGTCGTCAGAATCAAAATGCGAACCATCACTAGATGGGGCAAAGCAACATCAAAGCCAGAACCAAGTCAGAAAACCAAGCAAGTCCCTCATAATTACAAACAATCATAACGATGGGAATAACAAGCGACCTCTTCGTCAGTTCACCCTATTGAAGCTACCTTTCTTTGAGCACGAAAGTGTTACAAGGAATGTAATTGTAGAAAGGAGTAACTCAAGCTTCTGTCGCATTGAGGAGGTTAGGTAGTCTCCACGGGTGGTTACCTGATTGATGAACAAACAGAGTTTGCAGAAGCAATTGAAGAAGTACCACTGATTTGAATGAAGGGCATTCAAAAGTTGCATTGAGAAGTAGAAAGCGGGCAATCTTGCTAGACAGATCTGGAGATCTGAAATGGAGATGAGAGGTTATTCGTCGCTGGGGAATTCACACGAAAGGGAACGGGGAATTCTCAATGAAAAAAGTGCTTTCTAAACCGAATGTGAAAGTTGTTTTCCATCAGACAGCTGTTCTCGTAACTCCACTCTCGACTTGGATTATATATCCAAAAAGGTCCGCTCTCGGCCATTCCACATGTTGCCTAGTAGAGGCGTGATTATCTGAAGTGGATTCTCTCTTTTGTAGTAGATGCCAAACCTGCTGCTCTGTGGGCAGGCGCAGTAGCTACGTGGACCGTTGAGAATTGATGTGTATTCAAATCATAGGAGCTAGTAATCACCGAAATGCTCATATTGGTGATGTTATTGTTGCTGTAATCAAAGAAGCAGTGCGCAATAATATGCCTCTCGAAAGATCAAAAGTGATCAGAACTGTAATTGTACGTACATGTACAGAACTCAGATGTGACAACGGTATGATAATACTGTATGATGACAATGCATGGTTAACAATGGTTCTGATGGGTTTTGCTAGTAGGTAATAATGAGATCTCCATTTTAGTAAATGATGCGGAGAAGGGTAGTGACATTGATCCACGAGAAGCTCAACAAACTCTTGAAATAGCTGAAGCTAACTTGAGTAGAGCTGAAGGCAAGAGAAGCAATTGAGGCGAATGTAGCTCTCAGACAAGCCACAATGATGCTGTCCATATATCAGATTATTTCGTGGATTGGATTTCACTTGACTGTCTACGGCTCCATTGTGTGTGCTCGGGGTAGAAGTTTTGTATAAATGTATCACCATGTTATTAAGTATTTTGATTTAAGTTCTTTCTTCTTCTTCTTCTTCTTCTTCTTCTTCTTTTTATTTTTAATTTTTAATATAAGAGTTAGAATAGAATAACCCAGCTTTGAATGATGGAGACCTGGCTAGGGAAGATGGGGGATGGCTGCTTGGCCAACTAGAACAAATGCACCCTCCCTCATCAACCTTGCGCCCCAGGCGCTTTTTGACCCTGAAGGAGGGGAATGATGGCACTACCGATATACCGAGGGAATTGATACTGGCCAGGAATTGAGCCATTGCCTTTATGCTAAAAATACTGGGTTTCTGTCAATTATACATATTGATACGAGGTCAGGGAATGAGGGTGAGTGGTCCATTCCATCAGAGAATTGGATTTGCTCCAGAAAAGACTTATTGTTATGGTTGCAAATTTCCTTCTACCATAACATCCAAAATGTCAATGCATAAACAAACCACTAATCTGTGGTTCACTTATTCATGCATTGTAGAGTATCACCTACTGGAAATTGTACCTGATTTCTGGAGACTGATATTTTAGTTTTTGGAATTGATTCCCAGTTACTGGAAATTGATTCCTCCTTGCTGGAAATTGGTCTCTGCTTGTTGGAATCTTACTACAGAGAAATTGGGTTTTAGTTGCTGTTTTTTCAGTTAGTTCCAATATATGTACGTGGTGGTGGAAAATGTCTTTGGCCTGTCCCATATCATTGGATATTGGAATTGGTCAGGACTTGTTTACCCCTAGATTTACTGCACCAGTGGGCTTTCTGTCACTCCTATTTGGTATATTTCTTGGGCCTTGTTGTTTGGTGCCTAGCCCAGGTCTGCGTGTATGGTTTAAAATAACATCCAATACACCTTTTTATTGCCTGAAATGCATCAGTTATTTGGCCTAGTGATATATTTTTTCTATGTAGCACCAATATTTAAGTCAAAATTTCCATAGATGTATAGTAGGAGCTTTGCTAAGCCCAAACATGTGTACAAGGGATACCATCTATATGCCACCACATGTGCCAGCATGGCTGATGGGTGCAATATCCAAGTTGTCCATCAGGTGTGTCTGATTGTGTACTTGTTCTTTACCCAAGAATAAATATGGTCAATTCCTCAGGTGGTCAGGATGTTAGAGACAGTTCGATGGGTAGAAAATTTCAGCAAAGTTTTCTTTAGTCCCACATTGTTTTCGTAAACCGCAGCCCACCTGACGAGTGGACTGACCTGATTCGTGGATGAGAACATCTATATAGTGTATTGAGATTGGATCTCATACCAATCTGGCACATGTAGCGTGTTTATGAGCAGCCTTGTACGTGCTTGTGGCCTTGGCAAAGCTCTGTATTGTGTATCATTCGATATGTACTGCTACTAATCAGTTTTGGAGCTGCCCACATGTTGACTTGGAGTGAGGCTATAAGTAGGCTTTCACTGTTAACATTCTTTATTTGTTCTGGATATGTTTTGATCCTATAATCAACCAAAATAAACATCACTGTAGAAATCTATTCATATTTGATTATGTAATGAGACTCATTTGTTGTCAGGCAGCCTAATCTGTAGGTGTGAACCCAATGGCAGTTTATGTGGATTAAATGGTTATGCAGGTTTTGGCTGATAGCGTAGGTGTTCCATGTCAGTTAGTTAAAGGGCATCAATATACAGGTTCAGATGATGTGGCCGTGAATATTATCAAGATCAATGATGATGGAAGGTAGGGTTTTCCTCCATTTTTTTTAAAAAAAATTCTTTAATAGGTTTAGGACCTGCTCGGAAAGTGTGCAAAACACAGATGAGACTGCCTGTTTATCATCTAATATGAAAATGAGATGATAATAGGTTGAAGCTGTTATCATCTCCTTTTCATTTTGGGTTGTGCATGGGAGCAACCAGCACATCCCTCCATCTGCATTCTGTGGGATGCACCAAATGGCACCAGATGCCCTAATGTGGATGCAGGGATGCATAAAATGCTGCTGTTCACAATCTGGGATACATCCGAACAGCCTTTTTTATGGCCATCAGAAGCCATCAGCTCAGTTATTTTTACAACGTGCCTAATTCTTTATGATTTCACTTACTGTTGTAGCATGATCATGTGGAAGACCTAAGCATATGAACTTGTATAAGATCCCATTCTTTGTGGTATTTTATGTTTCTTGTAACTTGCTCGGTTAGAAATTGTTTTTCCAAGAACTTAATTAGAGATTCTACTTTTTAAATCAAATGGAGCTCCAAGCAATTAGCGGTGCAGCTCTAAATGATGTTTTCCATAGAGTTATTTGATCCACAGCCCAATTGGTAACGTCGGTCTTCGGTTTGTTGTGATGGGCTACATGTTTTGGTGATCTGGATTTTAGACTGATGATCTGATGGGCCACCCAACAACCTCCAATGTTTGACAATCCTAGCCATCCATTCTTTGGCCATTTTATGCTATTGTCTTGAATGAGGACAATGGCTGTATTTTCTTCTCAGACGTCTATTTGAATGCCACTGATTGAAGGGTTAGGGTTGTCTCACCATAAATTTTTTTTGGAAAACTATCCATTGTGAGGCCATCAATGGTATGGATCAAATAACTGTGGGCCCCACCTGTACAAATGACGAACTCAAGGCCTGAGGAAACAATACGTATCCTGGTTTGAGGATCATGTAATTCCTCCATTTTCCATTATGTGTGGTTCATTAGATACGTCATTCAGGCTGTCACTTGCTGCTTTTTTCAAAGCTTAATTCTGCATGGTCTAGGAGCAGGGAAAGCCAGAGATTTTCTTTTTCTTTTTATATTTTTTTATAACCTCCTCACCTATACATTAGAGGATGGTAAAAATTATCTTCATGTAATTTCAGTAAGCTGACTTAAAAATGTGCCTCACAGGGATAGGGAGTACATTGTTGATCTGATGGCGGCCCCTGGCACTCTCATCCCATCTGATGCAGCGGGACCACAGATGGAATATGAAGATCCACTCTTTGAAGTTAGTCCTGTTTGTAGAGATGTTGATAGCTCCCATATAGCCTCCTCTAGCACTAGCAATGGTGTTTCAAGTTCGATCGGTGACTCTCCAGAGTTTGCCCCACTGGACAAAAAATCCAGGTCTAAGAATCTTGCAACTATTGAAAGCAGTTTGGACAATAGATGTAGTTCAGACGAGTTCAGTGGTCAAGAGAATCTAAGACCAAGGTCTTCACGCAAGGAATCTTCTTCCAGAGGCCTTTACAGCGATTCACCCAATGAGAAGTCACAGGTCCACGAAACTACCAGCAGGCCAAGTCCGTACATGCATGCAAGATTTCCTTCTTGGACTGAAGGTGTTAGTTCCCCTGCCGCACATAGGATGAAAGTAAAGGACGTCTCACAGTACATGATTGATGCTGCAAAAGAAAACCCACAATTAGCTCAGAAGCTTCATGATGTGTTGCTTGAAAGTGGTGTCGTCGCACCCCCGAACTTGTTCACTGAAATTTATGCTCCAGCAGCAGAGGACAAGAATCAGACTGGAGATGCAAACGAAAAGAAGCTGAGGAAGAATGGGACCCGCCATAAAGCTCGAGCTGATGTGGGTCCTGCTCGATACCTGCCGCCTCTGCCTCACCATGGCATACAATCAAAAGTTAATCCTTACCGGATGCAAATGGAACAGCTGGAAGGTTCTCCTACTTCATCTCAGTCTGAAGCATCTGCTACTCTGACACAGGAGACATCTTCCCCTGTGAAGTTTGTAAAGCATGTGCCGGTTGCTGCCGCTGCCGCTACAGCAGCCGTGGTCGCGTCTTCGATGTTAGTTGCCGCAGCTAAATCAAGTGCTGACTCAAACCTTGAAGTTCCGGTAGCGGCTGCTGCCACCGCTACTGCTGCTGCAGTAGTGGCAACAACTGCAGCTGTCACCAGGCAATACGAGCAGCTAGAGTCTTGTGCCCATTTGCCGAGTGCGGATGCATTTGTCAATCAAATAAATTATAGGCAGAAAGATGGTGAAGGAGATGATATAGGGAATGAGCCTCGAGGAAGCGATCATAGGCAAGCTGGTGGGGATAAGCAAGAGCCGGATGCCAGTGGCACTCATCCAGAAGGGGAGAGAATTTCAGACAAATCGACTGGAAATGATAGTGCAAGATCTGAAGCTGCACTTGACGAAGTTGCAGAATGGGAAGTATCGTGGGAGGAAATCACCTTGGGTGAGCGTATCGGACTGGGTACTATTCTCAAGCATATTCTTCTTGTCATGTCATGGCGTGTACTTTAGCAACAAGAGGTATTATAGGGTTCCAAGCCTAAGAAAAAGTACATATCCCTGGGGCTTCTCATGTGTGTGGACCCATGGTTCGGCAATTCAGAACATTGATTTGATGGGCCCCACCGTAGATGGGGGATCCCATATTTAAAGATCCTAACCCTTCAATCATTTGCTTTCATTTTTTTTTTGGTCAAATATGGATAGTTGCTGTATTTTCTCGCAACCATCTGTTTGCAGGATCTCATCAAATGGTTAGGATCTTCCAGTATGGGAGATTTGTTTTTGGACGCATGAGATCATTGGGGTCTATCATTTGGCCCTGAAGTATTTTTACTTAGGATCATTGTACTTTTTTATTTGGGCTCTGGACCTTATGGATCTTTTTACATAGGATCATTGTATTTTTTTACTTGGGCTCTGGACCCTATATTTCCTCCAGAATAATCGACGTGAGTTGTCCTATATATATGCATTTTACTTCTCTTCCTGCTGCAGGATCATATGGCGAGGTATATCGTGGTGACTGGAATGGAACGGTGAGCCCTCTCCTGCAAAGTCTAATACGTCATTGTGTTTGTGTATTTTCTCTATCATAGATGATTAGACCGTTTAACAGGATCTTTATGTTTGTTAGGAAGTTGCTGTTAAGAAGTTCTTGGACCAAGATATTTCTGGCGATGCACTTGCAGAATTTATAAGCGAGGTATCACTCCCCCCCCCACCCCCCATGCACAAGCATTACACAATCATCACAGTCAGTATTGCATCGAGATGGGAAAGCATTCATGATACAAAAGGGGAGGATGAGAAATTCATATCCACTATAATATTTTTCTCACTATCAACATGGATAAATTAGCCTGGAGTTTCAATCATATATTTCAAGGAAGATTGCGGATAGCTTTCGAGGACCAGGAATATCTTCTGTTGCCCACAAGATGACACTCATGGAATCTTCTTCAACAGTCAATTCCAAGAAGATTCTAGACCTACTCTAAGGCTCCATTGCTACTGAAGCCCAGAGAAACATATGATAGAGCCTTTGTCGTGCCCAGCACACTGCTGATCCTTGTTGCCTCTGGATGATGAAGCACAATACTTGGTTGATGTCCATACCATACTTCTCTGGCTGATCATCTTCGAAACTTTTTAGCTAAAACTGTGCTGCATAGAATAGCTTGCATAGGTGATGAGGTCTTAATTGAAAAGGAGTTCTGTATGAGACAGACAGCAATCCAATGTGAGTGGTCGATTAGCTTCGAGGAGATTTGCTAGAAAATGACTGAAAAAGGATCTTTGCAGCCAGGTGCAAGCTCTGAGTCACTCATCTGGTGGGGTCCACTGCGAACATACCCTGGCCCAAAAATAGGCTTGTCTGCTCATCAAGGTGGATCACTTGTGTAAAAAAATGACCAATTGTGTATAATTCAATATAAACGTGCCACACACTTGACTATTGGGACTGGGCACCAGAGCATATTTGTGGTGGACCTTCCTGATTACTGCCCCCAATATCTCACATGCAAAGCTGGCTAGTATGCTGTGAAGATTCTTTCAGTCATCTTTGCAACACTGGCAAGTCTGCTTGGATTTGTGTGCGCCACAGTCCAACCATAGTGTGGTGTCCCAATTGATTCTGTGAGACTGACAGGTCAATCCAACAGTTGGATAGATCTGATTAGATTTGTGCATCCATAGTCCAATAGGACCACAAATCATGGCGTGATTTTGCATCTGTTGGTAGTGGGATACACTGGACACAATCTGACAATTCAATGGCCTCTTGCATCAGGACCTGGATTGGGTGCTGCCCCGCCAGTACCCAGCAGAGATGGGTGGCAACATGGCAGGATTTGATTGGACGGCAGGCCCATGTTAGACATGTTGGTCAAGTATGTACTCGTCTGGTACCCATCTCTGACAGTGGCCTGCGGGCCAATCAAATCCACCTCATTGCCACCCATTCCTGCTTGGTACAGGCGGGGGCAATAACCCAATCCGCGTCCCCTGCATCATGTGGCCTAGCAGTAGGTCCCACAAAAGCCAAGGAGATTTAGATTTGGGCCTCACAATACAATCAGACAGTTTTGTGGCCCCTTGATAATGGCCTGATCAATCTGTGGGCTCTACATGAGTTCTCAATAAGTTAGTGGACCCCACCCGTGATGCAGTCAAATTGTGGCCACATGGCAAAATTCTTATACTCATTTATGGGTAGGTTGGTTGTAGCATGAATACCTGAAAAAAATTGTTTGGGTCATTTGTGCTTACTATCTTGCATTTCTTTCAGTACTTATTGGCCATGAATTATTATCCATCATCTAACTATTATTATACTTTTCTTTTTGCTTTCTTAGGTCCAGATCATGAAAAGACTACGGCATCCTAATGTTGTTCTTTTCATGGGTGCTGTAACTCGTGCCCCACATCTTTCGATTGTTACAGAATTTCTCCCTAGGTATGCCACCAACACTAGACATGTCTCCTCTTTCACCAGTTCAAAATGTAGGTTCTGTTCTTCTTTTAAAAAAAATAAATTGTAGGTTCTGTTATAATTCTTGCTTTTAATACTGGCCCTTCTGGGATTGTTGACCCTCTGAGTGAGGAGAAGGTAGAGAGGTTATGTTGGTTTTTTTGGGCCTTGCGTGGAGGTGGGGTCAATCTTGGTGAAGTTGATCATGCTTAGAGATGGTTTTTGTATTTTGTTGGCTTAATTCCTCACCTCTGGAGGTCCTCTTCTCTCGGACAGGTGGAGTTTGTATGCTACTTCTGTCGGGTAGCTGGAGTTTGTATGCTCATGCTATTTTCTGTCGGGTAGTTGGAGTTTGTATGCTCATCCTAAGGCGATGACACTCGTAATGATGCCGATCTGGTGATGTACTTGCACTCCAAGATGGATTCTGGTTCCTTGTTCATTCTGGGCTAGGTCCAGAATGGCTGCAGTATGCCTGATTCCTATTTGGTGCATCCATACACTATAAGAAGGGGTCCCATGCATGTTAATGTTGTCCTGCTGTCTTCCTTCGCTTCCCCTTTCTTCACAGTTCCTATTCCAAGAAGCTAATCATTGAAGAAGCTTTCGGTTTATTTCTCAGTTGGTTTTGAGGGATTTGTTGGGCATTGGAGGCCTTTTCCTGTTTTTGGGAGATCAAATCTCTGGTTGCCTGTTTGGGTGCTTGATGTTCATTGGCTTAGGAAGGTGAGAAGAATGTGGCCGATGGCTCGCTTGTGAGGGAGCGACGAGAGGGTCATTCACTATTCATCCCTCTTTGCCCTTTTGCCATGCCTTTCTTCATTTTTGAATAAAAAATTTGTTGCCATTAAAAATAAATTTCTTTTTAAATCTTGAATGCAGTCATATTGAAGGAGATACTTTGTTTAAGAATTCATTCCAAATGCTTGCCTGTCTTGGGTTTCATTGCAATTGCATTTTTAAGAGAAAACGAGGTCCCGGAATCATGCTTTCTCCTGATTAGCGATTAATTGGACTGATTCTTGTCCCAGGAGTTCAATGTTGTCAATGAATGGAATTCAAATAAAGCTGTGGTTAAATAAAAGTCTCTCAAATGAATGAATAATTGGAGTATCACTTTGAAATGTAAAGATGGGAATATTCTTGCCCTTATTTTCTGTGTAGTGTTGCAATATGGATTACAAGCTGAGCATTACTACTTTCCCATGAGAAGCTGTAATTCTACTAGTTTTTATTTATTTATTTATAGTAATTACTTTATTAATCTGGTAGCTATCTTTACTCTCATATACTGGTTCGCAGATACCATGCACGTGTATAGCCCAAGCCCAATCTATGTGGCAAGATGGCATGCTTGGGCTGAGCCATCCAGCAGGTGGGTCCTACCATGTAATTGCCATAGGCCAAAAACAGGCTGGTCCACTCATGGGTGGGCAATAGTGTGCAGCCAGATAGCCAAAACAAAAATTTCCTTGTTTTCTATTTGTTTAGTACATTGTGACCCACTGATGAGTGAGCCAGCCTGATTATTGTGCCTGTGCATGTATACAATGGGGGCCACATGATAGATGGCTTGGATCTCACACACGTATGGTACATTAGGACATGTGCTAGATGTAGGTTTGGCTTATTAACCCATGCTGGATTAACAAACCCTTAGTCTCACTCTGTGTATATATCTGTGTAGTGCTTATAACCACTTCACCATTTTTGCTTCTCTAAGTTGTTTTTATTGTAGAATGTATTTATGCAATCTCTTAATTCTATTTCTGCTGAGAACTCCTGCACTGAATAAACATATTCTCAATTGGGAAAATCCTTAACAATCTAATCTATGAATTTCAAATTTGCTTAGGAAAGGTGGTTATCACCAAGATAGTAACTTTTTAGCTTATTGTTTATGAAAGAGGTGCTGGTCGTGCATTTGAGTGTGCCCATCTCGAAGATTTAATGAAACTTCTCAGAAAATGTCTGAAACAATCTTACATAGATCATCGACCCTCGTATTTTTTCAATCTGGATTGAGCGATCTGGTTCATATGCCATCTGCATTCTGGATTCTTTGATCGAATTTGTTGGTCATTTTCTAACTGGATCACTCCATTATGTGGTCCAAGATAATGGTCTATACTATTATTGTTATTTTATTGTTATCTAACCCTTGATATGGTGTGTTGAAGTTTTCACTTTGTTTATGTAGCATGCATATAATACAACACAATACTTGCAATATTTACAGTAATAATGATCATTGGTTCATATCTATATGTTACAACTAAGGCTGGTGGAATGGATAGGACAAGAGAGGTTAGCTTTACACTTAAAATATCTTGCGCTTCCACTGAGAGGAAGTTTGATGGCTTCTCTCTCTCTAACAATGTGTCAACCATACGTCTCTTTTCAAGATGTTGGTGGTTAGCTGCCTGGAAGTTTGAACTCTTGTCAAGAGATTTCCTCTGGGAAGGAGGCTCTTCAAATCCTAAATTTCACCTCATAAATTGGAAGGATGCCAAAAATTTAAGTGAGTGCCGGGTATAGGAATGAGAAGAAGGGGTGAAAGAACTGGCCATTACTTAACTAATGGTTTTGGTGTTTGACGAGCCACAGATTATGGAGGGAGGTTTAACCAAGAAGTGTGGTGTTTCAGAGAGCGATTGGAAGGATGCCAAAAATTTAAGCGAGTGCCAGGTATACGAATGAGAAGAAGGGGTGAAAGAACTGGCGATTGCTTAACTAATGGTTTTGGGGTTTGACGAGCCACAGATTATGGAGGGAGGTTAAACCAAGAAGTGTGGTGTTTCAGAGAGCGATTGATTTTCTGGGTTGGCATCTAGAGGAGAAGGGTCAGGTGTTTGGAAAATGATTAGTAGCTGGGAGAGATTTAGCTATAAGAGCGGGCTACCTATTATTATGGATGGATTGGGTAATTGAGTGTGCCTTTGGGAAAATTTGTGGTTTGGTGAGGAGTCTGGTTTCTTTGCTTCCAGCTCTTTACTCCATATATCTCCTCAAAGTGGCAATTGTGAAAGATGATTGTGAGTGTATTGGAAGAATAATGGTGTGGAACATAACTCTTGTCCTGAATCTTAAGGAAGAGGTAACCAAAGACTTGGAGTTTGAAGGTCTCATGAGCAAATTAAATGAGGCGTTTGTTGATAGGGATGAGATGGAGATCAAGATCTGGATGGGATCTTCAAATGGCATTCTCTCTCCAAATTCCTCCTTGAATGTGATGAGTAATGATGGCTGGGAATACCCTCTTTGTGCAAGGGCGTGGGCAAATCGCACTCGGTTGAGACAGGAGGCATTTGCATGGACAGCAAGGGCTTACAAAATTCTCACGATGCATATCCTATGGAACCCCCCAAATTGCATGCTAGACAAGGGAGTTTTGGGGGTCACCATTGGATTGGTGGGGAAATTAATCAAAGTCTGGTCATGATTTGCTATTGGAAGAACCATTTTGTGGAGAATGCTTCAAGCTTGAGAAAGAAAGAAATAACTGGATTTTTTTTATTTAGTAAATCATCTTTGGGGCAACTTTTACTAAAATAAGATCGTTTCATCTGGTCAAGAGTCCAAAGAGGTGGTCAAGATAAATTTCTGGAGAGATTGGTAAGCCGCTAGTAATCCCTTAGAGAAGATCCCTCAAAACAAGGCCACCCATTTAAGGTTGCTGAAGCTATTGAGTGGAGATGTGTGCTCTTGGAGAGAGTTTAAGAGGGTTGGTGGAAGGTCTTTTTGTGTTTGTGGCAATAGGAAGAACCTTCTAAAAGGTTATCGAATGGATTTCTTCTTTCAAATTGGGGCCACCATTGGATTGGTGGGGAAATTAATCAACAGCTGGTCACGATTTGCTATTGGAAGAACCGTTTTGTGGAGAATGCTTCAAGCTTGACAAAGAAAGGAATAACTGGATTTATTTTCTTTTTATAGCAAATCATCTTTGGGGCAAGTTACTAAAAGAAGATCGTTTCAGCTGGTCAAGAGTCCAAAGAGGCGGTCAAGATAAAATTCTGGAGAGATTGCTAAGCCGCTATTAATCCCTTAGAGAAGATCCCTCAAAACAAGGCCACCCATTTAAGGTCGTCGAAGCTATTGAGTGGGGATGTGTGCTCTTGGAGAGAGTTTAAGACTGTCGGTGGAAGGCCTTTTCTTGTTTGTGGCGATAGGAAGAACCTTCTAAAAGGTTATCAAATGTATTTCTTCTTTCAAATTGGCGCCACCATTGGATTGGTGGGGAAATTAACAAAGACTGTCACGACTTGCTATTGGAAGAACCATTTTGTGGAGAATTCTTATTAGTTTTGTGAATTTTCATGTAAAGGTTCCCATTTA
Organism: Magnolia sinica; assembly: GCF_029962835.1. Classification (NCBI taxonomy): domain Eukaryota; kingdom Viridiplantae; phylum Streptophyta; class Magnoliopsida; order Magnoliales; family Magnoliaceae; genus Magnolia; species Magnolia sinica. The sequence goes on along the minus strand of NC_080579.1, from coordinate 77,753,458 downwards.
TTTTAGTGTAGTGTTTTCTTGCATTCCAAGGGCTGCGAATTAAATAGCCTTTGCTCGAGCAAGAAAGGAAGTATGAGAGGTTCGCTCATTCTTGGCTTATACTTTCCCCCTGATTTAAAAGAAACTTGAGTCCCCATATCAAAAGAAGAAGAAGAAGAAGAAGAAGAGAACAAAAGGACACCCAGATCCATAGCTCAAATGGTAGACTGAGTGAAAGATACCTCGTTTCAACACTAAGGTCTTGGTATTGATTCGCTAACAGTGAAATGTGAACTGACAGTATGTGTACTAACAAGCTAACAGAAAAAAAAAAAAAGGGTAAAAAGTGATAAAGCTGACCCAATTAGTCAAGTCTACGATGATGATGAACAATGAGTACAGCACAATCAGAATAATTTACCACTGTGTGGGAGATACTTCTTACAAAAAAAAAAAGAAAAAGAAAAAAAGAAAAAGAAAAAGAAAAAGCAAACACAAAAGATACATTTTGTTTATGTAGGAGCTCTAAAAATTTTCTTACTGATATTTCACTTGGTTTCATTGAAAATAATCTTTGAATTCTGTTTGCATGCACTTGAATGGGTGTGCCTAGTGTTAACAAGGCTTTCTTGTGGTTTATATCATTTATAAATGGAAGGTGAAAGCATAGTTTATGTCTTGCAGAGGTAGTTTGTATAGGATAATTCACCGGCCCAACAATCAGTTAGATGAAAGGAGGCGTTTGAAGATGTCTCTTGATGTTGTAAGTCTCAATCGTTTCTTACTTTCATTTTTTTCAGTTAATGAACTATCATGGCTGCTGATAGAAGCTTCCATCAACCCTAACACAATTTATTTCCCTTGTGTCACTGACCTTTCAGGCGCGAGGAATGAATTATTTGCATAACTTCAAGCCTGTAATAGTACATCGCGATTTGAAGTCTCCAAATCTTCTTGTTGATAAGAATTGGAATGTGAAGGTAGCATTCTTCTTCTCATATCTTGGGTTGTTATTTTTGCATCTTGGTGCATTTGGAAGTACCACAAAATCATGGTTTGTGGGGCTTGCAAAGCACACTTGCTATGCTTCGTGTTGAGCGCAGCATGAAGAAAGGGAATACCCACCCAGGGTATGTTTGTTTTTCTCAATACCTTTGAAATAGGGCTGTCAATGGACCAGGCAACATCAAATTTTGAATAGGCCCAGCCCAGAAAGTTCAAAATATGGGCTGAAGCCAACCCCAGGACCGGCTCGTTGACAACCCTACTTAGAAATGAAAACAATATCTGCTGGGATGCTGTTTCCGAAAAATAAAAGGGTGTTCAATCTGTTTTCCAATTCCAAGCTAATCGCAAAAAGAGGGGAAATCAAATTTGTTGATTTCAGACTGCTGAAAAGAAATAACATGACCATTTGACTGTTGACTTTTCACATTCTACATGAATCCATGGAAAGCTGCACAAACCCGATGCACTGATTTTCTTGTGGAATCACAGTTTTCCATTTCCTGCAGAATCAGATTCCATGCCTATTTCTTTTTTTTTTTTTTTGGTATCCTGAAAGGGTTTCAACAAAAAGCAAACACATCCCAAGTGGGTTTCTAGTAGCTCATTCTGTCTGGCTTGGGATCTAGGAAAATCCAAATCCACACCAAGACAGCCATTATTTTGTTCTAGATCTCTTAGCTTGCGCTGAATTGTCTGCCTACTAATTTAGGTCTGCGATTTTGGGTTATCTCGAATGAAGCACAATACATTTCTCTCTTCAAGGTCAACTGCGGGCACGGTAAGCTTATCCTTTATCGTTGCATGCTTTTCCCCCTCTGTTCATGCAGTCATCGCAGCAAATGCTCCAGTTTGATTGTTTTTTGTTATGCTTTCTTTATTGGATCCTGCGAATTCTTATTTTCTGCTGGAAAATCAGTTTTAGAACCTGAACCCTTTCTTTTGGTTCATCCTTTCATCCATTTCAAGTTCTTTAAAGATCTTCACCATGTGCTTATATATTTGCATATAATTGCTTAGAGATATTATATTAGCTTCTATCTTGAGCTTGTATTTGATTCTTTTAGAAGGATCTGTTTAGCTAGGACATTCCACACACACCTTTATCACGTTAAAGACCAAGTAGCTTCAACACAGACACATCTGTATCAGTGTCAGACGTGCATGTGGGTTGTCAAATATGGTGGCTTTAAAAGTAAAATCTGTCGGCATGTTTGTATAAGACTAAGTGGCTTCAACACAGACACATTTGTATCAGTTTCAGACTTGCATGTGGGGTGTCAGATATTGTGGCTTCAAGAGTCAAATGCATCGGAATGTTCATATTAGACAGTAACTCCAACATAGACATCTGTATTGGTGTCAAACGTGCATGTGGGGTGTCAGATATGGTGGCTTTAAAAGTAAAATCCATTGGCATGCTTGCAGTGTTTTAAATATCAACGATATCGGCCGATTTATCCCACGATATATCTTGTATCCCACCTGTGCGATACGAAATGCATAGGTTGTGCCAATAAATCTCACCTATTCGATACGGTGAGCATTTTCGATTTCGATCCTCTTTTTTTTTTTGCTGTATATCATGTTAAATCCGTGTCAAATGGTTATAAATATATGATTCTTCATGTTTTCCATGAAAAATCATGGATTTGGAGCTTCGGTTTCTAGAGTTGGGGGAGATGGGGCAAGTTGCAGAAAATTGGGAAAAATCAAAATTTCTCATTTTCTCACAAATCAGTTGCAATCTTTGTATCCAAACACAAAGTCAAACATGTAACCTGATCTAGTAATTCTTCTTTTGCTTTTGACTGTATTGCTTCTGTTTCCATACATGTCTTCTTATGTTTATAAATTATATGAATAGACTTTAAATATTCTCGCATAAGTTCTGTTGGATAGTGCATGTATTAGGACCCCATACAAAGGAAACTCTTATTATGTGCACTTTTTTTTTTTTTTTGGGTAATGTTTTGATTTCTAAGTGTGTATTGATGTCTTTTTCAACAATCCTAGAAGTTTCCTTGAAAATTTCGACCAATTTCCCGATGTTCCCATGTTTCCCAACAACAGTGATACATTACGCAATACAACCGATATATCCCATGCGATAACCGATATGTATCCGTATCACAAGGGTGTGATACATTACGTGATAACAATATTTAAAACATTGCATGCTTGTAAACTATATTGTAATGCTAGAGGTTTGCTAGGCCCATATTCTCCAGCAGCCCACCCGAAGTTGGACATCCAATCTGTATATCAGGTGGGACACCATCTAGCTGACCTGGATCAGAAATCAGGTAATTCAACCATCAGGTAGGCGAGATGTATAATGAAACAATGGGTGGCTTACTAGCAAGCTTTAAACATCCGCTTTTCTCTTTCCTGTCTGACCTACCTAATGGTGAGGGCTGACTTGATTTTTGGGCTATGCTTGATCAGCCTGATTTTGGGCCAGATCATCTAGATGGTGGGACCCAACGTGGTTTGGATGTCTTACATTTGTGCTAGGTTGGCATGTGTGAACACATGGAGTGCTTGTGGAGAGGAGTACCGTGGGGCTAGCGAATGATCCCAAAAGTAAGTAAACATCAATTATTTATAATTAAGCACCTCACATTAAAGTAATAATAATTAAACATAAAACAACACTTTGCATTTGAGCCATGTCCGGCAGTGATGGACATGTGTCATGACAACATAATTTCTAAAATGTGGCGTGCCTTTGTTACTAGGGGAAAATGTGGAGTGCCGTGGGGCTAGCGAATGTCTGCAATGCCATATTGTAATATGCAAAAGATCCCAAAAGTAAGTAAACATCAATTATTTATAATTAAGCACCTCACATTAAAGTACTAAAAATTAAACAAAAAACAACACTTTTGCATTTGAGCCGGTTCTGGCAGTGATGGACACGTGTCAAGACAACATAATTTCTAAAATGTGGCGTGCCTTTGTTACCAGGGGAAATGGAAGGGAGAAGTTTTGAGTAGTTGCACATAGCGGAGGTTGTGAGTCGTGATAAGACAAGCTTTAAACATCCGCTGTTCTCTTTCCTGTCTGACCTACATAATGGTCAGGGCTGACTTGATTTTTGGCTGTGCTTGATCAGCCTGACTTTGGGCCAGATCATCTAGATGGCGGGACCCAACGCGGCTTGGATGTCTTACGTTTGTGTTAGGTTGGCACGTGTGAACACGTGGAGTGCTTGTGGAGAGGAGTTCCGTGGGGCTAGTGAATGTCTGTAATGCCATATTGTAATTATTATATGCAAAAGATCCCAAAAGTAAGTAAACATAAATTATTTGTAATTAAGCACCTCATATTAAAGTAATACTATTTAGACATAAAACAACACTTCTGCATTTGAGCCATGTCCGGCAGTGATGGACATGTGTCAAGACAACATAATTTCTAAAATGTGGCGTGCCTTTGTTACTTGGGGAAAATGGAAGGGATAAGTTTTGAGTTGTTGCACATAGCAGAGGTTGTGAGTCATGATAAGACAAGTGTAATGATACATATAGGTGTGTTGTGGAAAAATCTTTTCTTTTGTGGACTTTTAGCTATATGTAGATGTGCCACATGTAATGAGGATAAAGCACTCCTTTTAAGTTGCGCCGCGTTAACATATGTTTGACACTTTTAGACACTACTTGTATAGGAAAACTATTTTTACATATCTCTAAAAAAGACTATTGTTTTACATTTTTTTGAGGATTAACTATTGTTTTACATATAAGTAGATATCTAAGTTTATCTTGAATCCTATCTTTATTCAAGATTCTGGCAGCAGTAGCAGCTACAATAGAAAAAATCTAGAGGCAGTTTCTGTGGGACATCTTGGGGGATAAAAAAACTTTCACTTGGCAGAATTGAAGAAGTTTAGAAGGCAAAGGAGGTGGGAGGGCTAGGCCTTGGAAAAGTCAAGGAGAAAAATAGAAGTTTGCTGTGCAAGTGGTGGTGGCACTTTGGGGAGGAAAAAGAAGCTTTTTAGCGAAAGGTAGTCGCTGATAAATATGGATATGCTAGTAGAGGGTGGATCCCCAGAGTAAGGTGGAGAACCTCAATATCCAAAATGTGGAATGACTTTGTTGGGTTTTTTTTTTTTTTTTTGAGAGAACAACATTTTTATTAGAAGCCCACCAAAGCGAATGCAATGCGGGGAAGGAATACAACATAAAGCTAAAAAACCAAACGTGGACAAAATATAGTTGCCACTACATTGGAGGCCTAACCCTCAACCAATGTTTTAAATAGCTATGCTATGTAGTGTGTAGCTTAGCCTTAACGCTATATAGCTCATGAAAATAGCTTAAGTCTCATGTAGCCTATGCTACATGATAATTTGTGTACGCTACATGCTACACGCTACGTAACTCACATTAAAAGTTATTTTTTAATACAACATGAAAGTCAATGTTTTCAATGATTGGTTACAAATTCCTATTTTCAATAGAAATTTCTTAATCTTTTCAATGCTTTTAGTAAAATAATATAAGTAACAATATTAAATTGATTTCATTGCTTTTTCTTTACCTTTATATTTAATCATTGCCCTTTTGTATTACTTTAGGTTGCATTTGGTTACACCAAATATGATGAATTTTTGTTAATTTCATTATAAATCAGTCTAATTTGGTGCAGAATGTTATGAATTGGTGCAACCATATGCAACCTTGATTAAAGATCTAGAAGTAACTTATAGCTTACACTACACGCTATGTAGCTTAGGCTTCATGCTTAAGAGAGGTGAACACTATGCTACCCATTATTTTCTATTTAAAACACTGCCCTCAACATTGAATTTAACTTTCCTAACCTCTTCCACAAAGGAGCTCCTATTTTGGAAACAAAAACCATTCCTCTCCCTCAGATTATCCACATCACTGCCATTATGACCCTTATCACTTTACCATCTTTTCTAGGCCCTCCCCCATGCCAAGCCCACGAAAGATCGTATACCGACTTCGGCATCACCCATGCCACATTGGAGATACCTAGGAAGTAGTCCCAAACTTGTTAAGTGAAGGAGCAATGAATGAAGTGATGATCTATCGATTCTGCATCAACCATATGCAAAATACAAATATTAGGGAGGAGCATAGATCTCTTTTGAAGGTTATCAATCAATAACACCATTTTCCTTCCCACGAACTGCACGAAGGACAACTCTCGGAGGGAGTCCATAATACTAGAATGAAAGGGATGAGAAGAACTTGTTGACCGAGGTGGATCCAGAAGTATCCTATATAAGGACCGAACGGAGAAGTGACACGTGCCACACTATATAATCCTTTTCCCCAATTGAAGGTGAGAAGAGTCTGAGACGGTCCAATAAAGATGCCAATTCCTCGGTTTCCTCATCGATTATATCTCTTCTGCATGAAGGCAACTACACCAATAAACTACCAGAAATGGAGAAGCAACGATCCACTATGATGTTCCTTTTGATTGCTAGACTAGCCAACTCTTGGAAAAACCTACTGAAGTTTCTTATCCCCACACCATGTCTTCCCAGAACTAAATATGGCCCCATCTCCCAACACAAGGGTGACTCCTTGACTAAATTTGGATGACGTCAACTTCACAAATTTCTAAAGATTGGAAGCAAGGTAAAATGAAGAACTTTTAACCTTCCAACCACCTGGATGATCTAACCTAGAATGAGGTGCTGAAATTAAATAACGGATTAATTAAAGCATTCAAAACACAAAATAAAACTACTCTATCACAAAGTTAAAGAATCCAAATAACAAAACATGTTCTAGTTCAAAGCTGTAAATAATCCCGTGATGCAGATGTAATAAAATATGAATCAATTAGGATCTATAGAAGTTTTGGGAGCCGTACTTGCACGTTGATGCATGGCAGATGGTCTAACCTAGAATGAGGTGCTTCAACTAAATAACAAATTAATTTAAAGCATTCAAAATACAAAATAAAACTACTCTATCACAAAGTTAAAGAATTCAATCCCACAATGCAAATGTAACAAAATATGAATAGATTAGGATCTATGGAAGGTAGAACTTCCATCTAGCATAGGAATTATTCTTAATTTTAAGGGATTCACTTGGTTTACGGTTTTGGCTAAACTAGGTTTAGGTTTAGGGTTTTAGATTTTGGGAATTGGGGATCTAGGGTTGTGAGAATTAGGTTTTTGGGATTTAAGATTTTTAGGGTTAATGGTCAAGAGGAAGAGAGAAATGATGGAGACGGAGCAAGAGGGCCACGGAACAAGGGGGTTGTCCGTACCGTACACGTGTGTCTGTACGGTCATACGAACAAGGACTTGGGGTCGATGGAGGTCAGGGTAGGTTGGGTTAGGGTTTGATTGAGTTGATTTGAAACAAAAGAAAAAGAAGAGGAAGAATAAAAAGAGAAGATGAGAAAACATAAAGCAGATGAACTACCTTGAAGAGAAGAATGAGAGAAGGATAAGTTGGAATCACTCCATGACATCGCACCAAATCCAATCACAGGAGGTTTTTGTTGCTCAAAAGCAAAAGAGAAATTTTATTCAATGCATCATAATCCTTTAAGGTTCACACACCCACCCCTTTATAGACTAATTGCTATTATTTTGAAATATCCAAAATACCCCCTATTGTTAAAAACATGTCGATAAAACAACACACAAATTAAATGAAACAACTAAACTAATGTCCCATGATGTCCACGGCCAAGATGGCTAAATGATCAAGATGGGCCAACGGTTCGGATGATCCAACATGCGAAATCCAACAGTCCAGATGTGTTCAATAAGCTCCTATACGCAGCCCACATGCATCTTTCCAGTGTGAGGTCTTCAAAGATGCATAAATATGCATGTGGGGGTCTTCCAACACGGCTACGTACTTGATCTGGGCCCGGTATAGTGATCATCCAACCATAGAGATGCTGGAACTGGGGCCAAAGCTCTCTTCCTCTGGTACACTCTAAATGGCGCTTGGATGTCCTCATCCCATGTGACTAGCTCTCTCCACAAGTTACCCTCTTCAGTTTCAAACCTCCATAACCACTTACCCAGGAAAGCGAAATTTGTAGTTTCCAAATCCTTGATGCCCACCCCGCCCTCTTCTATTGGGTTGCACACCTCATCCCACTTGAGGAGATGAAATTTGTTCTTGTTTCAGCCCCCCTCTATAGAAAATCTCTTCTTAACTTTTCCAATTTCCTTAGAACCGGTTTTGGACATTTGAAAAGGGACAAAGTACAATAAGATATTAGAGAAGGTTGACAACCTCCCAAAGACAAATGCTAACACTTTCAGCTCAAAAGCTTTCTCACAATTCTCTTTAAAACCTTATCCCATAAATGTTTAGCCGATTTCCCAAGACACAACGGTAAACTCAAATACCTCGAGGGAACAATCCTGCTCTGCATGCAGACATAGAGGCCAACCATGACTCCTCACTGTTTAGTCGGACCCCTAACATCTTGCTCTTGTCAACATTAATCTTTAGCCCTGAGACCAACACAGAGCAAGTCACTATCTTTCGCAGGTAATTAACCTTCACTGCATTTGCATGGCAAAGAGGCAAAGTGCTGTCTGTGTATTGAAAATGAATTACTCTAATTCCCTCATTTGCAAACCTGAAGTAAGGTCCTCCATATCCGTTACGATATGGTTGTAAAGGCTGATAAGTATAGGTAACGGTTGTGACCGTTACGCGATATGGGGGCGAAAAGGTGTAGTTGGTTTTATGGGACTGTATCGACCGTTACGAGGGTCGTATAGGCCATTACAGAGCATAACGACCATTACCGCTGTAACAATCAAAAAATGACCACATATTTTTTTCCTATTTAAATTCATTTTTCTCCCTTTTTTTCACTTTTCTTATTTCAAAAACTTTCTAGATTATTCTACAACAGATTTCGTCCACTTTTACTATATTTTTTAGGATTAAAACCGTAGATTGAAGCTGTTTGTGCAAATGGAAATCTTTGAGGGCAGTTTTTCGGAAAAATAAAGTGGTATTTATGACCTTTTTTAAATTTTTTTTATTTATTTATAGTTCTAATGCTCGATTGTGATGTGGAAATATTAGAGACACATAGCCATGTTCATAAATTCACCAGACAACCAGATACAACACTCTTACCAAGGAGCGGACCGTTATATTCTCATAAACATGTTCAAAACAAAAAATGAATACATATTTGGAATATTTGTATTATTATGGATTTTCTAAATATTTTTTCAAACTTTTTTAGGTAATTTGTTTTTCAACCGTTACAGGGGTCGTAATGGTCATTTTGCCACCGTATCAACTGTTATTGCCGATACCCGTATCGATAACAGTGGTGATTGTTACTACCACTGTTATCGATACAGAATACCTCGCCCTAAAGCTATTGATTAATCTAACCTCCTCGCTCTAATGAAGCACCTGGCTAAGAGTCTCCATTACAATCACAAAGAGGTATGGAGACAGAGGATCTCCTTGTTTGACCCCCTTGAGGCTTTGAAAAGGTCTTTTGGTGAATCATTAACCAAGATAGAGAAAACTACCAAACCAACACGAGCCTAAATCCATCCTTTCCATTTCTCCCCGCATCCTAGTTTGCCTAACATGTAATCAAGTAAGTCTCAATTCACATAATCATACGCCTTTCTCATATCCAGCTTGCAAACTATTCCACTTTTGCCCTCTCTAAACCTAGTATCAAATCAATACACTTTGTGGGCGATAAGAGTGCTATCCAAAATCCATTCCTGCCACGAAAGCTTCTTGATTTTCAGAAATGATATTTGAGAGCACTCAAAATCTTGAGGCAAGAATTTTGGCTAGGGATTTTATGAGGGCCCCCAACAAGGCTAATGGGTCTAAACTCTTTTAGACATTCAAATTCTTCAACCTTCAGGATGATTATAATGAAAGAGGCCCTAAGATCATTAAAGAGGTGGCTCCTGTTAGAAAAATCAAGAATAAAACCTAAAACAACTTTTTTAATCACGCGCCGGGATTTCTAGAAAAAGGTCATAAGGAAGTCGTCCAGACCAAGTGCCTTATCCCCCTACCCAAGTAATCAACCTGCCACTTTAACTTCTTCCTTCAATATCAGCATATTGAGAGACTCGGCTTCCTTACCAGATGAACAAGGAAAGTCTAGATTGTCTAAGCTCGGTCTTGGCTAGTTGTCAGTAGATAACAGATTCTTGTTGTACTCCAAAGTTGCATCACAAACTTTTTCTTATCCGTAACCCTTTCTCCTTAGTCCTCCCACAACCAAACTTCTAATCCCATTACATCTCACCCTAGCACTAGCAATGTTTTGAAAAAATTGAATATTTCTGTCTCCTTTTACTAAATTACTTGTGATCTTTGCCTCCATTTGATTTCCTCTTCTTTAAGGCGATTGTCATAAGCCATTGATAGATTAACACACTTTTCCTTATCTCCATTTGACAACTCCTCATCTTCTTTCAAATCTATTTACTGAATATTTTGAAGCATCTTGTCTAGATTAGCTTCCTAGGCTCTAAAAAAAAGTTCTTTCTTCCATTCCTTTAAATTTTCTTTTAACATCTTTAGCTTCAGGCATAGTCTGAACCACCAAACCTTCAACCACAAATGAGCCCCACCAGTCTTCAATTAAACGGTCAAAGTCTTCTACTTCAAGCCATGCAAGTTTGAATTTGAATGGCTTAGGACCCCAGTGCACATCTTCCACCTCTAAGACAATTGGTTAGTGGTTTGAAACAAGGCTAGGATGACCTCTTTGCTAAACTAACGGATATTTCTGTCCAATCCGCGGATATAAAAGATTTATCAAGCCATGATAAAATAGCCTAATCTTGCTTGTTTGTCTAAAGTAAACTTAGCACTCCCCATCAGTAAATCCACCTATTCGTTGCTAATCACCCAGTTAGCAAAACCTCTTGTACTACTAGTTACACGGCCTTTCGAGGATTTTTCATAAGAGAATCAAATTACATTGAAATCATTGCTAAAGCGGCAAGGAAACCCCATCTATCTCTGAAGCTGGACAACTTTCGCAGATTTTCTCTTTGGCCAGTTTGGCAAGGATCATAAATGCTTGAGAAAACCCATTAGAAATCTAACAAGATCTCCTTGAGAACCATGGAGACCGAATAGTCACCAATAAAACCATCTTCTTTGTGCCACGTGTCTAAGCTCCGGGCCACCATAATACCCCCAGCTGAGTTGATAGCATCAAGAATTGACAAGTCTTTATTTTTTATTCCTCATAACAAACCTAGAGTGTTTTTTTTGAAAGACTGAAACTTTGTTTCCTGAAGGGTTATAATACATGCCTTTGCTTTTTTGCAAGTATCTCCGACCCGAGCTCTCTTAATCTTGCTCCCCAGACCCTTGATGTTCCAACTAAGAATTGTCATTGAGTAACTGACCTTAATCCTTTGTCCCTATTTCCCCAACTGATGTTCTCGACTGAGGCGGAGTTGATTGAGCACTTGAGACAGAGCAGTTCCCTCTAGCCTTTAGGTGATTTCCTTGGCTTAACAATGAGAAGATCGTGCTAACACCACGACCCCCCTACTTTGACAAATTGAAGCAAAGCAAATATGTCCTCGTTGTGGGGCGCAAAAGATAGTCCTACCAATCTTCCCACTTGTTGTTAGACATCTTTAGACCATCTGATTTGATCTTCCATGAGCTCATGCACACCTGGCTTGGGAGTTTGGACCATCATTACCTCAACTGAATCATTATGTCCAACAACAATAGCATCTTCCCCCATCCTTGAGGCACGTAGAGGAGTTACCACCAGGGCATTAGAAAGGCAATCTTTATGGGTTAGGCCCCCCAAGAGAAACCCATCATTTACCATCGGAACTGGCTCCTTAAACAAGCCATAACCATGCCAACATTCTCCTCCTTGGCAACATCCTCGAGCTCCCCCAAATAGAGAGAATCTTGTTCAACTTCCTCGAAAACTTTGAAACATTCCCTATCCTCCGTCCTTATAGAAGAGAGCCAATTATCGCTGTCGCAGTTCACATCGCTGACATCCACTTTCTCGATTGCTCTGGGGAGATGCTCGAGCTCTGCATAACTCTCATCGGTTGAGACAACTGAGATGACACCCCCGTTTGACTGATATAAGGTTGAGACGTCCCATGTGTGATTAGGAGTGTACACGAACTGAGCTAGCTTTGTTAGCTCACTCGATTCGACTCGAAAAGCCTCGATTCGACTTGGTTCGAAGCTGAGTTCGAGTTAAGTCGAGCTGATTTTTTGAGCTTGAAAATGAGTTCAAGCTAGCCTCATGATGGGGACATCATGCGCATGCATGCCGCCCCCTACGCACGTACGCCAGAAGAAGGACACCATTGTCGATCTGGATCGATGACGGCGTTCAGGGAGTGCCTCCTAGTTAGGAGACGGAGTTTTGATTCAAAAGGGTGGGGGCCCGATAATCAAGAAAAGCCCACCATGGGATCTCATGATCGTAGCCCACTAGTCGGATTGATATTATATTTTAGGTTTTGCTTATTGTTATTATTTAGAGCATCATGAACACGTTAGATTTCTTTGTTTGATTTTTATTTTAGTTTACTTCATCGCCAAGTAATAGGTTGCGCACATAGCGCGAGTTTTGGATATATGGTTTTCTTATAAATAGGCACTCCTTGTAGTTCTTTTGATTCATAGAAGCTTAATAAAAATTCTGCGTTTTCCTACTCTCTAAGTTGTGAAGCCTAATTGGGTGCGAAGCCCTCCATTCTTCGAGGGGTTAACTACGGTGGTGCGAAGCGACATCTATCCCGATTCACCTCCATCCATCGCCATCTCTATTACACGTCTTATACCATCTACCCTTCTCATCTCCTATAATCATCTGTGTTACAAATCTGTCCCTTATTGCTTCAAATTCCCTCTCTTCAACAGATTTGCAGAATCTGGCCCTGTAGGAGGGCTGAAACTTAGACGGAGCACCATGCCCAGGCTGTAGCTCGGATCGACGTGAAATTTGGGGGTTTTGAAGCCCAAGCCTGGCTGACCACCCCCAAGGAGATGATTTTTGGGTACATGGGCCCCATACACGTGCGGCCGATCACCAGCACATGTGCGTCGGGTCCCACCCGTAGTCCGCACGTGACAATTGTCTTCTGGTTTAGGGTTCCCTCTCCTTTACTCTCTCATATTTGTTTTTCATAAACCCTAACCCTAGATGGTCCTAAATCTCCAAATTCTATCCCTATTCTCACCCTAGGATTCCCCGAATTGAAATTGGTAAATCCCTTGTATTAGGGGCTGATTACTATGCATGTGTGGATGATTATTTCTTATCTTTGAGCATCGTTTGGTCAATAAATTTTATTGATCCAGCCCTATCATGTGTAGGCCTGGACCCGCATAGATTCCTCTTAATTGAATGTTTGGACTTTTGTGTGGGATGTGGAATTTTTATGTTATTGTTTCTGAATTAGTATGATCTAAGACTGAAATCTTGCATATCATACTTGAATTTCATGTCCTGCATCAAATTTGGTATCAAAGCTAGGGTTCTTATTGGGGAATGCATTACATGTTTAGGGTTTAGTTGTTTATGTCTATTACGCATCAATTTTCATCATATATGGCTGTTTAGAGGTCCATAAACCCTGACATAAGCTGCTGAAATTTTCTGTTATCCCCTTATTTGAATTATTTTAGAAATTAACTTAGCTTTCTATATCTAGGTTTAGAAACTTTCCTTTTCTGTTTTTAGAAACTGATTTTTTAGAAACTTTCTTAATCTGTTTTTAGAAACTAATTTCCTTTCTTTTTTCTTTTTAAGAAACTAGTTTACTTTCCTTTTTCTTTTTTAGAAACTAACTGACTTTCTATTTTTAGAAACTTTCCTTTTTCTTTTTTTAGAAACTAGGTTGTTTTTTTAAATATAGAAACTTTCCTAATTTGTTTTTAGAAAAATTCTTTTTTTTCGTTTTTAGAAACTAGGTTACTTTTTTAGGAATTTTGTTTTTTTAGAAACCTTCCTAATTTGTTTTTAGAAACTTTCCTTTTTTCGTTTTTAGTAACTAGGTTGCTTTTTTAGAAACTTTCCTAATTTGTTTTTAGAAACTTTCCTTTTTCGTTTTTAGTAACTAGGTTGTTTCTTAAATTTTTTTTATTATTTTAAATCTTATATTTTGACAACTATATTGCTGAATTTTGGTTTGCACCCTACACTAAACATGGAACAACTGCTAGAGTCACTAAACAAGCTGTCCCAGCAGATCGAGTCTTTAGATAAGCGCTTGGAAATGGACCAATTCTTTGAACAACTTGATGTATGCATTACTCGATTAAAGACTATTGCCAGGACAAACCCCACCATTGGGGTAAATGTTCAATCTCAGGCAGGTGGCCTGGAGGATAGATCAATGAATGAAGTTGGTCAAGGAATCAATTATGGGCGTGCACCTGTGCACCCACCCCATGAAGGACATCAAGACCACTATTTTGAGGGGTACAACATGTGCGGCCTTGTGGCTGGAGAAAATGCACTAGAGGTTAGTGTAGAGTAACCCACTGAGGCCATTTCAGTAATGGATGAGTTACGTGATGTCTTTCCTAATGATCTACCGGATGAGTCTCCCCCTAGGAGGGATATAGAGCACACCAGAACATGGGACACCGTAATACATATAGTCGAGTTTGCGTGTAATAGTTCTGTCGATAGGTCCACAGGTCTCAGTCTTTATGAAGTCATTACTGTTTATAAACCTGGGAAACCTATTGATCTTGTCCCTATGTCACAGTCCCATATGGTGTTAGAGCTTGTAGAGTCTTTTGTGCATCACATTCATTCATAGCATCAAGAAATTAGTCAGAAGATCCCTACTGGTAATGAACATTACAAATTTTCTGCAAACTAGCATAAACGTTTTAAAGAATTCAATATTAGGGACTCTGATGGTTCGCATCAGGCCTGAGTAGTACCCTCCGGAGGCCGTTCATAAGTTACACGCGTGTAGCGCTGGACCCTTCAAAATTATAAAACGAAATGGTCTCAATGTGTATAAGGTAGATCTTTCATTTTTCATGAGAATTAGTTTCACATTCGATGTGGAGGATCTAGTTACTTTTCAGGGGACCACTGATACTTTGTCCGACCCTTTGCCCACCCATCCCGATTCTCCATATTTATCCCTTGAACCATGGCCCCTTCCCGACCCATTTTTCCAGCCTCTACCTCCCATACCTACTCTTCTTGACCTTTCTTTCCAGCCTCTACCTTTTATATTTACCCTTCCCGACCCATTTTCTCAGCCTCTACGTCCCATAGCTACCCGTTCCGACCCGTTTTTTCAGCCTCTACCTCCCATACCTACCCTTCCCGACCCATTGTCCCAGCCTCTACTTCCCATACTCACCCGTCTCGACCCATTTTTCCAGCCTCTACCTCCCATACCTACCCGTATCGACCCATTTTCCCAACCTCTACTTCCCATCCCTACTCTTCTTGACCTTTCTTCGCAGCCTCTGCCCCCCATACCTAACCTCACAGATCCAGAGAGGAAATAGATGATATCTTGGACCATCAGATAGTTTCAACATTGGACGGCGAGTTTCAGAAGTACCCGATTAAATGGAAGTCAAGGCCAGCTTCAGACAACACGTGGCTTACTGAGGAGGAGCTTCAGAGATTTGATCCTAACATCCTGGAGCGGTTCAGGAGTTTTATTTCGCCAGTGGATCTTTGCAGCCGGGGAGAATTGATGGGGACATCACGCGCACGCATGCCGCCCCTTATGCGCATACGTCAAAAGGACCCCACCGTCGATCTAGATCGATGACGACGTCCAAGAAGGGCTTCCTAGTTAGGAGAAGAAGTTTTGATTCAAAAGGGTGGGCCCGACAATCAAGAAAAGCCCACCATGAGATCTCATGATCGTAGCCCACTAGTCGGATTGATTTCATATTTTAGGTTTTGCTTATTGTTATTATTTAGAGCATCATGAACGCTTTAGATTTCTTTGTTTGGTTTTTATTTTAGTTTACTTCATCGCCAAATAATAGGTTGCGCACATGGCGCGAGTTTTGGGTATATGGTTTTCTTATAAATGGGCACCCCTTGTAGTTCTTTTTGAAGCTTAATAAAAATTCTGCGTTTTCCTACTCTCCGAGTTGTGAAGCCTAATTGGGTGCAAAGCCCTCCATTTTTCGAAAGGTTAACTACCGTGGTGCGAAGCCACATCATCCCGATTCACCTTTATCCATCGTCATCTCTATTACCTGTCTTATACCTTCCACCCTTCTCATCTTCCATAATCATCTGCGCTACAAATCCGTCCCTTATTGCATCAAATTTCCTCTCTTCAACAGATTTGCAGAATTCGGCCCTGCAGGAGGGTTGAAACTTTGATGGAGCACCACACCCCGGCCGTAGCTCGGATCAACGTGAAATTTGGGGGTTTTGAAGCCCAAGCCTGACCGACCAACCCCAAGGAGACGATTTTTGGGTATGTGGGCCCAACATACTTGCGGCCGATCACCAGCGCACGTGCGTTAGGTTCCACTCGTAGTTCGCACGTGACAGTTGTCTTCTGGTTCAGGGTTCCCTCTCCTTTACTCTCACATATTTGTTTTTCATAAACCCTAACCCTAGATGATCCTAAATCCCCAAATTCTATCCCTATTCTCACCCTAGGATTCCCTGAATTGAAATTGATAAATCCTTTGGATTAGGGGCTGATTACTATGCATGTGTGGATGATTATTTCTTATCTTTTAGCATCGTTTGGTTCATAAATTTTATTGATCCAGCCCCATCATATGTAGGCCTGGACCCGCATAGATTTCCCTTAATTGAATGTTTGGACTTTTGTGTGGGAAGTGGAATTTTTATGTTATTGTTTCTGAATTAGTATGATCTAAGCCTGAAATCTTGCATATCATACTTGAATTTCATGTTCTGCATCACCTCAGCTCAACTCGACTCGGATCGAACCAACTCGAATCGAACTCGGATCGAACCAGTTCGGTGACTTGGTTACTTTGATATTAATGTTGCTCACCATGTGTTTAATGAAATGACTCAACGAAGTCTGGCTGGTGGCAAGGAAGGTATGTATATGAAACAAATACCCTTGGCTGGTGGCAAGGAAGGTATGTATATGAAATAAATACCCTTTTTTTCTTGATTTTTATTTTGCTTAGAAGGTGTTTGATAAAAAACCTGTAAAACCACTGCCGCTGTTTTACATACAGTGAGATTTTGAAAGTGTAGTCCATGTGTTTGTGAAAATGCTGCACAGGCGAACTCAGCTCGAACTGGCCCGAGCTGCTGACCGAACCGTGTTTTACATACAGTGAGATTTTGAAGGTGTAGTCCATGTGTTTGTGAAAATGCTGCACAGGCGAACTCGACTCGAACTTGGCTCGAACTCGGCTCGAACTGGCCAGTCAGGCTTGAGGACCGAGCCGAGCCAAGTTCGAGCCGGGGTCAGCTAGTGTCCGAGCCGAGTCGAGTTGAGGCCAGCTCGACTCAGTTCGACTCGATGTACATAGGGCTGAAAGTTGGGCGGGTTCAACCCGACCGACCCAACACTGGGTTGGGCTCGGGCAGGATGTACCGGGTTTGGTCTCGAGCTTGGGCTATATAAACACCAACCCGATAAAGGTTGGGTCAGGCTTGGGTTAAGGTCTCGGGTTGCCCGACCCAACCCGAACCCGATCAATATGTAAGTTATAAATTGTAATTGAGTGTGGATCATTTGTGTTGAAGGCATAGGAAATTCTAGTGCCATCGGGTCTCATTGGTCCACGCCATTTCCAATGATTCAAGATAACAAGATATGTCAGATTTCTCTCTCTCAAATAGATTGCGTACTACATAACACGACCTTTAAAGGAGTAGTCCTAAATTTTAGCTTGTTTGTTTAGAAAAATTAAAGTTCTTTACCAGAAATAACTACATATATAGTTAATAAAATCATAGCTAAAAAAATAAGAAGTGTATTGAAATATAATAGACTAATGTAATAATGAAAATATTAGCATGTATCCGCCCAACCCGACCGAGCCCACTTGGGTTGGGCTTGGGTTGGGTTGGGTTGGGTTAGGTTTGAGGTATAGGAACCTTGGGTTGGGCTAGGGTTGAGCACCAACCTGCCCCAACCCGCCCAACTTTCAGCCCTAGATGTACACCCCTATGTGTGATGATTTAATAAATAGCAAGCACGTCGGAGAAAATCATTTCCACCATGGGGTCTCTACTCATGGTTCAGTGGTAGACACCGTGTTTCTACTCTGAGTTCATGGGTTCAAGAACCCATATGGTGTGTGTGTATTCACCTTTTAAAAAAAAGATAATCGTTTCCACTACACACCTAGGAGAAGGCATGAGAGTCCGACCTCTAAGTTCTCCATGCGTTGAAATCTTCCCTACAGGACTTGAGAGATGGCAACGCTCCCCTTTTTCACGTGTCGAGAGAAGTGGCATTCTTGCTGCCAGTCATTGAAATCCTGTCACCACGTATTGCTCTTTTCTGCATGTATTCAAGACAACAACCCTCCCCTTTCCACATATCAGAAAAAGTGTCATTCCCGCCGTCAACCATCAAGACCCCCTTGTCCACATGTTGGTGTGACTTCGGTCCGTACCACTATCTCACCTTGAGTCTGATTCCCAACTAGCCATGTCGCCCGAGCCCGAACCATGGTGTAGCTACTTGGCACATTAAACCCCTCACACTCCTCCAAACCAATAGGTTCAGATACCAATCCTCCTGCCACCAGCAGGCTAGGAGTGGGTGTAGCCATCCCTAATGCTCTTGCTATACACCCACCCACAAATGCTAGCTCCCCATTGTTGCTCACCTACCACCTCTCATCTTATCAACATTGAACATGTCATGCCCCTGTCACTTGGTGCTCCACTGGAGCACTTTGCAGATACACTTTCACCCCTTGCCTGCAAGCACCCCTCCTCGAGTATTCTGGGTGTTTTGGGTGCTCAACTGCTCAGTGGGCTCATGAATGGTTAAATGGTTCCTTCAATGGTTGCAAGAGGCTTGTTCAGAATTGGTTGGGGGGAAGGGGAGGAATGAATAGCAGGATCTTCAATAGGAAAGAAGCCTCTATTGTAGCTTTGATTGGAAGGATCTCGTCTATAATCATTAGTTATGCTCTTGCATCATGGCATTCCAAGGGGTGGTTGTTTGGTGATCTGGTGGGGGATTGGAGTAGAGTGTTTTCAAGCCCTTGATAGTTTTTGTTCTTCCTCTTTGGGGCCTTGTTTCTGTTTTCCCCGCTTTATGTGGCTTTGTGGTTCCCCATGTTCTATTTGGAAGGTGATAAGAGGGTCACCTTCTGTGTTTTGTTCTTCTGTTGTTTTTTGGTAATATATTTAGTCACTATTCAAAAAAAGAATCAATGAAGCTGACCACTGGTGGGAAGATGTGCTGGAGAAGAGAGGGTCACATCATTGGGAAGACATGCACTTGAGAAGATGATTGTTGGGTTTGTAAGATTTCCTCAAGCCCAAGGGAGTGTAATTAACAGGTCTAAGAAAGGAAATAGATGGCTGTTTTCCTTGGAAAATTGCACCTATTGAAATGTGGTTTTCATGGAAATGGTGGAAACAACAGTGGAGACTAACTTTTCAACACAATGGAATTTAAGTTGCTTTCCACTTTGCCAAACCACCCCATAAATAGTTACAATATACTATTAGGATTATCATTTAGTATTTCAATATTTCCACTTTACCAAACTGCCCGCCCCGTAAATGGTTACTATGTACTATTAAGATGATCATTTAGTATTTCAATGTTTGGACATGCCAGCAAATCTCATTTTTAATAATCACTGTGTCAAACACCCTGTATTTGTCTGACACTCTCAGTCTCAGTTAAATGGGGTGCTACATGTCAAAATGCTTTTATTCGTGGGGGACTTAGCATGTTTGGATATGTGAATCCAAGGAAAAGGAAGGGGGGCAATTTTTCTAATGATGATTTCTTTGAGCATTATTGAAATACGGATTCCAATTTTAGAGGTTTTGTTTGGATAGTAAGTGGAACTATCATATTCCTCTCACAACAGTCACCAAGTTTCTTGTGCCAAGAATCCAAAATTGGAAACTTGTAATAATTGCTTTGTGGAGTTCATCTTTTTCTTTGCCATCCAAACAAGAAATTGTCACATCAAAGGAAAACCCTTTTCCTTCTCCATTGTTTGGTATGGAATTCTCGGTATCCAAACATGGCCTAATCAATAAGGCTGCATTGGTGCTCCCACTCTAGTCTGACTCCCATCAATCCCACGTTCATTTCAACCAACCTCGTACAATGTGTCAAAGTGGGAAGGTTGTGAAAGTCATCCCCCTACTGGTATCATGATGCAGCAAAGGCATGCTCATCCATTCAAAGATGCTTGAAAAAGTTTGTATTATCTTTGGAGGCTGTTAGATATATTCAGCCCAGCTACCTGCAGAAGCAAATCCATTTTGCATAAGCACACACAGAGTAGACCTTTTTTTCTCATTGCTAAATTGTGTGCATAAACAGGAGGTTATTGCACAACTCATTCTGATTTTGGAAATGCATCTCTTGGCGTTTAGTTGTGTGGATTTCATTTGCAATAATGACTTGTAATTGGTTAGCTATTAACTTGGACACTTGCATGCGCGTTGGTGTCGAACATAGATACGGGGTGCCATACACGGTGGCACTTGAAAGCCAGATCGGCTGTGGACGAATATTATGATTTGATAGTGTATTCTAACTGTTAATCATCATCGTCGTCGTCATCATCATCATCATCAACAAGTCAACAACAACTAAGCCTTATCCCAACTAATTGGGGTTGGCTACATGAATGCTTTTCTGCCATTCCATTCTATCAAGGGCTTTGGATTGTCTTATTGTTCGGATTCATGTTGGCAGCTATGCCATAAGTTTGACACCTGCTGCCAACCTGACACAACCCTCCTTTATCCAAGCTGGGGACCGGCAATGAGAGCATAGAACTCCCACGGGTGCAATGTGTTACGTAGGTTGATTACAATCAACAATTTTGTTTGATAACTGTTTATATGTAGAAAAATCCCGAAAATTAAATGATAAGAGGAAAAAATTCTAAAAGTCACTTGTATAAACATAAAAATTAATTATTTAAATGAGCCATGTCCAAGAGAGTCAGACATGCGGACAACGGCAGATGAAGTCAACATGTTGTAATTTTAAAAAGCTTTGTACTAACTTCTTGATGATCTTGTATAGATTCAAAAGATTTCAAATATCGAGTGATTTTGGAATATTGATATTTCTGGTACATACTATTGGGGTCTTCCATTTTGTTGATTTTACATTTATTGCAAGTCTCCAATCACTGTTTTGTTCTTGAGATTCTCATTTTCTCTAAATGGAGAGTAGTTGTAATGAGATGAGCTTATAAAACTTCCTTGCATCTTCTGTTCTATAGGCTGAGTGGATGGCTCCTGAAGTGCTTCGAAATGAACCTTCAAATGAGAAGTATGTTACACTTCCTCAATTAATATAAGGGAACATTATAATTTTCTTTAGATATTGTTGAATAGGCTAGGGTTGGCAATGGACTGGGCCCAGGCTCTAGAGGCCCAAAATGCGAATACCCATGTCTGGGCAGTTCAAAATTCAAGCCAAAATAGATTCCAGGTCCACCTGTTGCCACCCCTCGTTTTGGACCTGAAGTCTAAGACTTTCGGTTGCAACTTGCAGGTGTGATGTGTATAGCTTTGGTGTCATATTATGGGAGCTTACTACCTTACAGCAACCGTGGGGAGGAATGAACCCCATGCAGGTTGTTGGGGCTGTTGGGTTTCAGCATCGCCGCCTTGACATTCCAGATGACATGGATCCCGTCATTGCCGATATCATCAGCAAGTGTTGGCAAACGTTAGTTCACCTATCATTTTTTTCTGCATTTAACCTGCCTCTTGAGTTGTCTGCTGAACTTTCTTTTATTCTTTCAGTGTGATCAGTTTACTAACAGTTTTATACTCTCTGAAAGTTTCTGTCCATTGTCTAGAATAAATATCAGAAATAGGATTTGTTCTATTTTTTATTAGAGGAATGCTAACATGCAGTCCGCTGTATAGTTCTTTGCAGTTCCTTCACTGTGCACGTGAAAAACATGTCTAATGATCACTGGTGTTGATCTGGTGGATCATCAAGCGGAGTGACTCAACAACTCTGACCATCCAATTGATGTGGGCTTTGCTTGTTGAATGTGGATGCTCTATATATCCTTTTACAAAGCCATTGGCATATAGCTACCATAGTTCAATCCCTTTGGTTTTTGCTTTTTTGGGATATGGCCTATCCGTGTAGTGGCACACCAGGACAACAAAGTAGACATGTTTTCCATGTGTACCATGAGGAAGAAAGTGCATAGAACTTCTCTTTAGTAACCTGCATATTAGCAGCACTTGTTATTATTGTAGGTTCTCTTCGTGAATCAGATATTTTGACATTCATAGAAAATTCAATAGGTAGCCCGTTCTACAGTCTACAGCTTAGTTGCAGGATCCTTCTAACTAGTTGTTGCTCTCACTTCGAAATGCACTTTGGACTCATGCTCTTACTCCTGCTTCTTAGCCATTTGTACTTGCTAACATTTTGAATCAGATGTTTCCCCGCTCCCACGTCTGAGCTTGTTGCCGCCATGCTCCACACTTTGTGCAACAGTATTGCATAGTTATCATTTTGAATCAGATGTTTCTCCGCTCCCACATCTGATGTGCACCAACTCCCATCACCATCATCCAAGCCTCAACCCAACTAATTGCAGTTGGTTATACGAATCATGTTCTGCCATTTCCTCTATCAAGGACCATATCGTTAAACCATAGGTCATCAAATCTTTTCTTTCTACCACCACATCCTTCTGTTTGGGCTGTTCCCTTGCCCACTTGTAGCCTTCAACTTGAACCTCCTAACCAGAGTTGTTCTTGGTCTTCGATATACATGGCCTAACTAACTCTCCCATAGCCAATGCAAAATGATACAAACTCAATGCTGACTCCTCTGGTGTCAGCCTACTGTAAATGGAAACTGATGCAAGAGCATGGGCCAATAGCTATCTAGAATGCATAGCTCAAGTGAAGGGAGGACTGGCTCAAACCATGACGACCCACTTGTCACTGTCCTTGGACTGTGAGTGCAAAAATCAAATTTCCTCGCCCAGGTTCTTGCGGCTGTGCTCTTTTCTTTTCTTTTTTTTCTAATTTTTTTTAAAAAAATATTTTTAAAGATAGTCCAGCAGTGGTACTGTTTTGTGGTTGTTTTGAGACTTTCAAGAGTGGGTTGTATGGGGTTATTTTGTCAATTTCATGGATGCTTAGTCGGTTGAGTGGTTTAGAGAGAATTGTGGTTTGTTGAGGATTAGTTTTGATTAGGACACTATTTCTTTTGGCTCATTGCGATTTTTTGTTTTGAAAGATAAATTCAACATGGTCAATGATTTCCTAGATACTGCGAAATATATTGCAGTCTGGTGGATATATCAGGAAAATGGTGGAAATTTTCAGTGAAACTGCAGGAGATGTTAAAAAACACATGATTACACACTTAGCACTCAAAAAATTACAACACACACACACACACACACACACACACACACATGGAGACATTCATGAATATCAGGAAAATGGTGGAAATTTTCAGTGAAACTGCAGGAGACGTTAAAAAACACATGATTACACACTTAGCACTCAAAAAATTACAACACACACACACACATGGAGACATTCATGATAGTTTTCCATTATTTAGGGGATAGAACCATGCATTGTTGGGCATTAGTGATATAAGCATTATCCAAAATAGGTTCATATGATTCGAATCTTATAGGGTGCAAGTAATAAAACAGAAAATACAACTAAAAACTGACAAGAACAAAAATAACTGCATCTCCGTTGACTGTCCGAATAAGAAAATAGCCTCGACTGTTCATCTCCCTCCCTGACTTCAATCCAAATTGATTTTCTGATAATTTATCTCATGCCTTACTCTTTGCTAGTATGACTCCTGAGCAATGTTCGAAATATCGGTATTGCGTTATGTTTCTCATCCTTGGGATATAGATTCGTATCGGTTATCGCATGGGATATATCGTTTGTATCAGATAGTTTATCACACTTTTTGGGAGACATGGGAAAACATTGGGAAAATGGTTGAATTTTTCGATGGAACTTCAAGGATTATTAAAAAAGACCTTAATACATACTTTTATGTCATAACATCTCAAAAAAGAAGTTCCCATAATAGGTTTCCTTTATATAGGGTCATAAGCTTTGCGTCGTTTGACTGAATTAATATATTCAAATTGAATGCATAACATTTAGAGCGTATGTGATGATCATCTCATCAAACACTCCTAAAAACTTCGAAATTAGTCTCAATTGAAAGTTGGTTGAAGGAAAATTCTAATAAAAAAAATATTTTAATAATTTTTAATTAAAAATGATTTTTATTTAAAAAAATTGACAAGGACTTGACAAATCAATAAATCAGCCCTCATATGTGCTTGATTTCATGTTTGGAGTGCAACATTGCAAGCAATTTGGGGAAATTTCAAAATTTCCCCAAATCAGACCACCTACACTTAAAATTTGAAATTGGAGTGTTTGCGATGATCATTTCATCAAATACTCCTAAATACTTCAAACTTAGTCTCAATTGACAGCTGGTCGAAAGAAAATTTTGAAAATAAAATAAAATATGGAGAACATGAAGAACCAATGGATATCGAAATCAAAGCTCAACTCCATGATTTTTCATGCAAAATATGAAGAACTAATGAATTTATAACCATTTGACACTGATTTAATATAATCTCAACAAAAAAAGGGATTGAAAATTGAAAATGCTCTCTGGTTCGAACATGTGGGATATATCGACACTGCCTGTGTGTTTCATATCGCACAGGTGGGATACAAGATATATCGTGGGATATATCGGTCGACATCATCGATATTTAAAACACTGCTCCTGAGTTTACTCCACTGATACTCTTCCTCCACGTCTGACATTATCTTTGTTCTTGCATTATCTTTGTTCTTGCAATCTTGTTGAATAACTTAATTAACCAAAATTGGCGAATCTTTCTCATGCACTTCCAAATCTATGATGGTATATAATACATTCCTTAGGCCTTTCTTGCTTGTATCTTTCTTATAGTTCCTTTTGCTTCAAATATCCAAATCTTACAGATGTATTTATACTGGTCACATTTGACTTTATGATTCCTTCTATCCTTAACCTCTCAGAATGGTTGCCGTTTAAAAATTTGTGGCAATAATTTCACATTTCGTTGATCTCGCTATCCTTAGCCAATGCCCCCCTTTTGTCATTGCTCTTAATGCATCTAAGATCTAGGTCCCTACATTTCCTCCTCTTCATTCCCCCCCCCCCAAAGACATCTTTCTCACCTTCTCTTCCCCAATGATGCAGGACATGAAATTTAAAGATGATATGCAAGATTTCAGGCTTAGATCATACTAATTCAGAAACAATAACATAAAAATTCCACATACCACACAAAAGTCCAAACATTCAATTAAGGGGAATCTGTGGGTCCAAGCCTACACATGATAGGGCTGGATCAATAAAATTTATGAACCAAACGATGCTCAAAGATTAGAAATAATCATCCACACATGCATAGTAATCAGGCCCTAATCCAAGGGATCTACCAATTTCAATTCAGGGAATCCTAGGGTGAGAATAGGGATAGAATTTGGGGATTCAGGACCATCTAGGGTTAGGGTTTATGAAAAAACAAATATGAGAGAGTAAAGGAGAGGGAACCCTGAACCAGACAACAACTGTCACATGCGAACCACGAGTGGGACCTGACGCACGTGTGTGGGGCCCATGTATCCAAAAATCGTCTCCTTGGGGTTGGTTGGCCAGGCTTGGGCTTCAAAACCCCTAAATTTCACGTTGATCCGAGCTAAAGGCTGGGCGTGGTGCTCCATCGAAGTTTCAACCCTGCAAGGCCAGATTCTGCAAATCTGTTGAAGAGAGGGAATTTGATGCAATAAGGGACAGATTTGTAGCGCAGATGATTATGGGAGATGAGAATGGTGGATGGTATAAGACGTGTAATAGAGATGGCGATGGATGGAGGTGAATCGGGATAGATGTGGCTTCGCACCACGGTAGTTAACCCTTCGAAGAAGGGAGGACGTTGCACCCAATTAAGCTTTACAACTCAGAGAGTAGGAAAACGCAGAATTTTTATTAATCTTCAAGGAATTCAAAGAACTACATGGGGTGCCTATTTATAGGGAAAACCATATACTCCAAAACTCGCGCCATGTGCGCAACCTATTACTTGGCGATGAAGTAAACTAAAATAAAAATCAATCAAAGAAATCTAAAGCATTTATGATGTTCTAAATAACATAAATAAGCAAAACCTAAAATATGAAATCAATCCGACTAGTGGGCTACGATCATGAGATCCCATGGTGGGCTTTTCTTGATTGTCGGGCCCACTCTTTTGAATTAAAACTTCGTCTCCTAACTAGGAAGCCCTCCCTGGACGTCGTCATCGATCCAGATCAACAGTGGGGTCTTCCTTCTGGCATACATGTGCGTGATGTCCCCATCAATTATTCCTGGCTGCGAAGATTTTGCCATTGACGAAATAAAACTCCTGAACCGCTCAAGGATGTCAGGATCAAGTCTCTGAAGCTCCTTCTCAGTGAGCCACGTACTGTCTGAAGCTGGACGTGACTTCCATTTGACCAGGTACTTCTGAAACCAACCTTCCGACGTTGAAACTATCTGATGGTCCAGGATATCCTCTATTTTCTCTCTGGGTGTGTGAAGGTTAGGTATGGGAGAATGAGACTGGGAAGAAAGGTCAAGAAGAGTAGGTATGGGAGGTAAAAGCTGAGAAAATGGATTAGGACGGATAGGTATGAGAGGTAGAGGCTGGAAAAATGAGTCTGGACGGGTAGGTATGAGACGTAGAGGCTGAGAAAATGGGTCAGGAAGAGTAGATATGGGAGGTAGAGGTTGTGAAGAAAGGTCAGGAAGAGTAGGTATGAGAGGTAGAGGCTAAGAAAATGGGTCGGGAATGGGCCATGGTTCAAGGGATAAATATGAGGAATCAAGATGGGTGGGCGAAGGGCCGGACAAAGTATCAATGGTCCCCTGAAAAGTAACTAGATCCTCCACATCGAATGTGAAACTAATTCCTATGGAAGATGGAAGATCTACCTCATACACATTGACACCGTTTCATTTTATAATTTTGAAGGGTCCAGCCCTACGCGCGTGTAACTTACGAATAGCCCCCGGAGGGTACCGCTTGGCCTGATGCGGACCATCACAGAGTCCCCAATATTGAATTTTTTGAAACGATTATGCTGTTTTACAGAAAATTTGTAATGTTCATTACTAGTAGTGATCTTCTGCCTGATTTCTTGATGTCATAAATGAATGTGATGAGCAAAAAACTCTGTAGGCTTTGACGCCCTATGGGACAGTGACATAGGAACAAGATCAATAGGTTTTCCGGGTTTATAAACAGTAACGACTTCATAAGGATTGAGACCTATCGACAGAACTATTAAATGCAAACTTGGCTGTAGGTATTACGGTGTCCTATGTTCTGGTGTGCTCTGTATCCCTCCTAGGGGGAGACTCATCCGGTAGATCATCAGGAAAGACATCACGTAACTCATCCATTACCGGAATGGCTTCAGTGGGTAACTCTACACTAGCTTCCACTCTGTCCAGTCACAAGGCCACACATGTTGTACCCCTCAAAATAGTGGTCTTGATGTCCCTCATGGAGTGGGTGCACGCCCATAATTGATTCCTTGACCAACTTCATTCATTGGTCTATCCTCCAGGCCACCTGCCTGAGACTGAACATCTACCCCAATGGTGGGATTTGTCCTGGCGATGGTCTTTAGTTGGGTAATGCGCATGTCAAGTTGTTCAAAGCATTGGTCCATTTTCAAGTGCTTATCCAAAAACTCGATCTGCTGGGACAACTTGTTTAGTGACTCTAGCAGTTATTCCATGTTTAGTGTAGGGTGCAAACCAAAATTCAGCAATATAGTTGCCAAAATATAAGATTTATTTTATTTATTTTTTTATTTTTTAAAATTTTTTAAGAAACAACCTAGTTTTTAAAAACGAAAAAGGAAAGTTTCTGAAAACAAATTAGGAAAGTTTCTAAAAACAAATTAGGAAAGTTTCTATATATATATATATATATATATATATATATATATATATATATATATATAAACAACCTAGTTTCTAAAAAAAGAAAAAGGAAAGGAAACTAGTTTCTAAAAAGAAAAAGGAAAGGAAATTAGTTTCTAAAAACAGATTAAGAAAGTTTTTTAAAATTTAGTTTCTAAAAACAGAAAAGGAAAGTTTCTAAACTTAGAAACAGAAAGCTAAGTTAATTTCTAAAATAATTCAAATAAGGGGATAACAGAAAATTTCAGCAGCTTATGTCAGGGTTTATGGACCTCTAAACAGTCATATATGATGAGAATTGATGTATAATGGACATAAACAACTAAACCCTAAACATTTAATGCATTCTCCTATAAGAACCCTATGCTCTAATACGAAATTTGATGCAGGACATGAAATTTAAAGATGATATGCAAGATTTCAGGCTTAGATCATACTAATTCAGAAATAATAACATAAAAATTCCACATCGCATACAAAAGTCCAAACATTCAATTAAGGGGAATATATGCGGGTCCAGGCCTACGCATGATTGGGCTGGATCAATAAAATTTATGAACCAAACGATGCTCAAAGATAAGAAATAATCATCCACACATGCATATTAATCAGGCCCTAATCCAAGGGATTTACCAATTTCAATTCAGGGATTCCTAGGGTAAGAATAGAGATAGAATTTGGGGATCTAGGACCATCTAGGGTTAAAGTTTATGAAAAAACAAATATGAGAGAGTAAAGGAGAGGGAATCCTGAACCAGAAAACAACTGTCATGTGCGGACCACGAGTGGGACCTGACGCACGTGTGTGGGGCCCACGTATCTAAAAATCGTCTCCTTGGGGTTGGTCGGCTAGGCTTGGGCTTCAAAACCCCCAAATTTCACGTCAATCCGAGCTACGGCTTGGGCGTGGTACTCCGTTTAAGTTTCAGCCCTCCTGCAGGGCCAGATTCTGCAAATCTGTTGAAGAGAGGGAATTTGATGCAAGAAGGGACAAAATTGTAGCGCAGATGATTATGAGAGATGAGAAGGGTAGATGGTATAAGACGGGTAATAAAGATGGCGATGGATGGAGGTGAATCAGGATAGATGTGGCTTCGCACCACGGTAGTTAACCCTTCGAAGAAGGGAATGCTTCACACCCAATTAGGCTTCACAACTTAGAGAGTAGGAAAACGCAAAATTTTTATTAATCTTTAATGAATCCAAAGAACTACAAGGGGTGCCTATTTATAGGGAAAACCCTATACCCCAAAACTCGCGCTATGTGCGCAACCTATTACTTGGCGATGAAGTAAACTAAAATAAAAACCAATCAAAGAAATCTAAAGCGTTCATAATGTTCTAAATAACATAAATAAGCAAAACCTAAAATATGAAATCAATCCGACTAGTGGGATGCTATCATGAGATCCCATGGTGGGCTTTTCTTGATTGTTGGGCTCACTCTTTTGAATCAAAACTTTATCTCCTAATTAGGAGGCCCTCCCTGGATGTCGTCATCGATCCAGATCGACGGTGGGGTCCTTCTTGCGTACGTGCATAGGGGGCGGCGTGAGTGCGCATGATGTCCCCATCACCCAATCTATTATACAGATTATCATGTCTTAAAATAGTAGAAGATTCTCTCTTTTTTCTTGAACTTAATCCTAAAAAGAAAATCTTACTTTCAAAGAGCCCTACGAACAAAAAACCTGTAATTAAACTTGCTAATTGAGTTGGAAAAAAACCACCAGTTAAAACAAACATTAGTAAGTTCAAGTATTCCAAAAAATTATAGAACCGTGCAAGTCTCCAAACCAAGCACACATGCGGTACCTAGTGAAGCAACATTATTGCCCTATCTCTTAGATTATGCTATTGCATGATCATGTGGCTGTATGTTGGTCAATATGTTTCAATTATTGTTAGAATCGCGGGATCTTGGGCTTGCTGGAGGCTGTTTTCTTGTCATTTTTATGTTATTTGACCCTTGTTTGGAGCCATACATTTGGATGATGAAAGAAGGGTACCATCAAAATAGAGACAAACTAATTGAATGGGCTTTGGACCTGTTTTGTTCTTTTCGGTCTCCGCACAAGGGTTTGGGCATAGTCCATGCATTGCTTTCTAGCTTCATTTGAACTTCCGACATCTAGTAGGATTCCTCCTCAAGGTCTTTCAATTCTGTAAAGGTCTTTTTATCAAGAGAAGATTGGAATAGACCCCTACTTGATATTCTGTCATTCAATTCGACCTCATTAGACTCTGCAGTTTAGTTAGAAAAAGCTATTTCAAAAGAAGAGATTGAAAAAGTAGTAGCAGAATTGGGTGGGGACAAAGCACCAGGTCTAGACGGTTTTCCTATTGAATTCTATAAGAAATTTTGGGAGTTGACTAGGAGGGATTTGTTTGGCTTTATTAAAGAATTCTATGAGAAAGGATATATCGGATTGGAGTTAGGGGCGACATTTATAGTGGTGATTCTAAACAAAGGCGTCAAGTGTCTTAAAGATTTCAGACCAATCAGTCTTCTGGGAGGCGCTTATAAGATCCTAGCTAAAGTGTGAATGAAATTATTTCAGTTACACAAGGAGCGTTTGTGGAAGGTAGGCAGATTGTGGATGGTGTATCAGTGGCACAAAATGTATAGACTCCTTCAATAGGAGAGGATCTAAAAGGGTGATATGCAAATGCAAGTTGGATATTGAAAAACAGTTTATGATCATGTTGATTGGAAATTTCTGGATTACATGTTGGGTAGATTAGGTTGTGGGGCAAAATGGAGATGTTGGATTCAAGCATGTGTGAGTTCCGCAAAGTTCTCAGTCTTGGTTGATGCATCTGTGAATGGTTTCTTCCTTGGTTACAGAGGCTTACGACAAGGGGATCTCCTCTCCCCGTATTTATTTGTGGTAGTGATGGAGGCTCCCAACAGAATGTTAGATAGAGGGACAAATATGGGATTGGTCAAAGGTTTTGGGGGTGGACAACTCGAAACCTCCAAGTTTCACATTTACAGTATGTAGATGATTCTTTATTGTTCAGTGGGGCAGACGAAAGGAAGGTGAAGAACCTTAGATCAATTATACTTGGCTTTGAGGTGGTTTTAGGCCTAAAGGTGAATATTAACAAAAGTGAGCTACTGGGGGTAGGCATTTGTAAGGAAGAAGTGGGGGTCTTTGCTAAGATTTTCGAATGTAGAGAGGGCTCTTTTCCTACTACATACCTTGGCCTCCCACTATGCATTGGAAAACCATCAAAACAGCTTTGGGATAAAGTGATAAGAGAGATTTCAAAGCAAGTTAGCACAGTGGAGATCTTGATATTTATCTATGGGTGGTAAGTTGACTCTAATTAAGGCGGCAATGTCTAATCTTCCGGTTTATTTCATGTCATTATTCAAATGTCTGAAATCGGTCTTGAATAAGTTGGAAAAATTATGGAGGGATTTCCTACAGAGGGGAGCAGAAGATTGGCATAAGTTTCATCTTATCAAATGGGAGGAGGAAGTATGTAAGCCAAAAGATAATTGGGGAGCTGGGTTGAGGGAATTAGGGGTCATAAATATAGCTTTCCTAGGTAAATGGGTATGGAGGTTTGGAGCGGAAGAGGGTGCTTTTTGGAGGGAAGTGGCAGGGAGTAAATATGGGGTGGAAGATGAGGATAGGTGGACAAAACTGTCTTCATTATTTAGGGCTTCATATCTATGGAAGGCCGTCGCCTTGGTTAAAAGCAACACTTGGGAAGGGATGAGCTTCTTTTCGAGCAATGGAAAAAAAATATTAGGTTTTAGGGGGATAAATGGCTGGGAGATAAAAGTTTAAGCGAAGTATTTCCACATTTAGCAGGGGTGGCAAGTGAAGCAGATTTGAGGGCGGATAGATGTTTCTCTATTCAAGGTGAGGAATCGGGCCCTGCTGTGTAGAAGGGACTTAAATGAGATAGAGTTTGAAGAGCTTATTGATCTTTTTGAGTTGTTGTTCAAAGTGAATCTTGTGATTTCTGAATCAGATTTGATGAGATGGCTTCGCGGCAAATCCAGCAAATTTTCAATTAAATCTTGTTATAGGATGATATGCAGGGTGAGAGTTGGTGAGGAGATCAGCCCTACAACTTTTGTATGGGGTTACGGTGCTCCACCAAAGGTTGCGGCACTAGCTTGGCTAGTGGGGAGGAAGAAGGTGCTAACCGTGGATAATCTCCAAAAGAGAAGATTCATTTGAATGCCTGGGATAATCTTCTTGTGCACTATCTGTTTGCAAAAAGGCTATGGGATAGTTTCTTCATTTTGTTTGTAGCATGGGCAATGTCGAATACAATTAATCTCTTAATTTTCACGTGGCATGGTGGGAGTAAAGGGGAAATTGGATAAAAGTTTGGCCATTAAGTCTATTAGTGGGGATTCGGTCCATATGGAAGGAAAGGAATGAGAGATGTTTCAGGAATTGTCGGAGCCAAGTAACAGAGGTGTTTTGGTGGGCTAAATCATATGTAATGGGGTGGGCTTTAGCAGCAAAAGTTATAGCTTAGTTTCCAATTAGTTGGTTTCAGCTATAATTTTGTGAAGTTTTCGGGTGTGTGTATTCTTTTGTCTTCGGCCTCATATCAATAAAATTATCAATGTTCAAAAAAATAAAATAAAAAATCTAGTAGGATTCCCCACCTGTCATTGCCATATATAAGAATCCTCAGAAGCCAACCACAAATATTCAACTGTTATGTGGGGCTCAAATTGGGTTTTCATTCATCCCTATCAAATGTGGACGAAGATGGGAAGATTTGGTTTTTTCACAACAGCAACCTTAGCGTTTCAGTTATTCACAAATCCAATCAGGTGATAACTATCCAACTGCAACTTCATAATTCAAATTTACCTTTCCATCTTTCTATTGTATATGCAAAATGCTCTAGAATGCAGAGGAGATCGCTGTGGATGGATCTCTTATCCATGGCCATGCGAATTCCAGGCCCTTGGGCGGTGGGCGGCGACTTCAACACTGTACTATCTACTGCAGAGCGGTTGAATAACAGGAATCAAGATTTGGGCAGCTACACGGAATTTGCAGATGCTATGGAGTCTGTAGGTTTGATGGATGCAGGCTTCAGTGGGAATCGGTTTACTTGGAGCAATACTCGAGCAGGAAATTCCCGAGTTTGGGCTCGCCTAGATAGGGTATTATGCAATGGCTCATGGATTAATGTTTTCCCTCGCTTCCAAGTCAGGCATCTTCCTCGTGTCAACTCCGATCATTGTCCTCTGCTTCTTCTTTTTCCCCCAGCATTGCAATCCTCCCCAAAGCCTTTTCGTTTTCAGAGAATGTGGACCCTTCATCAGGAGTACCCATCTGTTATATTGTAGGCCTGGAGGGCGGATCTCTCTGATCAACCAATCATTAACCTTATGCTAAAATTGCGGAAGGTTAGGAATCATCTGAAAGCATGGAACACATCGGTTTTTGGCAACATCTTCCAGCAAATTAAAGCAACGGAACAGTCCATCGTCTGTATGGAAGAACAGGCTCAACAGCTACAGGATTTCAATCAAGAGGAGCTAGTTGAAGCCAGGAAACGCCTTGATCATTTGGAGCTGGCTGAAGAAATTTTTTGGAAACAAAAGTCTCGCAATAATTGGCTAATTGAAGGCAATCGAAACACTAAATTTTTTCACATGTCTGCCACTGATAAGATAAGGAGAGCACAAATTGATGAAATTCAGCTGGAATCTGGTGAAAAAGTTTCTGATCCCAAGCAGATCCAACAGGAGGGAATTCGGTTCTTCTCCTCTTTGTTTCAGTCGGAGCCTACGTAGATAGCGTCTTCGACTCCATCCTGTAGTTGATATCTGAGTCAGATAATGATTTATTTATGAGTTACCCTTCATTGGAGGAAGTTTGTCGTGCCGTCATGTCCATGCCAAGGGACAGCGCCCCCGGTCCTGATGGTATGTCTGGGGCTTTTTTTGCTTACAGTTGGGATATCATCGGTCCGAATATCTTTAAAGCTGTGATCAATTTCTTCCACAGTGGAAGGTTGCCACGTTCTATCATGGCCTCTCTCATCTGTTTGATTCCAAAGAAGGCTGCCCCTAAAGCCTTCTCTGACTTCCGTCCTATAAGCCTTTGCAACAGTGTTTATAAAATCTTTGCCAAGATCATTGCTGACAGATTGGCGCTTATCCTTCCCAACATTATTTCCCAAGAGCAAGGAGCTTTCGTTTGAGGTCGCTCTATAGCAGAGTGTAGCTTTGGCGCAAGAAATGGTTAGAGAAATTGATCGAAAAGTCAAGAGGCGGGAATATTATCCTGAAGTTAGATATGGAAAAGGCGTATGACCGCCTAGAGTGGGATTTCCTCACAAGGGTACTGTAGCGTTTTGGTTTCTCTCAAATGTGGATTCAATTGGTGGAAAAATGCTGGAGTAACAGTTGGTTTTTAGTCATTATCAATGGTTCCAATTGCGGTTTCTTCAAGTCGACTAGAGGTCTCCACCAAGGGGACCCTCTGTCTCCGAGCCTACTCATCCTTGCTGCGGAGGTTCTGAGTAGGGGCTTCGCCAAGTTGTTTCTTAGTCCCAGTTGTATTCCGTTCAAATTAAAACGGGGATGTGAGCAGATTACACACCTTCTTTACGCTGATGACACGGTTCTTTTCTTCAATGGTGGTAGCCAAACTATCAGAGCGGTGACAGATTTTCTATACACATACCAAATGGCATTAGGAAAATGGATCAACTTCCAAAAAAGCTGCACTCATCTCCCATCCGCAATGCCGGTTAATCGTATTAGAAGCATCCAGAGGCAAATTGGTACCCCCCTCTTCATCAGCGCCCTTCATTTACCTCGGGATCCCCCTCTTCAAAGGTAGGACAAACATCACTCTGTTTCACCCTCTGATGGAAAAAATCGAGAAGAAAATTCAAGGGTGGCAAGCTCGGATCCTTTCTCAGGCGGGCAGATGTACGCTTATCAACCATGTCCTCTGTGGAATTCCGATTCACGCCATGTCAGTGGCCTCGATTCCAGCCCAGATCTTGCAGAGAATGGAGTCTAGTTTCTCCAAGTTCTTTTGGGGTTGGCAAGATGGGAAAAACAAATGCCACTGGATGAAGTGGAACAAAATCTCTATGCCTAAAGAGGAAGGCGGGTTGGGTATCAGAAAACTCCGAGATGTTATGGCTGCGCTCAGATTGAAGATGGCCTGGATAGCCAAAGTTCGGCCAAGTAGTAGTTTGTGGGCGGCTTTTATTGCGGCGAGATACAGCCCGCTGACAGATGCATCGCCGGCCACATCCATGCCCTCCCTCTCCCCCATGTGGAAGCATATTCTGGCGATATACCCGGTTCTTAATAGCCACATTCTATGGAAGGTGGGTCGTGGCACCTTGAACCTATGGCATGAAAATTGGACAGGGAAGGGCCGACTAATTGATTTGATTGATCGTCTGATTCCCAACGACCTTCTATATATGTCAGTCAACAATCTGATCTCCAACGATGGCATCAATGACCGATCGCCGGCTTTCAACCTACTTCCATCAGGTATCAAGGAACATATTATCCACTCTGGTATTTGCACGTCGGACCAGCCAGATCGCCGTATATGGCCACTCGATCGGACTGGTTGTTACTCAGTTAAGTCAGGATGGATGGTATGCAGATCTGTTGGGCAGGTTTTTGACTGGGCCAAGCAAATCTGGCACCAAAATCTACCCAAAAAAATCTCTATTTTCACTTGGAGGTTGTTTCACCAGGCCGTCCCCACGGATGATAGGACTCAAGCGAAGGGTATCTCCCTAGCTTCTAAGTGCTGGTGCTGCGTCAGTGAGACAAATTACTCTCCTAAGCCGGAGACTTTGGACCATCTTTTCTACTCTGGGGCGATTGCCACCACCATTTGGATAGAGTTCATGAATATTTTCAATATCCACCTGTCTTCCCCTTTTTCAACTGCAGATCTCTTCTTTTCATGCTGGAATTCCTCTCAGTCTGGTAGAATTTCTCATCTTATTTATCACTTAACTCCGTGCATCATTGTTTAGGAACTATGGAAGATGAGAAACTCAGCCAAGTTTAATGGGACCGTCCTTTCTAGCACTAAGGTTATCAGTAATGTCAAATGGCTGCTAGGAAGGATGTTCCAGGGTACCCATGTTCCGAACCAGATCGCTCTACACCTTCGTCTCTGTCACAGACCCACTGCGTCTCCTTCAAGTCTTGTTGTTAAGTGGTCTAAACCACAAGCAGGCAGGGTGAAAGTTAACATTGATGGGGCTGCAGTTGGTAATCCCGGCCCGAGTGGGGAGGGGACATTGGCAGAAATGCCAATGGAAACCTTATTTTTGCGTTCTACTCGAGCTACGGTCAAGCTTCAAACAACAGAGCAGAACTTCGTGCTCTCCATGATGCGATGCAGCTTAGCATAGAACGGGGTCTGCAGGATGTGCGCATTGAGTCAAATTCTTCCTTTGTGGTGGATGCCTTCAAGGGGAAGTCGGTCCTTCACTGGAAGTGGGATTACTGGATATCGAGAATAAATAATCTGCAAAAGGAAGGTCATTTCTCCATTTCTCTTATTCCCCGGGAAATCAATGGGCCGGCTGATGGGCTTGCTCGATTGGGAGCGGCCAATCAGGGATCTTTCCGGGCGGATAGGTGGTCGGACCTTCCTAGGCTGATCAGGGGGCTCTGTTTCCTCGATAGACCGGGTATTGGAGCTTTAAGGGAGATTTAATTTCTGACTTATCTCTCTTCGTTCTTTTGTATAGCCACACGATAGGCGGTACAGGGCATCTTTTTGTCTGCCCGTGTGCGCCCGAAAGCCTTTTCCTGTAACTTTGTTGATGATTATGAATGGATGATTTTCTTAAAAAAACCAAAAAAAAAAAAAAAAAACCAAAAAAGAAAACAAAAACAAAAAAACAAAAAACAAATATTCAACTGTTTGATGATAAACTCAAAAATTTTCTTATGCTAGCATCACTATATGGGCATTAAACATATGCCTCTGATCAATGGTCATTCGTTCTTCTGTTTGTACTTGCCTTCACACTAATTTGTTGTCCTGTCTGAATGTTGTAGAGATCCCAAGCTTCGTCCTTCGTTTTCCGAAATCATGGCAGCCTTAAAGCCGTTGCAGAGACCTGTGACTGCCCAGGTGCCTAGACCAAGGGTACCTCCAAGTGGAGATAAAGGGCCGCCACGGGGCATGCAAGAGCCAACAACCCAAGGACAAGATAGAGACCAAACTGCAGCCGAAGTAGACAAATCATGACGGGTGAGTGGAAAGTGGCCACCCATGATGGATGGGTATAAATGGAGCTGATTGAGTGGAAGATCATAAATATATTCTTGCAGTTTGCGAAGAACTGGAGCTTCTTTTTTTTTTTTGGGTGTGGCTGGTGGGGTGATTCATGAGGTTGTAAATTAGCTTGGCAATGATCCATTTGTATTGTTTTTCATCAAGGTTGAGTTGATTTGCCCTGGTGGTGGATGTTGATACGAAGGAGTTTCAGGCTACGACCAGCTGGGAGCAGTTGCAGCGGCCATTTCAAAATCTTCGGAGTTGGGAGGTAAGACAAGAAACTGGTGGGCTTCTTTTTTTTTTTTTTGGGTTTCTGTTTTTTTTTTTTTTTTTCCTTTGTGGGTCCATCGTTGTTCAATGAATGCCCCATCAAAATCCAAATCGGGAGTGTCCTTGCCCAGCCTTGTTTCCATTGGAAGATCATCAATCTGCATAAGCTGTAGGGCGAGTGATCTTTAGCAATAAGAAAAATGTTTGTAAAATAATCGGTTTGTTGCATTTGGCAAGCCAAAAACATCATCTTGGCAACTGTTATTAATCGTAAATTGATGGGAGGGAAAAAAAAATAAAAAAATCTGGCGAGATCGATGCGAAGGAAAGGTGTGGACGGTATCTGCCTTTTGTCTACACAACTATCTTCTTATGGGCTTGATATTGAAAGTTCAAGATTGTTCTTTCGAGGACATTTTTGGAGCATGGTCCATTTTCCAGGATGCAGCAAACCAACGGTCTCAATCTCTAAACCATAGGTCCCACTCGTCAAATTTGAATAACTTGCCGGCCGAGCTTATAAATCCTCCTGGTTCTATAATTATTATCTAAGTCACGATGTGCTCGATTTCCGGATCTGGACTGCATCGACCATTCTCTGCCGCCGGAAATCATCCCGGTCAGTGATCCTAGCTGTTGATTGGATGATTGTCGTCGCTATGATACAGTGGAATTCTCTAACTGATAGTTTGGGCCATCTGATTATTACCACCTTTTTTGTATATGGCCTGCTAGTAGTAGTGAGCAATAGATGAACGGTCTGGATCTTGTATGTGTGCCACACGTATGGAGATTGAGTTGCTGATGACTTGGTAGCGTTGAGCATAGGAATGTCCCTTTTGAAATGCTGTGTATCACCTGCTGAAATGCCCATCATATGGGCTCGTGTACGTGCCACGCATGTGCTAGCATGGCAACATAGGTCCTAGATCCAATGCATCCATTGGAACGGCACCACTATATTGATGCCTTAATCTAAGAATGAGGTTGATCTGCTGGTCAGGTGGGTCACAGTTTGCAAAACAAATATATGGTTCTGAAGTGCTTGGCTGAAGTTTTGTACCCTGTTTCGAATATTGGTGCCGTATGCTGATGGTACCAGACCGATACTTGGGAAAACATGTTGAAGGTCGTACCAACCTGAAGGATGGGTGAGATCTTTGATCTATGTTGCCATTGTGGCACGTGTGGTGGGTACACGAGCTTTATTACACGCGTGTGCGCTTGGCAAAACTCCAAATGATATTATTGCTATAATATCGGGAGATTGTTCCAAATCTCGCCAGTTTTTTAGTTTTTTTTTTTTTTTTTTTTTTTTTCCGATTTTATCAGGAAATTATTGCGATTTTATCTCAAAATTAATTCGAAAGTTTTTTTTTTTTTTTTTTTAAGGATAATTTTTATACCTACGTTTTATAATTTTTAAAATTATTTCTTAATTTATAATATAATTTTAAAAAAATCGGCAAGATTTTCCCAATAATATGGTAAGCGAAAATGAATTTTTGAAGAAAATCTCCCGAGAACGAGATTTCTAACTGCGCCTATCAAAAGCTGGGCATAATGGATTTGTGCGTGCCCTACCTCCCAAACTTGTGGGGTATCGTAGC
Organism: Magnolia sinica; assembly: GCF_029962835.1. NCBI lineage: Eukaryota > Viridiplantae > Streptophyta > Magnoliopsida > Magnoliales > Magnoliaceae > Magnolia > Magnolia sinica. The sequence goes on along the minus strand of NC_080579.1, from coordinate 77,714,111 downwards.
CGTGCATGAGGTGGCCTATATGACGAGATGACCTGGTGCATAAACCAGGCTCTCTTACAAGAGATATATGGACGGTATACAGGGACTTGCCAAAGATCTGCATTCGATATGCGTGTGGCCCGCCTTATGTGAGCAGAGGTCATTTTCACGGTGTGACCCACCTTTTTGCGTGGCTCAGGTGTCCTTAGATTCAAGCTAGGTTGGAACGTATACAGCGTGTGGGCTAGCATTCTTCCCTAAAGTGGATCACACAACCGGGTGGGCCCATCTAGATGAAACGGCCAAAAAATGATCAAGCCGGCCACGTGTGCCAAAACAATGGATGATATAAAATATTGTAGACGCTCCACATGTGTGGGGACCCCTCTCTTTTTTTTCTTTTTTTTTTCTACACTGTAGGGCCTAGTAGATGAACGGTCTGGATCTGCATGAAGATCATGTGCTTGTTAAATGATAACTATCTTATTAGAGGAGCTTTTTTGGATACATGCCCCGCCTTGTGTTGGCGGAGTATTATCATCCATACAAATACACACGGCTACCTTACATGATGATGGACATGTACGCATGTATATCAATCAAGGCCATTGAACTATATATGGTCGTAACCCCAGTTATCCAGATTAGTGTTCGTCACGTGGACCGTTAAAAATGAAAATAGTCAATGGCTCCAAATATAAGAAACGATATGTTCTTTGCAACCCTTAAATTGATATGATTTTAGTGCGACCCCTAATCATTAGTTGGGGTTACTATTTGGATGGTTTGGATTGATGTGTATGTATGCTATGTGCATGTGCAACTGTTTGCTGGTCCTAGGGGCAGGCACCATTACATGCAGAACGCGTGCCAACCTGGCACGTGTATTGGATACAATCCGTGTATAAAGTACATCCACCTTGTAAATCTGGTACGAATATTACACTGGTCCATTCCCCATATGTGCTATAACCCATTGGGTTGATTCTTGAACCAAGTCATCTTCACTGTGAGATTCACAACATCAATGGCTCAGATGTCCCATACACGTTCCATGTTGGCACGTGTGATGCGTACAAAGATGCTATTTGAGTATGGTACATGTGGGGCTAACAAAACCTCCAAAGAGATAAGGTGTGGAGTGTGAGGTATATATACTTGTGTTACTCTCTCTCTCTCTCTCTCTCTCTCTCTCTCTCTGAGTCTTCTTCTTCCATTTGATCATGGCCACCATCTTTGGATCTACATCGTTCATCTGTCACCCACTTACAAAGCTTCAATTGTCATCTTCACAGCAATCACCACAACAGCAACCATCACAAGTACCTCAGTCTCCAACACAAGAGACCAGCTCCATCAAATCAGAACCATTAAAGCCCACCAAGCTCATCACCACACCTGAGTCGACGGACTGGATCGCTTCCTCCTTAACCAGGCGGTTCGGCCTCGGTGCGGGCCTTGCATGGGCCGGTTTTCTCGCCGTTGGTGTCCTCTCCGAACAGATCAAGACCCGTCTTGAAGTGTCCCAACAAGAAGCAAACACCAAGTCTCTTCTTCTCTCTCTTCATCTATCCATCCATTTGTACAATTCTCATACATGTATCTAGTCTAGGCCGTCCAAATCATCAACCCAGTTGTTGATGATGCGCGGCCCACAAGTAACACTGATCGGACGGTTCATGATCATCCTGATCTCTTCCATTGAATTTGGACTGTAACCATTTCATTATCAACTGCCAGTTTGATGGCCACAACTGGATGGTCAGGATCCTGAGATCATTGTGAATTTTGGGCCCTTCTTTTTTATCATGGTCTAAAAATAGCTATCTTTTCAGGGACGTGAAGGAAGAAGAGGTGGTGCTTCCTAATGGCATCAGGTAATTTTTGTATACTTGATTTTTTTCTTTTTTTCTCCATAATCTGAAAGAGTGGGGTGCATTGTAATCATCCACACGTACTCCAGACACTTGGTACACATGTATGTCAATCCAAACCACCCAAATTGTGGTCTCCATTGCGGATGGGGCATGGCCCAAAAACTACGTTGATTGGACGATCCTAGTTGTCTGATCAATGTCTATCAAATGGATGGTTGAAATGTGTGTTAAGTGTAGGATCCATCCTCCTCAGCCAAAGGATTGCTCTGATTTTAAATCATATCCATTGATCAGGTACTACGAGATGCGGATTGGCGGTGGGGCATCTCCGAGGCCAGGTGATCTTGTCGTGATCGATCTGAACGGTAGATTGCAAGGTAATGGGCAAGTGTTTGTGGACACATTTGGTGGGGACAAGAAGCCACTGGCCCTTGTGATGGGATCAAGGCCATACACAAAAGGAATGTGTGAAGGGATAGAGTATGTATTGAGATCAATGAAATCAGGGGGGAAAAGGAGAGTTGTAATTCCTCCAACACTTGGGTTTGGAGAGAAGGGTGCTGATTTAGGGTCAGGTGTCCAAATACCACCAAATGCAACCCTTGAATTTGTAGTACAGGTTGATAAGGTTTCAATTGCACCTGCTTAAAACCCTACATCATATGGATTTCCTTCCTTTTCTATCATTCATGATTTTTGGGCTCTTTAATTGAAGAGAATAATGTAATAGATGCTTTGATTGATTCGAGAATGCTTCATGCAAATGATATTTACATACCACGTCTTTTTAGATCTTGGATTTGGGTCCCGGTTCAATCTTCAATTTTTTGATTTGTGAGTGGACGATTTTACATTTCAATATTTATTACCATTGTTATTTTACAATGCGTACTAAAAATCTATCATCCTCATTGCCACCATCTCAACTAAGTGGGGTCCACCACACATCATATTCTTTCATTCCACTCCATCAAGGACCATATCCTCAGTTAAGCAATAGGTCATCAACTTTTTAGTTAAAACATCGGCCCACTTCCTCTTTGGCTTCCCCTTGCCCTTTCTGAGCCTTCAACTTAGGCCTCATTTGACACCGTTGATTCGGAAAAATTCCCTGGATTTGAAATACCTTGAATTCAAAATTCTTCAATTGTGTTTGACACCTTGCATTCAGAATCCACCGTAATCCTTACGGATTTTTTGATTGGAAATTCCCTGGATTTGAACACACCTTGGATTCAGAATCCACTGTAATCCAAATATAGCTATTCACTTACATTATGTTGTATATTTACAAGAGTTTGAATCTAATTACTAAATCAACTTTAATATATTTAATTAGTGTAAATATGTGATGTTTAACACAATGATTATAATAAACTCATTAAAATATATACTTTGGCTAAAAATGATGAAATTCCAAACCTTGGATGGACCACAAGCATGGGATTAAAACTAATGTTCTTTAACTGTTGATTTATGTGGCCAATGTGGATTGATCAGATCATTTGTTGATGTAATTTCAGTGATGCAGTTGATAATTTGATTGTTTTGCAATATCATCTATGAGGGTGATGTGTACAATAGATTAGTAGCCCAGTAACACATGTGACACTCCTACCTTAAATAAATAAATAAATAGAGAGAGAGAGAGAGAGAGAGAGAGAGAGAGAGAGAGAGAGAGAGAGAGTGTGTGTGAAAAGCAAAAGGGAGGGATTACAAAACTCACCAAAAGTGAGGATTTGAAATCCCCGGATTTAGAATACCCCCTTATCCACCGAGCCAAACTGCAGAAAATGGTGAGAATAATGATCTCCACCGTTGAAACATTAATAGGGTCCACAGTGACGTCTAATTGTCATCCAACCTGTTTATATGATCACACAAACATGGATAAAGAGAAAACACAAATATTATCAAATTTGGGGCGTAGCCCCAAAGAAGTTTTCAACGGTAGTTGTTCAATTCATACCATTTCCTGTAGTGGTCCACTTATGCTTTGGATAAGCTCCAATTTTGGGCTCATGCTGTAAAATTATCTGGTAAAATGGATGGACAGAGTGGATAAAAGAGATAAATCATGGTGAGCTCCAGAGAGTTTACTTAGTAGGCTTAGGATACTGAGTTACTCAGCACACAATCCGCTTCCACTGAAGATATGCTAGTGTTTCAGCAATCCATACTGGTCTGATGCAACTCCCTGAGGGAGACCGTTCCCCCAAAAATAGTTGATATGTCAATGGACCTTTTGTCAGATTCCTCTTCTTAACTGTCTGCTTCATACTACAAACTGGTGGGCCACACTAGACACTGAACTATGATTTCTGAAAATTGGAATCCTCAGCTCAACCATCATATAATTCCTTTTCAGCGACTTGTCTGAAATGAGCATGCCTACTAAATCGCTTCCCATTTGGAGACTGTAAAAAAATGTGTAGCCAGATCCCCCGCCCATTGGATATAGCAGTTCCGATCATTTGACACTGGGATTCTCCATTCACATCTCTCGCTGATCAATATACAATATAAATCTTCTCTCATAATTTACATTTTTCGGCTTGTTTTCTAGCTCTTGACAAGAATCCAGCCGAAGTTATCTCCGTAGACATGCCAAAACAATTGAAAGAAATTAATGTAATTCATGAATCACATGCCTGATGTCTTATTGATGCTCTCTAATGAAATGACGGCGCCGGAGCCCACCTCATCCGACACTTGGGAATGCGACACGAGAATATACATGACCCACAAATGAAGGCATACAAGATAAATCAGTGCCCACATTTGGGCGGCAGGGTTCCTCCTCAGGAACACAACACCCGCAGAAAAGAGTGCATCCAACTGTCGAAGGATCGACCCCAAGTGCTGCCCCCCAGATCGGATTCTGTCCCTGAGCAGTGGTCTCAGATTCAGATCAGACGGTTCCCACTTCCCAGCTTCTATATCGTCCCTTGCTGATGGGCCCACCCAATCAACCAGCTGCGATGACGACTTGCTTTCTTCGAGCAATCTGGAGACAGTCTGCAAGGAAATGATTGAACATTGAATTACAAGGTGTAAACCGATGCGAAAAGATCACAAAAGTGGAATGGATAAAGCTGCTTCTGACCCTGCCTTTATACCTCTAGTCTAAACAGTAGCATCGCTTTCTCTGAAGTGAGGGCCTCGACCTGGCAAATAATCATAAACTCGATCAGTTTCTTTTTTCGTTTCATAACTGCTTGTTTGTAATGTCCACCAAACGTAGACTAGCATGCATCAGCCGATTGCTCTGAATGAGATTGGTGAGTCTTTCCGATTCAAGGTATTCTGTATTGGTAACGGCAGTCATAATAGTCAGCACCGTTACCGATATGGGTATTGGCCGTAATGGCTGATACAGGGATGTAACAACCATTACAACCCCTGTAATGGTTTTTTTTAAAAAAAATTGACCGAAAAATTCTGGAAAAATATTTAGAAAATTCAGAATAATGTAAATATTCCAAATATGTATTGTTTTCTGTTTTGAACATGTTTATGGTAGCATAACGGTTCACTCGTTAATAAGAGTGTTGTATATGGTTGTCTAGTGAATTTATGAATATGGTTACATGTCTCTAATATTTATACATCACAATCAAGGATTAGGACTAGAAATCATAAAAAAAAGGCATAAATACCACTTTTTTCGATTTTCTGAAAAATTGCCCTCAGAGCTTCTCTTCGCCCAAATCACTTCAATTTACAGTTTCAATCCTAAAAACTATAGTAAAAGTAGTCAAAATCTGTTGTAGAATTATGTAGAATTTTTTTTTTGAAATGAGAAAAGTGAAAATTTGAGGAGAAAAATGAATTCAAATAGAAAAAAGTGACTGTTTTTTCAACCGTTATAGAGGTAACAGCCGTTATGCCCCCCTTAACGGCTAATACGGTCCCAAAAAAACTACCCCATTTCACCTCCCGTATCGTGTAACGGTCACGGCCGTTACTCATATGTATTGGCCTTTACAGGCATATTGTAATGGATACGGAACACCTTGCTCCCATTACCACCACATTCTCATTTTGGGATGCATGTTGCAAATGGGAACATTTAGCACATCCAGCCATCTGCAATTTGCAGGATGTGCCGAACAGCTCACTTCTGTAAAATTAATTTTCTTAAATAGACCCAGCTCATCAACTGCTGAACAGATCGACTTCTGATAGGCCAGACCCGACTAGTTCAGAATCCAGGCCTCAACCAACTACAGCCCACCTGTTGCCAGTTCTAAGCATGATCGATCCAAATCCGATTCCATTCTCATAGGCCCTAAATATATGGGAACTATATTCAAACAAACATGCACAAGAAAGACATCAGAAACTAGGCCTGGCAATGGGTGGGCCTCGGGCCTCAGGCCTGGATTTTGAACTAGTCATGGGCTTACTGGGCTGAACCTATTCAAAATATTGATTTTGCTTGGGCCCGGCCCTGCCCATTGCCAGCCATATCAGAAACGCAACATAGATGCATCCATAGGATACTAGAAATGCAATATAAACAAGTGATACCACAAACATGATATACGATATTCCATACAATCCACATGAAAGAACAAAAAAATTTTGAGCAGCCATATTCCTATAATGACCCCCTTTGATGAAGATTTTATGCATAGTAGATAACCTAACCTGTGCTTGTTTCTGTATCAAATGGTCAGTTAGCTGCGCGAGCCTTTTCTTTAGTTCAACTTCTACTTCAGTTGGATCCTCTATCTCTTTCCTTATCATCTCAGTGTTTTCTTCTAGCTTCTTTGCCTGGATCTCGCATGGGAAAGGAAGCAAAAGAATCAGTTTCAGGCAATAGTATATGACAAACCAATTTCTTCGGTCCCACCCAATACCTGTTAAAAATCCATGATTCTAACATGATATAGAATAAGAGACTTAGTAGCCGCATGTGGTATATCAGGAATGGGGCAGTACACCAAGGCTATGGCTGGTTGAAATGAGCTTTATTTGAGTAATAAGACAATTCCAAATCATTGTCATTTAGTACTCAAAATGGAAAATCGTACATGAATGCACTCTACATGGAATGACCGTTGTGACCTCAACATGGCAAAAGGTTATGCTAGCCCTGTTTGGGGGAATTCATTCCCTGGTTTTTAGGTTCCTGGAGAATGTTAGGGTTGGCCTAGTATTTCCTAGGAAATGATTAAATTTTGTTTGGTTGCTAGACTGGGTTTTCTGGGAAAACCTGGGAAATTCTGCTCAACTCCCTGGGTTTTCCACAAGTTTTTTGAGATAAATCTGGGTAATGGAATTCTTGGGGAATGCAAAACCCAACCAAAAAGTGTGAAGCATACTTTTTTTTTTCTTCATAAAAACCAGAGAATTATAAGCCCAGGAATATAAAAAAACCAGTAACCAAACACCTCCTAAGTGGGGAGAAATCCTCAGGATGTCACAGTAGTTGGTTTTTTTACAAATTCCAATTCTTTTTTTTCTTTTTTCTTTTTTTTTGAAGGATACAAATTCCTGTTTCTTACAAATCCTCAGTCTTTTCACCCTCAATGAACAGGGAATTTTGAAACAGTCACAGACTATGGGAATTCTCTCGATATTTTAATTACATAGGCAAAAACAACAAGGATTAGGTCCTCATTTTGAATATATTGCCACCTCCAAGTGTGTCATTATTTCAACTTTGCTGAATATTTTGGTCATGATTGGTCTACCTTTAAATATAGCACAAGGGAAACAGATCCCTCTTTGCACATACTATAACTTCCATATGTATGTTGCACACAAACATTGACATTGTTAATGAAGACTGTCGCTAATGCAGGGGCATTTTCATACTGAGCTCGAGTGGGGTGGCATGTGAGATGCAAGGGCACACTCGAGGACCCATGTGGTTTGGGGCCCATGTGAGGTGGGTGGCTCGTGTGAGGCGAAACCCATGTGATTTGGGGCCCACAAGGGGGTGGAACTCATGGATTTGGGGCCCACGAGGAGGGTTTGGTCAAGGACATAACCCATGGATTTGGGGCTTGGGCTAATGAGGTAAATGGATTAATTTGCTATGCTCTATCAGTTTGAGCTTTTAGAACAAATGGTTAATTGTCCTGCATCATCAAATTGGTATCAGAGCAGGAGATCTTGTGTTCAAGACTCCTCACCGAGGGTGATTAATGCAAGGGAATTTTCACACTGGGCTCGAGTGGGGTGGCCTGTGGGATGCAGGGGCATACTCAAGGTGGGCAGCCCAAGGAACCCTTGTGATTTGGGGCTCATGTGAGGCGGAACCCATGTGATTTGGGGCCCATGAGAGGATGGAACCCATGGATTTGGGGCGCACGAGGAGGGTTCGGCCGAGTACCTAACCCATGGATTTGGGGCCTGGGCAATGAGATAAAGGGATTAATTTGCCATGCTCTATCAGTTCGAGCCTTTAGAGCAAATGGTTAATTGTCCTGTATCAATCACTAAATAAACTACCCATGTAAATTGGCATGTGTTCATAACTAGCATAAGAAAAATGAGGATGTGCACAAATCAGTCCACTGGTGCACATACGAGTCTATAAGAGTTCAATGAACCTAGTAAACTTTCTACATGACTTCATCAGAGTAAGGAAATTCAAAACTCAACTTGATGAAGGTTTGAGTTGAGTCCACTCAAGGCTCAGTTGAGTACTTGATCTACTTGTGTTTTCTATTTAAAGTTTTTGCTTGAAAGTAGTCAGAAATTTAGAGAGAGAGAGAGAGAGTTGTGAAAAATCACTAAAGGGGAAAAAAACACAAACTTTCCATGTGTTAATTAGACGTACGCTACTGAAAGTTGAATTTAGAATAGTATGAAATTTGATAGTCATGTTCTTAGATATCATTAACTTGTTGCCTCATTTGAACTCGTTTGTGACCAAGTTGCCTAAATGATCACAATTCAAAATTATCTTTCTTGAATAGAGAGTAACAGCCAACACTCATCATGATCATCTTAGCCTTCTCCCAGTAATTCAGTTTTAAAATAGTCTGGCAGCTCCACATACAGCTCACCAATCATCGACCTACCAAGTTGGACTCTTAGGAACTGGTAATGGCAGTCAGGTACTCAGGTTATGATCTCTCCATGCCAAGTAGTGGCTTGGCACCAATCTCCACCACACAAGCAGCCTATACATGGGCATTATAACTGTAAACTAATGGAGTCCATGCTCCTCTGAGCAAAAATCACACTGACTAGATGGAATTCAAGCTGCCCAATAAATCGCCTGTAGGCAGTTCAGGGTCAACTCAATGGCAAGCTTAGTACAGTTTTCCATCTATGATTGGCCCCATTGTATGTATGATTACTTCACATGGTGACATGCATGAATGAGAATTAGTTGAGATAATTTCGGGTGCTGATGTTCAAGACATTCTCATCACCTCTCTGGAAAGTGTTCCTGAAATTTTATATTTTTAAATGAACAGAGATGAAAATCAAATTAGAGGGTTTCAACTTTCAAGACAAAGTTGCATGAGTGGGCAACTGTTTGGAGATTTTATCAAGATGAAAAGAACAGACAACTTCAACTTTTTTTTTAAAACTTCTTTTTATGAGACAGCAGAAGACATTTAAATAATGACCAACTTAATTAGAATTTTGGGCATGCAAAATTATACATTTTTGAAAGAGTTAGAAGAGTTGAATGGAACTTGAAAGTCTTGTTTGCAGATTTCACGAGAGCAACTACAAGAGATAACTCAAAAGGTCAATTGGATTGAGGACAACTATGCAGTTATTGAAATACTTCATCAACTTTTTTTCAGATTCCAAGTAAATTAAGTTGTGCCTAAAAATTGACTCATGTCTCAAGCGACTCAAGCCAACTTGCTGAGTCTTGCCAATACATAAATTGACATAATAGCCAAACATTCACCAATGCTTCTGGGAAACACTACAACATATGACCATCAAAGAACAAACAAGAATAAATATAAATACTATGCATGCGCATATCATGTATATGGAACAAAGTAATAATCTAACCTTCTCTTTCAATTGCCCAATTTTATCACATATGACAGAGTACTCTGCCTCGAGTATCTCTAGTTCAAATTCAACTCCTTTTGAAGCTCTCGTCTACAAAATGTTCATGAGAAACAGAAAAGTTTATATCATAAATGTAGATCAAGGACAAACTACATCAGTATTTCACATCGGCTAGATACTTCCTGAAACCAGTTCTAATTTAAAATTATATTTGAAAGTAAAAAGCATGCATTGAACTCTGCCTGGTAGAAATTGCACCAGCTGATCTCTAACCTGGGTGTAGGAGAGTTCATCTCAGGTGGGCAGCTGGTCATTGAAGTTCTACTAAGCTACTGTGAGATTTTTTGCTAACCCCAAATAGCTGGGACAAGGCTATGCTGAAGTGATACACTGATGCTTATTTCAAGGACAAGGCTATTCTGAAGCTGATGCTGATGCTGATATGAAAGAAACATTCATTTGTGCATATTGTGAAACAAATGATCCTTCATGAAGCTGTATCATCAAGGTGTTCTATAACGGTAACAGTGGCCGTAATGGCCACCACTGTTACCGTTATGATATGGGCCATACCAGCTGTTATGGCCCCCATACCGGCTGTTACGGCTCTTCTTCTTTTTCTTTTTCTTTTCTTTTCTTTTTTTTTTTTTTTTTTTGAAAAAAACTGTTACAAGACTGTTACAGGGCCATTATGGGGCTGTTACAGACTGTTTTTTTCTGTAACAGACTTTACAGCTGTTTCGGCCCCATGACGTGTAACGGTTATGACCGTTACCATTACGTAACGGCCATTAAGTAACCGATTTTGAATACCATGTGTATCATGCACTAAATTTTTACAAGAAAGCAGATAAAGATAGCTCACATGGCTTGGAGATGATGTGCTCTCATGAATATTGGACATTCTCCTTCTGAGTTCTGCAAAGAGGAAAGTAAGCAGATCTGAGTTTGTGGTAGAGATGGACATGATACCAGACCAATAGATATTCTGCAATTATGTTGTAGAGGTAACTAATGTAATACATTTGTTGATGGCTATGCTAGAGAGAGTTTATATCAGTTGTAATCATCTCCTGGTACATCATTAAAATAAAAAAAATTTAAAAAAAAAGAAAAAGAAAAAGAAAAGAAAAGAATATTATCATCTACATAATGCAATTACAGAATACTATTTCAAGGAGGACACTCCACATTCTCTGATGTCCTCTTCTCACCTCCAGTCTACCTTGCAAGTTCAATACTGAGGCAACGCGTAGGTCAAATATCACTTTTTGTTGAAATCTGAAAGATGAGGAAATTTTGTGTTTCAGGAGGTTGGTAGGGATCTTAAAAGATGTGTTCATTCAAGGAGGACACTCCACATTCTCTGATGTCCTCTTCTCACCTCCAATCTACCTTGCAAGTTCAATACTGAGGCAACGCGTAGGTCAAATATCACTTTTTGTTGAAATCTGAAAGATGAGGAAATTTTGTGTTTCAGGAGGTTGGTAGGGATCTTAAAAGATGTGTTCATTAGTACTAGGAAGCCGGATCGAAAGATTTGGAAAGCAAAAGAACAGATGCTTCTCTTCGAAAGCTTTCTTCAATATTATAAGGGGTTGAAATGAGACCAGTTGTGCTAATATGTGGGAAAATATCCATCCGAGAATCTAATCTTTGGTTGGCTGTGCTAATAAAATCTTTATGTGGATAAGCTTAAGGAAAAGAATCCCAGCACAGAAAAGGAAGAATTTGTCGATCATCCATTTCTTCATTGGCCCCTGGTGAGAGAGAATCTGTCACTGAAGGACCTCATCAGCGGTTGGTCAGGGGGGCATTTACCCCAAAGGGAATGCTCTGTGGAAAAGTTGCCTTACATGATTACATCATCATGTGGAAAGAAAGAAGTGGAATATTCCAGAACAAAATTAGCTTCAGTGGAAAGTATTAAAAGATTGCTGATGTCTACTGAAGGCATATGACAAGGTCTATTGGTCCCTTTTTTTTTTCTTTTTTTCTTTTTCTTTCTTTCTTTTTGAGAGGCAACAAAATTCATTAATAAACTCGCCGAAAGCAGGAAAAGAATACATCGCAAAAAAAACACAAACAAAAGGAAGCAGAAGCAGCCTAAGCTGCAAGGATAAAAGGAGCCCAAGTCTTCACAAAACCTTTGACTACTCCCATCACTCTATCCATGAGTTCCCCCTATTCTGAAAGCATCGCTCATTTCTCCCTCCAAATAGCCTAGAAGATGGCCATAATGACGATGCCCCCAACAGCTTTCCCAGCTTTTCCAGCACCACCACCATACCATGCATAAAAGCATATCCACCGATGCCGGCGTGACCCAAGACATATCAAACTCAGCCAGGAACAAGTCACAGGCCTTGCGAGTGAAAGGACAATGGATGAATAAATGATGGATTAACTCCACATTCACCATACAAAGAAGACAAATGTTTGGAAGAACTAGGCACCTTCGTTGGAGATTATCGATGGTCAACACCCTCTTATGACTAACCAATCGAACAAAAACTGCCACATAGGTAGGGGTACCATAGAACCAATTGATAGGGACATCATGCGCACGCGCACGCCCCCCACCCTACGCACTTACTCAAGGATGAGGGAGGCCCCACTATCGATCTGGATCGACGACGACATCTATGGAGGACCTCTTAGTTAGGGGGTTGCGCTATGGAGCATTGGAGTGGACCCGATCATCATGTGGATTTCACCATTGGGTCTTATGAGCGTGGCCCACTACCCTAGATGATCTAGGATTTTGAGTTTTGTTTATTATCATCATTAGAAGCATCATGAACGGTTTTGCTTGCGTAGATTAGTTGTTATTTTTGTTACTTCTAAGTATTAGTGTGCGCACATGGCACAGCTTTTCGGATTTAGGGTTTCTTATAAATAGGCAACCCCGTGTAGGTATTTTTCATTAAAGTTTATGAATAAAATTCAGCGCTTTTTCTTCTTCTTTATCCCTTTGAGTTGAAGAAGCTAATTGGGTGCAAAACCCTCCCTTCCTCGAAGGGCTAACTACCGTGGTGCGAAGCTACAACTATCCCAAATCGTCCCACCTCCTACTCCCCACTTCCATGATCTTCCACAGCCCTCCCATCTTCAAATTCACCTTTTTTTGTGTGCCCAATTTCTCCTCCACAACAGACTTTCAGATTCTGGCCCACTAGAGGGGCTGAAACTTCGGTGGAGCACCACGCACACACCAGGCGACGGATTGACACGAAATTTGGTGTGAGAGTGGGCCTCCCCTAGCTGACCACACCCTAGGTGATGCTTTCCAGTTCCGTGGGCCCCACACATGTGCGGACAGGGATTCACTCACGTGCACCTGGGCCAGGTGGCTGTCCACACGCGTGGATCTTCTCAGGTTCTGAATTTCTTCTATTTCTCTCCTCTCTCGCCTTAAAACCCCAACTCTAACCCTAGATAATCCCAAATTCCAAGTATTTCCAACTTTTGCAAACCCTAGATTTTTCCCTGAATTGAAACACGGTGAATCTCTTGAATTGGGGAACAATCCTTTGCAAGATTGGATGAATCTTACACTGCATTGGGTATTGTTTGGTTTATAATTTTATTTGATCCAACCCTAAACTTGTGTAGGCTTGGACCCCCCGTAGATTCCCCTTATTGAATGTTTGATCGTATGTGGGACGTGAAATTTTATGATTGTTTAAAATTAGTATGCTTTAAAGCTTGAAATCTTACATGTCATATTTAATTTCATGACTTGCATCAAATTTGATATCAGAGCTTAGGTTTTTCATAGGGGAATGCATTGCATGTTTAGAGTTTAGTTTATTTATGTCTATTTTGCATCGAGTCTCATCATATAGGGCTGTTTAGGACCCATCATTTACAATATGTGCTGCTGAATTTTTTGTTAACAATTTATATGGGCAGTTATATTATTGGAATTTTAGTAGCGTTGTGTAGTTTCCCTCATATAGAGTCATATAGGATCATTTAGTCCCATTTAGACGCATATACTTGTATTAGAGGGTCTTTGAGTTGAGTGAGTGGTTGTATGCCCACACATATTGGTCGTGGTTTTGGTTTGCACCCTACGTTAAACATGCAGCAATTGCAAGAATCAATGAACAACATAACCCGGTAATTTGAGTATTTGGGTAGGCGCTTAGAACAACATATTGACCAACACTTTGAACAGCTTAATACGTGTGTTACCCAACTAGAAACCTTCACCTGGGCAAATCCCACCATTGGGGAAGATGCTCAATCTCAAGCAGGTGATCAGGAGGATACACAAAGGAATGGGGGTGGCCAAGGAATAGGTCATGGGGGCGCACCCATGCACCTACCCTACAAGGGGTATCATGATCATTATGACCCAGATGGGCAACTCCTCAAGGGAGTTAAAGTAGAGGCCCCTACGTTTGATGGTCACTTGGACCCTAAAACTTTTCTAGATTAGTTGGCGGATATGGACCATTATTTTGAGTGGTATGACATGCCGGATGCTCGTTGAGTCCGATTTGCCAAGATGAAGCTTGTGGGCCAAGCAAAGAGGTTTTGGGCTACTGTGGAGCGAAAGAAAGAAAGGTCGAGGGAGCCCCCAATAGTCCATTGGGGAGAAATGAAAGAAACTCTTAAGGAAAAGTATTTCCCTTTCTCCTATCACTTGAGGTTGGTTAAGGAATGACAGTCTCTTCGACAATGTTCCATGAGTGTGACTGAATACATTGAGAAGTTCGAAAAGTACTTGACCCGATGTAAAGTTGAAGAGGATGTCGTACTCACTCTTGCTCAATTTAAGACGGGCCTCCATTCTGACATTAAGAGAGTTGCTCGCCAAAGACATAGATACTCTTGAACATATGTATCAAGTAGTGTTGGAGGTTGAGCAATACCTCAAAGCATTTGTGGGAAGACGGTTTGAGTTTCATAATTCTGACGCTAAAGCCAACCCTTTTAGGGCTAAGCCCAGCACTGGAGGACCAAGGATGATGAGGGTACAGGAGTTGTTGGGTTTAGCTCGCGCAAAAGTGATGTGACTAGGTGTTTTAGATGTCAGGGGTTTGGTCACTTTGCCCACCAGTCTGGCACGAAAGAGGGCACCAAGGTGTTCCTTATTGATGGGCAAGTAGAAGTAGTGCCCCCAGAAAGTGACGGTGAAGAGGAAGAATATGAGCCAGCAGAAACCCCTGGTAATGAGGAAGAGGGAGCGCAAAAGTCTGCAACCCTTGCAGTTGTGCGTTGCGCCTTTACACAAACCAAGAATACCAACGATTGGCGCTGCAACACGATCTTCTATACTTACGCAAAATGTGGTGATAAAAGCTGCAAGATGATCGTAAATAGTGGTAGTTGTGCCAACGTGGCATTAACTAAAACTGTGAACCGTTTGGGCTTGAAGCTTGAAGCCCATCCTCAACCCTATAGAGTGTCTTGGGTTGATAAAACTTCCATTCTAGTCCACACCATTTTCTTGTTCATATTCAGTTTGGATCATATAAAGACACTTTGGTGTGATGTTGTTCCCATGGATGTTGGCCATATCATCCTAGGTAGACCCTAGCTCTATGACAGGGATGTCACTATATTTGGTCGTTCAAATGTGTGTTCATTCTGATTTGAGGGCAAGAAAGTCAAGCTAAATCCACTTCCACCCAAGAACACGACTGGAAAGGAGTCCACTACACAGAGTGGTATGAGTGGTTCAAAAGAATTGAAGGAATTGAAGTCCAAGTCTAAGCTTCTCCATATTTTAAATGCCAAAGACTTTGAGCGAGAGACTGAGTCGGACTCGATAGTGTACACCCTTGTGGCTAGGGAGAGTGCACCAAAGGCCAGTGTAGAGTTACCCACTGAGGTTATGCCGGTAGTGGATGAGTTTCGTGATGTCTTTCCTGAGGATCTACCAGATGAGCTTCCCCCTATGAGGGATATACAGCACGCCATTGATTTTTTTTTTTTTAGAAGTAACGAGCTTATATTAAAAACGAGCGAAAAACAACAAAGACTGCTGAGATGGCAGAAGCAGAAAAGAAAAAGAAACAAACGAAAAGAAGAAAAGAAAACAGAAAGAGAGGAAAGAAAATTAGAGTCCTAAGAACTGGAAGTCATAACCCTACAGATCAGGAATGATAGTTGCCCATTCAATGATGAGGTTCTTTGCCCAATATCCTACGACTGAAGCCGTTGATTGAGAGTTATTGAAGCATCTCTCATTTCTTTCCTTCCACACCACCCACCAGATAGTGATGATAGCTATTTTCCATACCGTAGTTTTTCTTTTGCCCAACTTAAATCCATTCCAGTAATCCAGTAAGAGAGAAGCAGATTGAGGCATGCATCCAAACACATTGAATCTCGATAGAAAATCGTCCCAAATGAGAGATATGAATGGGCAATGGACTAGCAAGTGATCCATAGACTCCTCATTTCCCATACAACATAGGCACCTATTGGGGAGTTGCATTCCTTTTTTCTGCAAGTTGTCGATTGTAAGGATCATATTCTTTGCCGTGAGCCAAGCAAAACAGCTGAACTTGGGGAGTATAGGGAATTTCTAGAGATAAGGGGAGGCTTGAGACCGCAGGAGAGAGTTGGCAATTAGAAGCGGGGCGACTCTACCAAACCTCCCTCATTACAAAATGAATCCAAAGGAGCATGCAGAGTTGAAGAGACAGATTGATGAGCTCCTAGAAAAGGGTTTCATTCGAGAGAGCATGAGCTCGTGTGCCATGCCCGCCCTTCTTACACCCAGTGTTCGAAATATCGGTATCGTGTTACGTATCGCACCCTTGGGATACGGATACGTATCGGTTATCACATGGGATATATCAGTTGTATCGCATAATGTATCGTTGTTGTTGGAAACATGGGGAAACATTGGGAAATTGGTTGAATTTTTCAATGAAACTTCAATGATTGTTAAAAAAGACATCAATACACACTTATAAATTAAAACATTACAAAAAACAAGTGCATATAATAGGTTTTCTTTGTATGGGGTACTAATCTATGCGTTGTCTAACTGAATTGATGCAAGCATATTCAAAGCGGTGCTTTAAATAGCGATAGTGTGTTGCGTAGCGTTCAACCCTTCGTAGCGTGTAGCGTAACCTACACAATACTTCTACTTTTTTAATTTAAAATATATATATATACATATATGATACCACAGTGGACCCCACGCATGTGGGCCATGGCATACAACACCACAAATGACCCCACACATGTGGGCCATGGCATAGAACACCACAGTGGACCCCACGCATGTGTCCCATGTGATGGTTGGATGGGTCAAATCCATGCCATACACACCACAGCCCCCATGCATCTTTGTTACATAAGAACCAACCTCCTAAAAAGTTTTTAAAAAAAATTGAAAAAATGAAAAAATAACCACAACTTTTCAGCATAAATAAAAAGAAAACTCATTAGCAATTATTGAAGGGCCAAAACATACCTTAAATAGAGATTTAATCAACTGAAAATGGATTCTTTTGAGCTACGTGTCCGCGCGGCTGTGAAAAGAGGGAAACATGATTTCTCCCTTGTTTGGGTTTCAATGCTCTTGAAAATCTAGCAAGAAGATGCTCTTGTAGGTCCGATTGAATGCCTAAAATCTGATCTTCAAGGGGCCTTTTGGTCGATAGGAATCAAAGCTTGAAAATGGCAGCAAGTGCGGTTGTTGCGGCACGGAGATAGGGCTGTTCGAAAGCCCTATTTCGATAGTTTTAGGTTAATTTTTTTTTTTCTTAAAATATGAGTCTCCCACCATCTACTCAAAGGGAAAAAGTCCCAGCAGCACATTTAAAGGCTAATTTTTTAATCGTTTAGACTGTAAAAATATTCAAATGAGTACATATTTGTAACCTACAAAGTGCCACATGTGTGAAGGATGGTTTGGATGGAGCTACATGCTACCACGTGTGAAAAATATGGGCCACCACCATTTTAAAACAATTTGTTAACTCACATAATAAAACAGAGCTTTTATTTTAAAGAAAAGTACCATACTCCTGAGGCGTAAACAACGTACGCTACACACTACCTATGTGCAGAGTACGCTACAACCCTTGTAGCGTACGCTACAGTGGAAATACGCTATTTCCATATGCTACGTAGCCTTTTGGTATGCTACACTACATAGCGTACGCTACAACGCTATTCACAATACTGATTCAAAGTCTATTCATATAATTTATAAACGTAAGAAGAAGTGTGGGAACACAAGAAATACATTCAAAAGCAAAAGAAGAATTACTAGATCAGGTTACATACATGTTTGGATGGAGCTACATGCTACCACGTGTGAAAAATATGGGCCACCACCATTTTAAAACAATTTGTTAACTCACATAATAAAACAGAGCTTTTATTTTAAATAAAAGTACCATACTCCTGAGACGTACACAACGTACGCTACACACTACCTATGTGCAGAGTACGCTACAACCCTTGTAGCGTACGCTACAGTGGAAATACGCTATTTCCATATGCTACGTAGCCTTTTGGTATGCTACACTACGTAGCGTACGCTACAACGCTATTCACAATACTGATTCAAAGTCTATTCATATAATTTATAAACGTAAGAAGAAGTGTGGGAACACAAGAAATACATTCAAAAGCAAAAGAAGAATTACTAGATCAGGTTACATACATGTTTGATTTTATGTTTGGACACAGATTGCAACTGATTTGCAAGAAATTAATTTTTTTTCAATTTTCTGCAACCCGCCCATCTCCTCCAAATCTCGAAATTGAAGCTCCCAATCCATGATTTTTCATGCAAAACATGAAAAATCATGAATTTGTAATAATTTAACACTAATTTAACATGATTTATAGAAGAAGGAAAAAATGGTCGAAAATCGAAAATGCTCACCGGATCAAACATGTGGGATATATTACACTACTTGTGCGTTTCGTATCACACAGGTGGGATACAAGATATATCGTGGAATATATCAACTGATATCATCGATATTTAAAACACTGCTTACACCTAAGAAAGATGGCACATGGAGGATGTGTTTTGATAGTAGGACCATCAACAAAATCACGGTTAAGTATCGGTTTCCCATAGCGCGTCTTGATGACATGTTGGATATGATGGTCAACCCTACTATCTTCTCGAAAATTAACCTCAAAAGTGGTTATCACCAAATCTGTGTACTCCCTGGTGATGAGTGAAAGACGGCCTTCAAGACGAAGGATGAGCTATACGAGTGACTAGTCATGCCTTTTAGGCTGACCAATGCCCCAAGTACCTTCACACGTGTGATGACCCAAGTGTTGAGGCCTTTCATGGGGAAGTTCTTGGTCGTCTACTTTGATGATATCATGATTTATAGCATGACCAAGGAATAACATCTCAACTATTTGAGGCAGGTTTGTGAAATCCTTAAAGCCGAGAAATTGTACGTCAACCTAAAGAAGTGTGTGTTTATGTCCAGTAGTGTTATCTTCTTAGGTTTTGTTGTGTCAGCTAAATGTGTGTCGGCAGATCTCGAGAAGGTCAAAGCCATTGTCGATTGGCCTGAACCCCGAAATATTCACACGGTGTGCAGCTTTCACGGCTTGACCACCTTCTATAGACGGTTCATTCGAGGCTTCAGTTCCATTATGGCTCCCATCACAGATTGCATTATTTAATAAATAAATAAGAGTTTCAATGGACGAAGGCAGCCTCGAAGGCCTTCAAGGAGATAAAGGTCAGGATGACTGAAGCTCCAGTCACACGACTTTCAGATTTTTCGAAAGTTTTTGAAGTCGCATGCGACGCGTCAAGATTCGGCATAGGAGGAATACTTAGTCAGGAAGGGCACCCTGTCGCCTTTTTTAGTGAGAAACTGAATTAGGCGAAACAAAAATACTCCACCCATGACAGAGAATTCTATGCGGTAGTGCAGTCATTGTGCCATTGGCATCATTATCTATTGCCGCAAGAATTCATCTTGTTCTCAGATCATGAAGCCTTGAGATATCTGAAGTCTCAGAAGAAATTAAACCCTAAGCACGCCAAGTGGGTCCAGTTCTTTCAAGAGTATACTTTTGTGCTTAAGCACAAGGCCGATGTAGAGAATAAACCTGCTGACGCGTTGAGTCATCGAGTCGTGTTACTCAATTTCATGAGTGTTGAAGTCACGGGGCTCAAGCTTGTCAGAGAGGATTATTCTGAGTGCCCAGATTTTGGAGTTGTATACGCATCGTTGTTAGAGAGTCCGTCAAGAGCTAGCAGTGAGTACTTGATAGTGGACGGATATTTGTTTAGAAGTGACAGTTTGTGCATACCTCGCACCTCCCTCTATGATTTTGTTGTCAGGGAGTTACATTCAAGAGGGGTCGCAAGTCATTTTGGTCGAGACAAGACCATTGCCCTAGTGAAGGATAGATTCTATTGGCCAAGCCTTAAGCGACACGTGGCCAAAATTATGGGGCAGTGTCGTACTTGTCAACTGGCAAAGCAGAAAAAGCAGAATATGGGGCTATACACACCTTTGTTAGTTCCATTCGCCCCTTGGCAAGACATCAGTATGGACTTCGTGCTTGGGCTTCCCAATACTATTCGAAAACACAATTCCATGTTTGTTATTGTGGACCGTTTTTCTAAAATGGCCCACTTTAACCCTTATTCGAAGACCTCTGACGCATCTCATGTTGCCAAGTTGTTCTTTAGTGAGGTTGTCAAGCTTCATGGGTTACCCAAAACCATGGTGTCTAACCGTGACGTGCGATTCATAAGTTATTTTTGGAAGACACTATGGCATATGATGAATACTAGGCTCCAATTCTCTTCAACCTACCACCCTCAGACCGATGGTCAGACTGGGTGTTCAATAGGAGCCTACGAAACTTGCACAGGTGTTTAGTGGGGGAGCACACCAGGACGTGGGACACTGCACTACCTATCGCCGAGTTTGCATTAAATAGTTTTGTCAATAGATCCACAGGTTCAAGTCCTTTTAAAGTCGTTACTAGTTATAAACCTAGGAAGCCTATTGATCTTGTCCCTATGTCCATGTCCCATAGGCCATCAAAGTCTGCAGTCCTTTGCACATCACATTCATTCATTGCATCAAGAAATCAGGCGAAAGATCAATACTAGTAATGAACATTAAAATTTCTGCAGACCAACATAAACGATTCAAGGAATTCAATGTAAGGGACTCTATGATGGTTCGCATCAGGCCAAAGTGGTACCCTTAGGGAGCCGTTCGTAAATTACAGGCACGTAGTGTTGGACCATTCAAAATTATAAAACAAAACAGTCTCAATGCATATGTGGTAGATCTTCCACCTTATATGGGAATTAGTTCCACATTTAATGTGGAGGATCCAATTGTATTTTAGGGGACCACTGATAGATTGTCCAGCCTTTTACCTAACCCTCCCGATTCCCCAGACCTTTCCCTTGATCCATGGCCCCTTCCCGACCCATCTTCCCAGCCTCTACCTCCCATACCTACCCTTCCCACACCCAGAGAAGAGATGGAGGATATTCTAGACCATCAAATAGTATCGACGTCGGACGGTGGCTTTCAAAAGTTCCTGGTCAAGTGGAAGTCACGCCCAGTTTCAAACAGTACGTGGCTCACTTAGGAGCTTCAAGGACTTGATCCTGACATCTTGGAGCGGTTCAGGAGTTTTGTTTCGCCAGTGGTGAATTGGCGAACCTTCGCAGCTGGGGAGAGTTGATAGGGACATCATGCGCACACGCACACCCCCCACCCTACGCATGTACTCAAGGAGGAGGAAGGCCCCACTATTGATTTGGATCAATGACGACATCTATGGAGGACCTCTTAGTTAGGGGGTTGTGCTATGGAGCATTGGAGTGGATCCGATCATCATGTGGATTCCACCATTTGATCTCATGAGCGTGTCCCACTACCCTAGATGATCTAGGATTTTGAGTTTTGATTATTATCATTATTAGAAACATCACGAACGGTTTTGCTTACGTAGATTGGTTGTTATTTTTGTTACTTCATCTCTAAGTACTAGTGTGCGCACATGGCGCGGCTTTTAAAGTTTAGGGTTTTCTTATAAATAGGCAACCCCATGTAGGTATTTTTCATTGAAGTTTATGAATAAAATTCAGCGTTTTTTCTTCTTCTTTATCCCTCTGAGTTAAAGAAGCTAATTGGGTGCGAAACCCTCCCTTCCTCGAAGGGCTAACTACCGTGGTGCGAAGCCACAACCATCCCAAATCGTCCCACCTACTCCCCACTTTCATCATCTTCCACAGCCCTCCCATCTTCAGATTCACCTTTTTTTATGCCCAAGTTCTCCTCCACAGTAGATTTTCAAATTCTGGCCCACTAAAGGGGCTAAAACTTCGGCGGAGCACCACGCACACACCGGGCGGCAAATAGACACGAAATTTGGTGTGAGAGTGGGCCTCCCCTGGCCGACCACACCCTAGGTAGTGCTTTCCAGTTCCGTGGGCCCCACACACATGCGGACAAGGATTCACGCACGTGCGCCTGGGCCAGGTGGCTGTCCAAACGCTTGGATCGTCTCAGGTTCTGGATTTCTTCTATTTCTCTCCTCTCTCGCCTTAAAACCCCAACTCTAACCCTAGATAATCCCAAATTTCAAGTATTTCCAACTTTTGCAAACCCTAGATTTTCTCTCGAATTGAAACATGGTGAATCTCTTGAATTAGGAAACAATCCTTTGCAAGATTGGATGAATCTTACACTCATTTGGGCATTGTTTGGTTTATAATTTTATTTGATCCAGCCCTAAACTTGTGTAGGCTTGGACCCCCGTAGATTCCCCTTGTTGAATGTTTGATCATATGTGGGACGTGGAATTTTGTGATTGTTTAAAATTAGTATGATCTAAAGCTTAAAATCTTGCATGTCATATTTAATTTCATGTCTTGCATCACCAATGCTGGAACAAGTGCGCAGACTAAAACCCCTACCTGACTCTGCCAAAATCTTGAAAAAAAAAAAGCGGACGGAGAATTTTCTGGAATGGTGACCTTTCCACTTCCAGGAGTCTTCCTAATGTAGAAAGGGAACGGTAGGCTTGAGATAATTAAGCAAGCCGATGTACTCCAACGCCTCGTCATTTGAAAGGTTCCTACGACATGGAGGACACCACACTACCATGCTTCCAACAACGGAGAAGCAATGAGATACAACGGCATTGCGATCCGGAGCGGGAGTAGCTATCCTTGGGAATTCTTCCTGAAGCAGCCTATCCCCACACCAAATATCTGATGAAAAGCGGGTCTAATTCCCATTCCCAATGACGAGGAGAATATTTCTACAAACCGGATGCTCTATCGATGCTATAGCTTTTCAAATACTAGACACTCGGTAAATTGGCGATCTTTTCACAAACCAACCACCTTCATAAGTACCATACTTACTGACTATGATCTTTGTCCACAGTCTGTCTTCTTCGGTTCTAAGCTTCCAAAGAATATGAAATTTCCTACCATCCATATCCACTCTCTAAAAGAAGTTCCTTCTCAACTTTTCTAGCTTTTCCAACATTGAATTGGGACATGAAATATAAAGGCATGTTTGAAAAAGCCGCTTTGATTAGAGTAAGCCTACCACTATAGGAAAGCTACTAGCATTGCCAACTAGCCAATTTTCTCTCAATCCTCTCCACCACCTTGTCCCATAGATGCCCCGCAGGCTTCCCAATGCATAATAGAAGGCCCATATATGTTGAGGGAAACTCACCTGCCTTACACCTGAAAACTAAAGCCAAAGTTTAAAGATCCTCAGAAACGTGCACCCCTAGCATCTCACTTTTGGCAAATGGTCCTTTTTCTCATATACCTATTTGTAAAATGGGATTCCAACAAATGAATTAAATGTTTGAAGAGTGTATCTTGTTGGATTACTTTTCAATCCTCATCAATGGATTCCCTGTTAGTTTCTTTTTTAGCTTTAGAGACCTTCACCAAGGTCATCTGCCATCACCTTTCCTCTTTTCTTGGGAAATTATTTGAAATGGGTGCTAAGTTGGTATTCCTAAAGATTCTCAATGGGGGAGGCTGGGCATTCCCATTTCACATTTGTAGTTTGCCAATGACACTATAATATTTTGTGAAGTGTTGGTCAAGGACTGAAATATATGAAAGAGGGTGTCTCACTTAGATATAGGGAAGAGAGAGAGAGAGAGGTGGGGTGGTGGGGGGACCATATGATGCTTTTGGCAAAGTGTGATGGTTGATATTCAAGCACTTAGAAGTCGAATGAACGGGATGCATTAGCTCAGATTAAAGCTGTCCAAATTGTGGGACCAACTGTAGATAGGTTAGGGCCAAAGGGCAAAAGAAGAAGAAGAAGCAGCAGCAGAAGAAGAAAAAGAAGCAGCAGCAGCAGAAGAAGAAGAAGAAGCAGCAGCAGAAGAAGAAAAAGAAGCAGCAGCAGCAGAAGAAGAAGAAGCAGCAGCAGCAGCAGCAGAAGAAGAAGAAGAAGAAGAAGCTATACAACCAACCGTGCATTAATGTCCACCAATCTTCTACTTAAAAAATCTAATAAGTGTAACCTTTGGTGTCCATACGAATAAGGGCCAACCATTGGGATGGTTTAAATTGAGTGCCATGATTGCCACAAGTACAATCTCTCAGTGCTTGTGTATCAAACTCCATACATTGGCGAAGTATAAAAGCTTTTGTCATTACAGCGTGAGGGGCTGTTGGTTAATTGCTCTCTTTTTTTATTCACTCTCTCTAGCTTTGTCAGGTGAATATATTAAAGTGGATTCTTCTCCCTCCTTCCTCTCCATTCTCTCCAACTTTCTCAAGAGAGTTGAAGCCTTCTGAGCTTTTGTTGTCTATCAGAATCACCATTTCTAATCTCTAAGCTCTCATCTCAAGCATGCAGGCTTTGAATGTGAGGCCAGGCACCATTCATCAGGTAGCATGCACCGTGACCATGCGATATTCCAAAAATTAGGTTAGTACACTCTCAAATGATCCAAACATGTACATTGAATTTGGACCGTTGGATTTTTTTTTTTCTAACCACCTATTTTCCTCATACAATTCTGATTTGTTTGATAAGCAGTTCAACATTATTTTCGGTCCAGGGCATGTTCACAGCGTACGCAACCTAATGAATGGCCGGATCTTTGACGCATGTGCCCTCCGGCAGTGGGAACCATGCAGGCATGCTGCAACTGAGTATGGAAAAAGAAAATTGTTGGTTCATGGAGAAGTGATCTGAAGAGAGGAAGAAGCGCTGGAGAAAAGACAATCGTTTCTCTTGGGATGCTTTTCAAAGGAGTAAGAGTAGGTGTTTTATAATCGCATGGGTACTTTGGAGGAGGTGCGAGAGCCTGCTTCTTCTTTGGGATGCAAAGCTTCGTTGCTCCCAATTAATTACCTCAAGCTTCCCCTTCGTATGGAACTAAGAGCTTTGTCAACTTAACAACTACATAAGCATCATGGGAAGAAAAAAATTTGCTATCCCTCAATGGCCGAATTGCTATTCTTAATGCTACATTGCTACCCTCTCCAACTTGCCAACCTTTTATCTGTTGCTTTTTAAGATCCCAGCCAAAGTAGCGAAAGATTGGAGTAGCAAAGGGATTTCTTGAGGTAGGGCTGTTAGCGAAAGTCACAACTAGCACTTGATGAACCAAGAAGAAGTTCAAAGGTTGATCATTTTAAAAGAAGAGAGGAAAAAGAAAAGGACAAAAAGGCAGTTCTCAAAAATAACTAGACCCTTCTTGCAAAATGGTGGAAGAGCAAGACACTTTTTGAAGGAAGTAATCTTCTTTCTTTCTCTGTTTCTTTTCTTTTCTTTTCTTTTCCTATTATGTTCTTTTACCTTTGAAAATTTTTCTTTTCTTTCTTTCTTTTTAATTTTATCAAAATATGGTCAATTTGATAGGGGGTGAACCCCAAGAAGGGAGGTTAGAAGAAATGGCTCCATTTAGAGCGCAATCTTGAAGTTCGTCAATGATTCAAAAGGGGTGGGCCAAATTTATTTATTTTTTAAAGTAGATGATTTAATTAGAGAGGGCTGAAAACGGCTAAAAAAATACAAAGAATTACAAATGAGAAAGCCATCCCCCAAAACCAAACCAAGCAACTCCATAAACCTGAGAGGTCACAATCCAGTCGAGTACTTCACATTTCACCCTCCTCAAAACTATCTCCATAGTCCCACTTATGTTGCAAAAACAACGACAGTTCCTTTCCCCCCACAAAACCCAAATTCCCGCTTGTAAGGTCCATCTCCACACCCTTTTGCTGCTTCTCTCCACCCCTCAACCCCGAGAGGTCGCAACCCAATCAAGCACTTCACATTTCACCCTCCTCAAAACTACCTCCACAATCCCACTCGTGTTCCAAAAACAACGGTTGTTCCTTTTCCCCAACAAAACCAAAATTCCTGCTAGTAAGGTCCATCTCCACACCCTTTTGCTGCTGCTCTCCACCCATCCCCCATGCCAAGCCAAAAGGAGCACTCCAATAGATTCTAACATCATGTCGAAGGACCTCAAACCCAATCCCACAAAGTATTCTCAAAGGGGCAGTGAAGGAACGAATGATTAACAATCTCCTTGCTTCGCAAACAAAGAGGACAAGTCTTTATGATAATCACATTCCTCTTTCATAAATTATCCATTGTGAGCACCTTGTTCCAACCAACTAACCATGCAAGTGCAACAAACTTTTGGGGGTAGGGGACAAATCCCTCATTGACAGAGAGAAAATGCTAGCCAGCCTAGACGCCAATGGGAGAAACTCTTCCTCCCCCTCTATGAGATTCCTATGGCCTAGAGGGGTCCACACAACACCGCTACCCATAACTGTGAAGCTTCATCCACTAAGTTCCACCTCTAGAATTGGAATGAAGTTTGTCAGCCCATTGCTAAGGGAGGGGCAGGTATTAGGTGCCTGATGTTTATAATGACGTGCTCCTTGGTAAGTGGGTGTTGTGGTTTAGCGTTGAGAGTTCTACCTTGTGGAGGGAAGCTATTACAACCAAGTATGGGCTTGAATCCTATGGGGTGGTGGACTAAAAGCTCTTCTCTAAATCATTCCTCTCATATATGGAAAGGCATTTCTAAGATGCATCCTATTGTTCTCGAGGGGTCCTGTTTTGCTATTGGGTTTGCGGCTCAGGTTAAGATTTTGAGAAGATGTTTGGTGTAGGGACTCCCCTCTTCAGATAGTTTTCTCGGGTTTAGCCCGATTATGCTCTAACCCCTGTATCTCTGTAGCAGGGTGCTTCTCTTTCTGTATCTCTGGCAGGGAGTGGACCCCTCCTCAGAGGGACCTCATAGATTTTGAATTTAAGGATCTGCTTTCTTTATTGCCTTGTTTGTAGTCTTTCCCTTTCTCTCAAAGGAGGATTCTCTTAGGTGGCATCTTGGTAGATCCAAAGATTTCTCAATGCGCTCTTTCTTCGCCTCTTTATCACATCCGGAGGACGTTAGTTCTTTCAGCCACACTGCCCCTGTTTGGTCCTATAAAGTTCCTCCCAAGGTGTCGGCCTTTACCTGGTTGGTTGGGAGGAATAAGGTTCTGACAATGGACAACCTTCAAAAGAGATTGATGGTGCTCCCTAATGTCTGTCTGCTTCGTTACAAAGTAGCAAAGTCTTTCGATCATCTGTTCATCCATTGCTCATTCTCCAGAATTGTTTGGTCTAATATTCTTAGAAGCTCAGGCCTTTCTTGGGTTATGCCGGGTTCAATCAAAGGTTTATTTCGGTCTTGGCATGCTGAAGGGGGTGGAAGCCTGGGCAAGTTGAGATGGAGAGTTGCGCTGCTTGTTGTTCTATGGTCAATCTGGAGAGAGGAACAGTCGCTGCTTTCAGAATGTCAGGAGTTCTGCTTTGGGTTTTCTCAATCGGGTTCATTTGTACCTTAGGGATTGGGCTCCCTAGTTGTGTTTTTTGGGTTTGTGGCCATCCGTTTTTGGTTTTTTCTTTCGTCCGTAGGTTTTTTTTTTTCTGCTTTTGTTTTTTTTTTTCTTTTCTTTTCTGTTCTTCCTTCTCTTTCTTGATTTCTTTTCTTGGACTTTGGCCTTAATAATATTCATAATCTTAATAGATAAATAACTGTGAAGCAACTACCCATTCTGCTGACTCTTCTCCCTAGCTAGGAAGAATACTCTCGTCAAGGGAGTCTTATGAGCTTGTGCAAAGAAACGCAGTTTGGTCGTTTAACTTTCTCTGGAACTTTTGGAATAATGAGACTTCCATGGTATTTGATCTCTTGGATATTCTCAATGGGGCAATTCCTTATCCTTTCTTAGTAGCACAAAGTGTGAAGTGGAGAGGCAATAGACCCATATGTGTGAGCAAGGAAGTATCAGCTTCAAAATGTTAGCAAGTATGAAGCTAAAGTGGAGGCGTGATTAGAAGCAAGGGTTGCACCTAGTTAGAAGGATCATGCAACCAAATTCCTTTCGTGCTTGATACTGCATTCAAGCCCCATCTTCCAGAGGTTTATTTTCCTCTTAAAAGCTTTCAGAAGTTGTGCCGCCTGTTTACACAAAGCCCCCTATTTTGGGGTTCAGGTGCCCTGCCCCAAGTTGGGTCCTTTTTGCTGGTGGCAAGAGTTGCTGAGATCTGAACTGCAGACAACCTTCCAAAAAAGGAATTTGTCTATGTGCTATATGGGCCTGTGCAGATGAAGAGTCGGGTGATCAACTCTTTCTTGATTGCAAGGTTACATCATCGATTTAGAATATGTTGAGTCCTCCCTGGTTTTGTTCTGCCCCCTCAAGAATAGCTGGAACAGTGGACCTTTCATTGCAAGAGGTAAAAATCTTTTGAAGATGCTCCCAAATGCAATCTTGTGGAGGATGTGGAAGGAGACAAATATTAGAATCTTTGAAATACTACCCCATGAATTAATCAAATGGTGGCCAAAAGTGAAATTGACATTGGTAAATTGGGCCCTTGCCTTGGAAGAGTTCAAAGGAATACCAGATCTGATCTCCTAAGAGAGTTGAGGTTGCTTTTGATGGGCGTAGGCAAACCTTACTATTTGTTTTTTATTTGGGGGCTGAATGTTTTCTGCTTGCTTTCATCCAATGTCTTGATCCATTTTTGTAGTCTCTTTTTGCTCATCTCTTTTGGCTTTTGAGGGGTTTCTTAATAAGTTTTGCTATTAATCAGGGAAAAAAAAAAACACTACAAAACATGTGCAGAGATCCTCAACAATAAGAAATACTTGAAAGATGCTAGACAGTGGCAATTTGACTGCATGTCAAGACAAGTGATACATTGCTATGGACCTTTAAACATGCAAACACTGATCTAAGTTCAGATGCCACAGCCATACCTTCATTAGCCAACTCCTTCAAATCAATTTGCCGCCTGAGTTCAGCAACCCGATCAACCTTTTATTCAGCAAAAAAATAAATACCAATACAAGAAACCAATCAAGGATTATCTAAAGAACCAAATAAAGACTGTCAAAAGACTTCCGTAAGGTCATTATCAGAAGATTCTCAACTCAATTTGTTCTATTTATAGGACTCAGTTTGAAACATGAATCAAACAGGAATGTACGAGAAAACAGCAAATTGTTATCTTGCCTCATTTTCTTTGTCAAAAGACTGATACCCACATGATCCTACCCCTAACAGACCGCATACTAGAGGAAACAGCATACCACATACCCGTTCTTGTGCCATGTACTAGAGCAACCAGTGGTCCAAGTAACCTTGCTGACCCCTTTTGGCTACAGACTGAAACCGTCCATGTGAATCTGTAAAAGCTGAGTACCAAGTTTCATATTGTTTCCACCTTCTAACTAACAAGACCTGGTCAAGCCATACCTAACTGGCCTTTACACATCGATTCTAGGAGTTTCTACCATGGCTAAGACATGAATTGTACAAATTTTGAAAACGCTGGTGCAAAATGTGAAGCTATGTGGATAATGAAAACTGTACATACCTCTACTTCAAGGCTCCGTTGTGTTGTTGCAAGGGATCTCGCAAGCTCAGCATTTGTAGTCTGCAACATATTTAAATTCAGCGAAGACCAAAAAGACCCTAAGATACGCCATACTGAAACTTTCTGCAAAGTAGTGACAGTTTTTTGGCAAAAACACTAGCAATGTAACCACAACAAATGGATTTAACACTCTACAAACCACATAATCATGCATGGAGATGGATGCAAGACCTCAAGTTTAGCCAAGCAAGCAAGGGCTTCCATTCTGGTGCTATTATGTTTCTGCTTCTCTAACTCAACAGCTTCCATTATTTCCGTCATGCTCATCTGCAATTCTGAAGCCTGACACCACGAAGAGAGCAGAGAAACTAATTAACATATCCCATAAGGTAGGTGGAATACAACAAAGACATGCAAAACGACATTACTTTCCTTCTCTAATTTTGGCAGGAAAAACAGTTCTTGTTGGACAAAATGATAAGAGAAGGATGGTTGTGAGAAAGAAGGGGGGGAAAACATATTAGATGAGCACTTTCTTTCGACTCGAGCAAGAATCAACGGAAGAAATGGAACCATATAAAATCCGTATGTCATCCACACATACATGACTCCTATGTAAGAAAAGACCAACTGGATACCATTCAAAAGAGAAAGAAAAAAAATGTAAGACAACTATTAACAACTAAACCATGAGTAAGTAGCTCCCACATGACTAAAAGCATAAAACTTCGCAACTTGAACTGCAGAAAATAATATTTTTAAATTTCAAAATATCAAATAGTTTGTTTCGAGCATACTCCCTTCCCCTAACTCCTGAGCAACATCATGTCTCACAATTAAATCATGTAAAAGCGAAGTTCAAATTTTTTTTGTGGTTAACAACGACCTGTAATTTTTTTTTTCTTTCTTTTTTAAACAGCAATGACTTATATAATGACCCACTAAGCAATAAATGAGAAAACCCAAGAAATATTCTAGTTCATTCAAGCTGTGCCACTCAAAAAAAAAAAAGTGGATGAGAGTCTGAGGGCTTCTGTAGTTTGAAAGCTATTTTTCTACTCATCATCATCTTAGGTAAGTGTGTGAGAGTTTTCAGTCCCAGTCATGATTTTCTTGCAGAAGCATGACGTTCACAGTGATTGCTTAACACTGGGCACCTGAAGGGATCGGGCCCTACAGAAATTTGTGAATGTCCAGTGTTAGATCATAGCTCGATTTCTGTTGTGGTTTACCATGTGACCAGTTCTGCAATTCTCATATACCCAGCAAAAGAAGCCCTACAATGATAACCAGTGATTGTATCAATAGTATTGGCTGATTCGTACAGTGCTGAGACGAAATTGGGCAGTAACTGGGGAAACTTCACAGTATCAGTCAACATATCGCAATGTATCAACAATATATTGATACATTGCGATATTCTGAAAATATCTTTTCTTAGGGGTAATGTACATTATATCGAGAACTAGCTAGCAAAAGCTAACAAGGAAAGAATACATAAGGAAAACAAAAATAAAATAAAATAAAAAATACATCCCAAAAAAAGAGGGAAGATCGAAATCAGCCAGATCTTCCAACAGACTTATTGCTTCCCACAATCAACTCCATAGAACCTGCTCTATTCCAAAGGCACTGGCTATTTCTTTTCCCCCAAATAATCCACCAAATAGCCGGATGCACCATACACCAAATTTTCCTGCCCATCTTACCCGCCCCTCCATGCCATGCCCATAGAAGATCCCCCACTAATTGTGGCACGACCGACCGAATGTCAAATATAGCTAGAAAGTGCACCCACACCTTATAGGTGAAGGGACAATGGATGAACAAGTGATCAATAGACACCACCACTTGCATGCACAAAGAACAAATATTGGGGATGATCATAGCCCTCTTTTGGAGACTGTCTATTGTTAGAATTTTTTTTCCTACCTATTAGCCAAGCGAATGCAGCAACCTTGGGAATAGCACCATAGAACCAAAAACGAAACGTGTGACCCCATGAAGCAACAGGGCCGTTCGCCCGAATCAAACTATAAAAGGATTTAACCGAGAACCGACCCAAACTGTGAGCACGCCATACCATATAATTTTTGCCTCCAACTAGCACTTGAGAGGACTGCAAAAGGAAATGAATTCAACTAGCTCCTCATACGTTAGATCCTGCCTATATGGAGGCACCCATATTGCTTGCTACCCCACCGCACATAGAACAATACTCAACCACTTCGATGTTTCTACGAGGGACCAAACGAGCCAACCTAAGAAACTCTTGTTGCAGAGTTGAGTTGTCACACCATATATCTTCCCAAAATCTGACCCTGATTCTGTTTCCTATTAAAAAGGAGACACCTTCTCTTAACTTATGCTTTAGCGAGACTATCGCCTTCCAAGTATTAGAGGCCTTATAGAGAGAGGACTCTTTCACTTCCCAACCCCCTTCCTGAAGGCCATACTTGCCACTATCTCGCGCCAGAATCGACTTTCTTTAGTAGCAAATTGCCATAGCCATTTGCCCAAAAGGGCTAGGTTCATACTACACAAATCCCTTAACCCTGCCCCGCCCTCATGAAACAGTTAACAAACTTCCTCCCACTTCATGAGATGAAACTTGTGAGTTTTAGCTGAATTGCTCCAAAAGAAGTCTCTTCGAAGCTTTTCTAACCTTCACAACACTGACTACAAGCACATAAAAAGAGTCATTAAGTCAAGTGGAAAGAAGGCAGCTTTGATTAGGGTTAAATGCCCACCCAAGGAGAGATAACAGCTCTTCCATTTGCTAGCTTCCCTTCGATTCTTTCTATCACCATATCCCACAAATGAGTAGTTGGCTTCCTGATGCACAAAAAGGAGCCCTAAATAAGTGGAAGGAAGAGACCTAGCCTTGCAACCGACCACCACAACCCAAACTAGAGGTCTCCTCTTTTTCATATGGATGCCGAACATTTCGCCTTTTCTGATATTAACCTTTATACCAGAAACTGCCACGAAGCATACTACTATTTTGCAAGGGTTATCCACCTTAATTGGATCGGCATTAAAAAAAAAATAACCGTGTCACCTGCAAATTGAAGATGAGATCATTGATCACCTATATTTGCCACCTTAAATCCAGATATGAGATCTATATCTTGACCTTTGGCTATCACGTGGCTGAAAGCTTAGGCTATAATAATAATAATTTAAATAAAATAAAATAAAAATTTAAAAAAAAAAAGAGGTAAGGGATAACGGATCCCCCTACGGTAAGCCCCTTGTAGACTTAAAATAGCCTTTATGAGAACCGTTCACAAGGACGGAATAAACTACTGAACTGATGCAACCTTGAATCCAATTTCTCCATCTGACCCCACATCCCATTCTATCCAAAAGATAATCAAGGAATTCCCAATCTACATGGTCGTAGGCTTGCTTGATGTCCAATTTTCACACAATGCATGGCGTTCCTTCCCTAAATCTAGAGTCAATGCACTCATGGGCAATAAGAGCACTATTCGTGATTTGTTTGCCTGACACGAAGGCTCCCTGCTTCACTACAATTAAATTTCTAATCATGGATCAAAACTTGGATGCAAGAATCTAGGCTAGAATTTTGTATGGGCTACCAATAAGACTTATGGTTTTAAGTCCTTCATACATTCTGCCCCATCTACTTTGGGGATTATGGCAATGAAGGATGTCCCAAGCTCGGGAGGAAGACTACCTTTCTTGAAGAATTCATCAAAAAATTCTATAATATCAGACGTAAGCATGAACCAAAACACTTGGAAAAAAGTCTGCGGGTAATGTTGGGTCCCGAGGCCTTATCTCTTCCCAAACTGTCCACCGCCTCTTTAATTTCACTTTCAAATACTGGCTTTTCCAAAAGCCCCGATTCATCATCCGTCAACCGATTGAAGTGAAGATTATCAAACCGAGGCCGCTTGCTTTCCTCTTTGGTAAGCAAGTTTTTATAGAATAGGACTATTGCTTCACAGACTTGTGACTCATCCTCCAATCTTGAACCATCCACTACTAGGAAACTGATTATGTTATGTCTAGCTCTTGTAGAGGCTATGTTGTGAAAGAATCCAGTATGCTTATCTCCTTCTTTTAAGCAAGTCGCCCTCGACTGTTTCCTCCACTTAATTTCCTCTTCCTTGAGCCATTGCAAGTAAAACAAAGAAAGCGTAGCATGTCTTGCTCTTTCTTCATTGGACAGCTCGCCCTCCTCTTCCTTCATATCCAAACTATGAACTTCGTCGAGAATCGAAGTCACCTCATCCTCTCTTGCCCTATAAACCTCTTCCTTCCATATTTTCAATTTTTCTTTAGTAACTTCAATTTATGATGCAACTGGAAAACAGCTGACCCTTTCACTTGAAACGATGGCCACCATTCCCTAACTAGCCCCGCGAAGCCCTCCACCTCCAACCACGAAAGCTCAAAGTGGAACAGCTTTGGCCCCCAGCTCTCCATAGCAACTTTTAGCAATATAGGACGGTGATCTGATACTGGTTGAGGAAGCCCCTTTAACTGAGTCATAGGAAATTTGTACAGCCATTCTAAAGATACAAGAAATCTGTCTAGCAATGATATAATGGCCTCGTTTGCCCATTTGACCACATAAATATTTAACCCCATTCATAGGAATGTTTACCAAATCGTAACTTTAGATCCACGAAGCAAATTCTTTCATACTTATGGTTAAACGACAGCCATTCAACTTCTCAAAGCTAAATCTTATGAGATTGAAATCCCCACCAATACACTAGGGTAGCGGCCACTTCTCTAGAATGGCTTGCAGCTCCTCCCAGAACATGGCCTTCTTATCAGACTTGCATGGGCCATAAACTGCCGATAACACCCACTTGAAACCTGAAGCTTTGTCAGTTAGAACCATTTAAGAAGAATAGTTTATGCACTAGATATCTTCCTTTCCCCAAATATCAGAATTCCAGACCACCA
The DNA here is from genome assembly GCF_029962835.1 of Magnolia sinica. Lineage (NCBI taxonomy): Eukaryota > Viridiplantae > Streptophyta > Magnoliopsida > Magnoliales > Magnoliaceae > Magnolia > Magnolia sinica. The sequence continues at coordinate 77,679,412 of NC_080579.1, read as the reverse complement.
AAATTCCTCATGTCCTAGAAGCATCGAAAGATATCCAATCTTTTTGCTCAACCCCCCACACCGAAACAAGGGTCAATTCTGTCAATAGATTGAAGCTTGGTTTCTTGGAGGGTAATAAATTGAGCTTTCAATTTCCTGCACATCTCCTTGATCTGAAGCCTTTTTTTAACTTACACTCAACCCATGACGTCCCAACTTAGCACATTCATTGAGAAACAGACCTTGCCCTTCCCCCCCTCTGGGAGCCACTAGACTTGATGGTCGCTTCGTAATGGACTGAGCTCTCCAAACTCACCAATTCTCTCTGCCATTTAGAGTTCTTCTTTATGGACCTTTGAATCACCAAGTTATGGATTCCCCCTTTGTTCAACAAACTGAAATAGGGCCTTGCATCTTCATCTTAATCTTCGAAAGACATACCCAACAGCTTACCGACTCTGTCAATGACATTCTTAGACCATTCCGATTCCTCTTCCATGAGGTTGATGTCGTGGACCTTGCAATCGAGCACTCGAGCCATCGCTAGAAGCATATCATCAGTTCTATTATCATCCTCAGATCTGTCAACTATTACTAGTGACAGAGTGACATCCAAGGTCTCCGTGAGATCCTCTCCATATAAAGTAGACACCATCTCCAAGGATGTATCACTTTCTCCTTCTGACTGGGATTGATACATTGCAATCGCCATATCTTCACCTTCATCTGCCTCGTCTCAACTATTCCTTACTAGCTGATTGTCATCACTCTGCTCACCCATCTGGTCTGCATGAGCATCCTCTAGAGAGGAAAGACGCCTGCCCTGTGTGTTGTCTTCTTACAGTGAATGGACTTGTCTTGTAACAAGAAGAGAGGTTGGAGTTAAAGGTTCCTTTGCTTTCTTAAAAGAACTGATGCTGGCCCGCACCGAAAGTAAGGAACAAGGGGTTGCACTTCCTAACTTAAAGGCCCTTGACACCATTCCCGACTCACATGCTTCATAAAACATGGGTGGGAGCTAAGAATCGTCACACTGACCACTTCAATCGAAGGAAAAGCATGATCGTTTACTCCTTGGCATGACGTCACCTGCCACGTGTTATGCTGTATAAGCTCTCTTAATGCAAAACAATGAGATAAAACGCTACCTGTCTCTTTCTCCGAAGTGCTGAGGCCAATGCGCTTCATGTAAAAATCACGTGGCTCAATAGCAGCCGACGAGATACCACGTGTGACATTATCTTGCCTCAAAGTGAGGGTTGGAACCTGAGCCTTCTTTATTCCTCCATCAGATCCACCACGTGCACGTGTACCTGAACCTACACCTCCAGCCAAACCTCTCTTCAAAATTCGAGAACTTCTCAAGAACAAACATCCTTGACACAAGTGCTACTGAACACCTCGTGCGAAGCTATAGCAGTAGCCACGTACCCCTTAGGTGAAGAGGATCTCCTAGCCAATGCACTTGAGGAGCATCAAAAACCAACGAAAGCACAAGAGCACTCCACATGTCCACTAACCTCCTGCTTCCCAACCAGCTTCAAGCACGACTCCCACCTCCATTTGGAAGTCCTCTAGAGTGCCGAAATGGTGCACCATCTCCTTTCCTTTCGCCGTCTGTCATGATCGATGGAGCTACTCCCTCCCTTCTTGTAACACCTCGAACTTTCCAATACTTGGGTATTGGAAGTCCTCGGGTGTCACCTAGGAAATTTTCAATTAATTATATATACACATGTAAAAAATACACCACTTACAATTGGAAATTGGAAATTTTGTGCGTGAAAACCTATTCCTAGAACTTGAATCATGAAGAAACTTATTGTGTCAACTTAATAGGTGAATTGAACTATACAAAATCAATTTCGAGACTCAGTCGGGCCATAACACTAAATTTAACAATCCACCACTTGATCACACCATCCAGCCATCAGATTTCTAAAACAACTACTAAAATCCCTCTAGACAAGGCTAGGAACCTTTACAATGGTTGGTGATCATATTGAGAAAGAATCCGATCGTTGGATTGTTAATAATCAACACTTAAAACCCAAATCCACTTGGTGTGGTCCACCTGAAATATGGATTTGCCTCATTGTTAAATTGATGTCCTTATAGGGGCAGTTGAAACTGATGGGCGGAGTAGATCTCAAGACACATCATTGTGGACCCCACCTTAGCTCGGCGTGTGCACCAACGAGCATGCACCCGTAGGCTACCCAAACTCCAATCGGGCATTGACCCGATGACCCGAAGTTCCTTCTTCTCCTTTCTGATTCCCACCAGTGAAAGTTAAACAGACAACATCCGTTTGACCGAATTGTGGGCCACCACCATGGATCATGCGGTTGATCTAAACCGCCATCTTGAGCGGGAGGAGATTTCGATAAAAACCAAACAGATCGCACGTGTAAGCGCAAACGTGCCTATACACGTTATAAGCAACAGATCAAAAGATGAGCCATCCGATCATGACCCACCATTAAAGGTCGGGTCATCTTCTCCAATCGGACAAGAAAATCACACCAGGTCATTCAACTTCTGATATGTGATATGGGACATCCAATAGCAGGGCTAGTGACCCAGAAACCCATCCTTGAAGGTTGTTTAGGTCATGCAAGCTGATCCGGCGTGATCACGGACTAATTCAATGAAGTTTTCCTTGTTCGCGCATTGTTGATGTGGAACACTGCATGACTAATCACTTGATTAGCTTTCAAAGGATCGAGACGAGAATCCAAAGGCTGTAAATTGCCCTCTTTTGTTAGGGCAACCTTCTTTGCAATCAAAACTAAGAGAGAGAGAGAGAAAGAGAGAGAAATTGAGGGAGTTTGAGAGAGAGAGAGAGAGAGGATTGTGCAACTCAGCCGAGTCGCGGGTCGATTCGAGTGGGTCTGGACCGAGTCGCGGGGCAATAAAAGTGGGTCTAGACCGAGTTCTTGTCTCAAGAGGGGCGGGTCTGGGCCGAGTCCAGATGTTGTTGAACACCCAGTGAGATAGAAAGGAAAGTTGAGAGATAGTTTCGCTAGTGGTTTTCCTCTAATTGAATATCCAACAAATCGGTAGCAGATTGACTCAAGATTGAGTCCCATCAGGTCATCAACCATCATCATTTCGGGAGGTTTTCTCTGAGTCAACAGTGGTTAGATCGACTTAAGGATCTGCCATCTTTGAGTATCTCTGTGGGGTGAGCGAACCAGCAAAGGGGCCAACCGAGTCTCGAGTTTCTGCCAACTCGGGTTTCTAAACGTTGGAAGATATCCGACTCATCAGGTCGTCGAATCAGTGAATTGCTCCCTATCCAAAGTCAGATCTGATCTGGTTCAGATCTTTCCGTGTTAAGCAGCAACAGAGGTTTTTGCTGGGAGGATCGCATCATGGTTGTGTTGAGGAAGAACATGATTTGGCCGAGCAAAATCGAACCGAGTAACTTAGTGAGTTTCTCGTCGATGTTGGAGAGCTAGTTTTGGTTAGCTTATTCAACAACACAGTTGTTGGATCGATGAGCTGGTTCGAGTCCTCAACTGGTTTGAGTCATCGGTTCCGAGTTCGAGGTTGATCTAGTTGAGTCGAGATCGAGAGAGGATTTGGTTATCATCAAGTCGAGTTAACTCGGTTTGGCAAGGTAAGTGGAATTCCACAATTTCCAAAATTCTAAATCTATTTTGAATTAAAATAAATTGATGTTAATTTCCATTTTAAATTGTAGAAATTGTAAGTTTTCACATATCTCATTTGGATTCCAAGGTTGAAGTCAATTCAAGTTTGGGATTCAGGTCAATTGAGGTATATAATATCTCAACCCTCCTATTGAGTTCTAACTAGAGATTGAATTAGGTCTAATGGGCTTTAATTTTCTGATTGAATATAGAGAATTGGAATCCCCCAAATTCACCACATTGGAATACACCTCATATGAGCTAGTCCGGATCAATTTCGTAGTGGGAATTGGATCAGTTTGAGGTGGGTTTATGTCTCAAACCTCTTATTGATTTCTAATTAGAATTCAATAAAAAGTTAATGGATTATAATTTCCCAAATTGATGTAGGAAATTAACGTTGAAATTATCTAATTTGGGTCCGAATTGAAATGGACTTGCTTTTGAGTTGAGTTTAGGTGAGTTAACCTTTCAACTTCCTACTAGAGTTCAAATTAGAACTTAAAGTAGGATTGGTTGAATTGATTTTTAATTTCAATGTAGGGAATTTGATTTTCCGCAAATCCTCATCTTGAGATCCATTCCGATGGAGTCACATCCGGGTCAAGATTTCACCAGATCAAGGCAATCTGATTTGGAGGTGAGGATTTACCCTTCAAGCTTTCCACCGAAATTCTAGTTTCGTAATAGTATCGATTTCAAATTGTTGCTTTGGTTGAATTTATAAAACCTTGTAAATTGAACAACTTGGATTACATAACCTACATGTGCACCATCTCTTAATACTTAAAATCACATGATTAGGACTTTTGATTTGAACAATCCACTTATGTACACTCTCTTGAATGCTTAAGATCACATTATTAGAACTCTTGCTATGTGTAATTCGCATGATTACGAATTCTAGCATGTTTTGATATAATTTAAATGCGTATGAAATCTAATATGTTTGAATTCATGTAAATGTGCCATTTGTGGTTGCTCTAATTTGAATGTGGCATTTGTGGTAGCTCTAATTTGAATGTCGCATTTGTGAATTACATGTGTAATTTGTAGTGGAAATGGGAGAAGAATGGGATGCATGTGAAAAGGAATGATGTGTTGAGGGTTTGTGGGAGAATATGAATTGATTGGTGTGGTGTGGATTGTCACATTTAGAATTGGTTTGTGGTTTGGATTACCACATGGAAAACTTGATTGGAGATACATCTATTGGTTGATTGAATATGAACACATCTTTGGACTACCATGAAGCTTAGTTGGCCCATTTGCGATGGATATATTACCTTGATAGTGTACAATTTGGCGTCACTTTCTGACTTGTTCAATGCCCTCTTGGCACGTTGGACTTGCCGGGTCATAATACCGATGTATGTCACTTGCGATGTCGGGTCATAATACCGATGTATGTCACTTGCGATGTGTGTCTTTAGTGATGCCAGGTCATAATGTCGATGTATATTCCTTGTGATGCCGGGTCATTGCCTGGTCATTCACTTGCATTGTGGGATTGCGCTTTGATGTCCATGATGGACTGTGTACAATGATTATTAATTGATCTTGATTTGATTATTTGAAGGGTCACTAAGTGGAAAGGAGTTTCCCTAATTGATTGTATGTAAATTCGAATAATAAAGGTTCAGCTAATAATGCATTCATGGCACTTGTTGGACGCCGATGTCACCTGGAATGTCGGGACATGATGCCAGTGTATGTCCTTAGTGATGTCGGGTCATGATGTCGATGCATGTTCCTTGCAATATCGTGTCATTATATGAACTCACCTAATGATGTCAATGTACGTCCTTAGTGATGTCGGGTCATCGTATGGTAGTTCTTTTACATCGTGACTTTACTCACACAGCCAGCTGGATGTGCATCCCCAGGGTGATGTGCCTTCATGTATCCATTCATTTAAACAAGATTTGCTTTTATAAAATATATGTTGTGTTTGTTTAGTTCTTATTGAAATTATACTTGACTATTATGACGGATGTATAATCTTGGGGAGAATTTCTCACTGAGATGGCCACTCACGCTTTCAAATTCGAAAAACAAACAGTTAATGCAGGTATAGATCGATGTGATGACATACCCATGGATGCACCTGTGGATGCCTGTGAGGACCATGGAGTGAAGGAGCCTTATTTGAGTCCGGCCAAGCTCTTCGAGCTCAACCGGTAGTTTGATAGTTTACCTTTTTGCACTTGTCCGATTCAAACATTTGGTTTGTATTAAGTCATATGGCATATATTTGGATTTGTGTGTGATGTTGTTTGGAACTTAACTCAATGTGTGGTTTACTTGCTTATATTTTGATGCCAGCTATGTGAATGTTAATACGACTGTGCGAAAATGTTGGAAAACACACCTACGTGTGTCTTTCCCCTAAGTTTAACACTTGGGATTTCGTTTGAAGAGTACTATACTCGAGTTACGAAATCCGAGGCGTTACACTTCTCCTCTAAGCCTCTCCCACCTACAAGGAACACCCTTTCCCTTTCCCTTTCAACTCTCAGCTCCAAATGAACCTTGCAAACAGAGAGTGATACCGATTCAAGCTCATGGATAGACTTCTTCTTCCTAATGCAGAGTCGAGTTGCACTGATGTTTTCCCCTACCTCCATGCCTTCGTCGATAGCTACCGCCTCCCTAGACATCCCCTGACAACCAGGAACACCTTCCTACACCATAGTTCAATCGAAATGCCTCATATCAAAAACCAACACTCTTCCAAAAGAAAGAGCTAGTCTTACCACTTTCTTATAGATTTTATCAGCCCCTCATTGAATAAGGTCCCAGCCATCACCATTTGATCAATATTAGTCTATGGCCCGATGAAAATCCAAGGTTTGTTCTCGCTCAAAGGTTTTATCCTGTGGTCACTCTCATCCAAATTACATTAGGCCTTCAGTCATGATTTTACCTAAGACACCAAGGCTCCTACCTTCGTCACCGCAACCACCAACCATTGAAGCGCAAGCTGCGCAACCCATGCACCTTCCACTAACGAGGGATCAGCGCATACCTCTGGCCCCATAGCATAGGTTGACTTCCACACCCATTTCCCCTGACCCAGCTTTACGCACTCCTCTTTATGGTATGTTCCACATCCTACTAGCATATTTTGATATGAACTAACCCCTACCACAACTTCCTTGAAGGAGCGGGTCTTACCTACCACCGTCTGTTGCACCTCAAGAGAGACATTTTCCTACCTAACTTGCCACAATCGTACTCATACCGCCTAGCTCATACCTGCTCCCCTTGCCTCTCCCCAGAGCTAATAGCACCCATCGTAGCCTCCTCCCTATTTACCACATCTGGACCAAATATAGCTCTCTACACAGTCATTTCTTCCCCACAAAGCTCTCAGCATTCAACATATGCATAGCCTTCTCTATATCCTCCTCTGATTTCATCCTCACGAAAGTAAAGCCATGAGGAATGGCAAATCCACGATGATGTGGGACCACCACCTCCATCACAACTCTTGCACGCCCAAAAACCCTTGAGAAATTAATCGGCAACTACTCCGATAAGCTTTTATGAACAAAGTAGGGAAATCTTCCTTAAAGCCCTAACCACCTCCCTTTCATGGAGCTCTCTTCTTTCCTACTTGCTTCCAGGTACCCTCCCCTTCCTTACCCTCACCTAACGCCTGTTCACGTTGATGCCCCGTCAATAAAATTGTACACGACACGATATCACAACCTTCCTAAGGATGTGGACATGTTATGAAAATGTTGTCGCCAAGCCATTTGTTCATGGTGTGTCGTAACAGCCGTTACATAACGGTAACAGTGGCAACTGTTACGCACTATGAGGTTTTGCATTGTATTGCCTGCTTTGGCTATGAGTGAGTCTTGTTTTTGTCTTTGGCCTTTATTTGTGGTTGCCACACACACACACACAGAGAAAAACAACCAAAGGATGCATCGTCATAACACATTTCTGTATTTGAACATGTGGATATCACCCCAGATCACTAGCATTGTCTTGAATCTTGATTTCTAACTCCAGTCTTTGGTTTCCTTCCCCGCTAGATTCATCAACTTGTTTAGGGAATTCTCACAATGTATGCATGAATTGATCTACTTTCTTTATACAAGATTAGATCACTTCTGCTGATTGGTTAACCTCACGATAAGTTGCACTTTCAGAGGCATTTTCAAGTTGTTGAATATTCTCGTCTCCAAGGTAGAGAGTGTGCATGGAATGCTAATTACTCAAACATGTCACTTTAACAGGGCTAATACGAGCAAGATGAAGTGTTTAATTCTCAACCATCCAAAATATATGGGCATGGAATAGTAGACAAGTGGATTGATTAGAAATTCTCTTATTTAATTGATAAACAATATCTTATGAAAAGACAAAGATCAAAACAAAGGGAGTAAAAAAATTACAAAAGGGGAAAGCTTTACTAAGTGCAAACAACCATAAGAGGGAGAACACCCTCCTAGCCACTTGTCACTTGATCTGCTTTGAATACAATTCTTGAAAGTATGGGTGAAATATAGAGGCATATTCCTTGATAATTCCTAATTTCCTCTAACAATTATGCAATTATGAAGTAAGGTATTCCATAAGGGTGGTTGTAACGGGCACCACCATTACCTTTACAATACGGGGTGTAACGGCCATTTCGGGGACCATAACGGCTATTACAGTATCTTTCTTTTAATTGGAAAAAAAAAAAAAAACAAAGAACCTATATCAACTCCATAATGGACCGATATAGGATTGTTACAGCATTTACTTAGGGGGGGGGGGGGGGGGTAACGGGCCGTTACGGGGGCTGTAATGGCCTTTACGGGTCATTTTCTCTGTAACATTACAACCCCGTAACGTGTAACGGTTGCCACTGTTACCTTTATGTAATGGCCTTTACGGCACACCATGTTATGAACAACTTTGTCTAATTCATATATACTAGCAATGGCAAGTGTTAAAAGTTTATGGCTTGAACTAATATCAACAACACGAACAACAATGCCACACCACTAAATTAGCAAAAATGGCATGCCATGATAAATAGCTTCAAACGAAAAAAGGAATATGAAGTGACATTTCCTTGCTTAGTCACAGCTTCAAAGTTACTGGTGACAATAGGGTGTGTTTGGGTCAATTTTGGCTTGAATTGGAATTACTAGTCTATTACAGTGTACATAAACCAAATCGTAACTTCCATCCTTCGCATTCACGCCAAGGGCCTAGGCTCCAAACTGTGGTCAAATTACATTATGGTTGGACTTGGAAGAAACTAACTGGAATTTGAGGGCTAGTTCCCGATTATGAATGCTAGTGACCATTGTTAACTTTTTGTCATTTGCTCTTGCTTAAACTGAAAGTTCGCTATTCAATTCACATGTGCATCCAAACACAGCCAAATGCCATTTTATAAAGCACAATAAACACTCCACCACTTTTCAATTACTTTCTAAAATATAGAAGGCGCAGAAAGCAAACAAATAGAAAAATAAGCACAAAGTATGACCTCTTGTGCTTGTTGCTTTTCTCGTTCATCGAGCATCTTCTCCAGGCTCTGCTTCTCTCCCTCCAACCTTGCGACCATGTTCTCCCGCTCTTTTATGGCCTCAATTGCTTTAGCAGCCACTTCCTCAGCCAAAATTTGTTCCTGTCTCTTTCTCCTTTCCTCCTTCTCATCTTCTGAATCAGACGTCAAACTTGAATCTGTATCCGAATCTGACCGTTCGTCACTTCCTGAAAAACTCCTTGGCAAGTCATCAGGAATGGAATGGCCCACAGCTACATCTGGCCCATCTCTCTGGCCAATACTATTGCCATGCACTTCTCTCTTCAAATCATCAATCTCATCAGCTGCACCTGACACTGACACTGACACAAAACCATCCTCTCCAGCACTGAAATTTTCTGAATGAGATTGCAGCCCATTTTCCAAAGTCGCCGGGATCACCACATCTCCATTCCCATCCTCTTTCGGCTCCATCACAACATTACTCTCTAACACTCGAGATTCCCAAACAGGTTTTCTCTGAATCGAATCAGAAAAATCAGAACTTCCAGACAAGCCCACTTCTTCATTGCTCCATCTTCTATCCCCATCAGAAGCCTCGAAACCCACCTTGTTGTCCGACGTGACATCTGATCTCCTTCCGACTTTCAAAAGACTCCTCCTTCCCTCCAACGGTGCGCTCGAAACCCCAATGCCAAGCTTCTTCTGATCCCTCCGTAGGCCGGGCCCAGGCACCCCATTCTGGTGATCGACGGGTGTGATTGGATCCGGCGATCCAAGGAGTTCAGTCCAGTCACTGTCGGCCACAGCAGCAGCCGGACTAATTTTCGAGTTGGGTTTCTCAACCGAACTCGAATTGGGTTTCTCGACCGCATCAAGTTTCTTCCGATGCCTCTCTGGATCATAACCTCTCCTCAGATCTCGATGCGGACGGTTCCGATCCGGCGCTTTCTTCTTAAGTTGATCCTTCAATGGGATCGATTCGGTCCTTGCTAGGGTTTCACCGACCGGCACATCGTCGGATCGAGGCCTCTCATTTTTTCGAAGGGATTCCGCCGCTTGCTGATCGATCTGATGGGCCGGTACGAATTAGATAGGATTAACGGTAGAGATGTAAAATATTCAAAAAAATAAAAAGCAGTGATGGATCTGAGAATTCTTACCTGCTGGAGGAGGGTTTCAGCGACTTTGAGTTTGGATGAGATCCAACCTGCCATGATTCTTGAAATTGAGAAGCGGAGATTGCACAAGAGAAGCTGATGTTAGTCACCCATGGCGCATTTTAGGGGAGAGCCTGCTAAGATGCGCTTGCTTGGAGATGGAGCTGGGACTGAACGATGAGAAATGAGGAAGCGCCGGTTTTGGAGTGGCACAGAAGGACAGGCGCATATATCCGCACGTGCAAGCGCCCGCGCTCGGGCCCGGGGCACGTGGGAACTGAACATTGAGTAATGTGAACGGAACCTGCTCGCTTGAGATTGAGAGATTTCCTCGCAGCACACGCCCCAATATGGATTACGTGAGTGATATCCAACATGTTCGTGAGGTGTGGACCACTAATTTCTATTATTTGGTAAAAAAGAATTCAGTAAGTTCACTTGTCTGGTACGTCATACATGTATTAGAAAAGAGAAAAATGGACGATTATAATTACATGTCGAGAGTTTGTACATTTACGGCCCACCAAACGCTTGAAATTGGATGATTTTTACATGATAACGGTGGATAGAACTCGATGAATGCTGTGGATCTCGTACACATTTGTTTTTGGTTAATCACCAATGTACACGTGCTGTCTCGAGGTTCATCATGTGCGCTGTTTTATGACAAATGGTCAGATGAACAATGTTAATCAGCTGTGAAGCGGATTGCGTCTTCTCTCACCAAGACAGATATCAGTCCAGATAGAGGCCCTGTGGGGTCCACCATGATGTAAGTGTTTTATCCCCACCGTTCAAATATTTTTATCTAATCATTTTAAGGTACGAGCCTTAAAACGAGGCAGATCCAAGGCTCAATGGATCATACCACAGGAAGCGGCAGTGATAATGACACCCACCGTTAAAACCATTCTAGGCGCACCGTCATGTTTATTTGCTATACCATCTGTTCGCAAGGTCAAACAAACATGGATGAAAGAAAACACAAATTTAAGTTTGATAATTAAGGAAAAAATAATAATTTCTGTAGCTCTTAAGAAATTTTTAATGGTCAGCGTTCATTTCCCACTGTGTGGTCCATTTGAGTACTGGATCTGCGTCATTTTTGTGTAATATCAAAAATTGATCTGGAAAAATAGAATGAACGGTGTGGATGGAACTCATGCATCACAGTGGGGCCCACAGAGCCGCTGCCTGGACCGATTCCTTTCAGCGGGGCAGGACTCGATCAGCTTCCAATTCCATCGAGGCTCGTAAAAGTCGGTAGATGGAAGTTTCATTGCTCGGACGGCTAGGATCATTAGATGAATATGGCACTTTTGTCAAGACAACAGTCGTGGATTAATGATCCGGACTATCGTCGAGAACGTGACCCGGCGGACACGGATTGCATACTTTCTCTGCTAGTACCAGCCTAGCTGTTGGTTGGTCGGCACTCTGTGGGCCCACCATGATGTATGTGTTTTGTCCACGTAGTCCGTTCTTTTTTTTTTCACGGAATGATCCTATCCTAAAATTGTGGCATATCCAAATCGCAGGTGTACCACGACACATGTAAACAGTGGTGATTGAATGCCAACCATATAAAACTTTGGGCATGTTTATTTGCCATCCAACCTCTTACTTCTTCCTGCCAATGTTTATTTGTCATCCAAAGGTTGGGAAGACCTGGATAAAAGGATAACACAAATATCAGCTTTATCTAAGAAGGTTTTAATGGTGGGCGTTCAGTCACTACAGTGGTTTCTGTATATAGAGTACAACATAGGTGCGTTGTTATAACAAATTACGGATTTTACAAATTTTATAAATAAAAAAAATCATTAAATAAACTGAAAATAAAATGATAGGTTAAAGCACGTGTGATCACGCTGAGTGTTATTCGCATGTAAAACCGCTTCTAAGATACGACAAGCATAGGATGTAGTTCTACGTTTGGCAAATACGAAGAACCATGAATGAAATTCTGTATATACAATTATTTTCCTAGCAAATAAATAAAAGAAAAAATCCCAATTTCAGAAAGTGTATTAGAAAATTTTAGAGATTTAGACCAATACATTAGTCTGTTTCTTGAGGTCTTTTGGCTACAGTTCGTTCGAACCTTGTTAACTAATCAGTGTACACACTTGCTTTTCTATTTGGTTGCAAGTGAGAATAGTTCGGGTGTTGGTGATAATCTATTGAACCATCCAAGTACTGTTTATATAAGCTAGGGTGGTTGGCCGTTTTGGTCCGGGGTTATAACTCAATATGACCATTATTTAGCCGTTGGTGAGAAACTAGTCATTATTAGTAGTTTCTAACCATTGTGCATGTGGGATTATTATTGTTGCATGTTGGCAGTTAAGACTTACTAACTAGCTGTTTTATGATCGCTATATGATCGTTGTATACTGTTATATGACCGTTGTGCATGTTGGATTAATGTTGCATAAGGAGTTACACTTCATTCCAACGGCTAGTTTCCAGCTTTTATAAAAGCAACACTGGTATCATTCAGATCACTTGTTCATACTAGCCACCTGACCCATATTCCCTGTCGCAAGTGCAAAGTGCGCCACTAGTTCTTCTACAACCACTCAACCAAGTAAATAATAAGGTACTCCACACCCCATATATAAACACTGTTTTTTCTTCTTTCCTTTCTGATATGGGACTATTCCCAAAACACTCAAAATTGTAAATTTTTCAAGCAAAACTTTTATCAGTATTATTATTATTATTATTATTATATAAAATACATATTTTTTAATAGTAATAAATATATATATATATATTATTAAAATATTTTTTTATCAAAGTTTTTTCACAACAATTCCCAACTTGATTGAAAATATTTTTTGAAAAGATGTCTATCAGAATATAAATAGTTTATATGTTTAAAGAAAGATATATTTGAATTTGAATTTTTCATTAATTTTAATATCTCAAAGTTCTATCGAAATTTCTAATAGCCGTAGCTTTTAACCAATTATTCCTAGATAACAGAACTGGAGAAACCACACACATATTCACTTTTATGTTATTAGAGTTCTCACAATCTTGCTCAACACAATTAATGGTCATGTGCTTATCATATTTCATGAATAATCTCAAAAGAAATTCCGACTCTCATAAGAGATGGCACCATCTCTATGTTCACATAGGTGAAATCCTTCCAGTGTTTTCGTTACTATTAAGACACTTGTCCTTTAGACTAGATTTCATTAAGAGTTCTAACACTCAACACTCTTTCTGTAACGCTCAGCACTTATCTATTATGGATAAAGTTTTATATAATTTTAATACTGAAACTTTCCACATATCAGTAACTCGTTTTTACTCATTGAACCCAAACTTAGAGATTTTCTAAATTTAAGTTGAGTTTCCATCACTGGTGGAACTTTGGTAGAAGAGTTTCAACCCTGTCTCTCTATATATTGCCTTTACTATCTCTCTCATTAGAGGTTTAATAAAAGGGTAAGCCAGGTTATTACTTGATTTCATATAAGAAATTGCAATGATTCCATATTGAATCAATTGTTCTACGTAATCATATAATAAACTTATATGTCTGAATTTTCATTTATAAGTGACGTTGTAGGCTCTAGCTAACGTGGATTTACTATCACAATGTAGTGACATAGGCGATGTAGGCTTTACACAAAAAATGATTTCTAATAAAAGATCCTTAAGCCATTCGGTTTCTTTGCCTGTTGCAGTTAAAGCTATAAACTTAGACTCCATAATTGAGTGAGTTATGCAGGTCTGTTTATTGGATCCCCAAGATACAATTGCACCTCCTAAGGTGAATACCCACTCTATAGTAGACTTGTTGTCCCCTGCACTTGATATCCAGCTCGCATTGGTATATGCTTCCAATACGGCAAGAAACTCAAAATAAAGTAGCCATAAGTCTTTGGTTGCTTTTAAGTAACCAAGAACTCTACTGATAACATTCTAGTATTCCACACTTGGGTTACTAGTAAACCTATTGAGTTTACTCACAACATACGTGATATCTGGTCTAATACATTGCATAGCATACATTGGATTGCCTATAACACCTGCATACTCTAGTTGTACAACTGCTCTTTCGTTATTCTTATTTAACTCGATACTTGGATCAAATGAGATTTTTGCTTCTTTTATATTTAGATGATTAAACTTATTTAATATCTTCTCAATGTAATAAGATTGACACAGAGCATAACTCCCACTATATTTTTCTTAAAAACTTTGGTACCCAGGATGGTATCCACATGTCCAAAATCTTTCATTTTAAATACGAAAGATAAATTTCTTTGTTTCAGTTACACTTTCTATTTTACTACTAATCATTAACATATCATCAATATACAGATAAAAAATGATTACATAGTTATCATTAACTTTAAATATATGCATTTGTCAAGTACATTACGCATGAAATCGTAAGATTGTATTTTTAAATCAAACTTCTCATGCCACTGTTTAGGTGATTGTTTTAATTCATACAAAGATTTAGTTAGTATACAAACTTTATTCTCATTTCTTGGTAGAACGAACCATTTAATTATTCCACATATACATCCTCATTGAGGTCAATATTCAGAAAGATAGTCTTTATATGCATTTAGTGGATATGAAGATGACGTATGGATGCTAACGCAAATAAAATCCCTCATGGATGTTATCCTAGTCACTGGATAATATATGTCGAAATAATCTATCCCTTCTTTTTGTCTGAACCCCTTATGTCACGCCCCAAACTCGGAAAACGGGCTCACAAAATTTCCGATCACCGAATCCGGTGCCGACAGCCTCCGTAGTACCCCATTCTCGGCTCCCAGCGCCCATACGCCAGATTCCGATCCTGGGATCCTACAAGGAGGATTTTCAGTATGATTTTTTTTTTGTAATAGAGCATAACCACAAGCATAACCAAGTCACAAAACAACAACACCACATATCCACTATATCAAAAACTTTAAGTACAATGCGTAAGAAAGGAAAATACAATATAACGAAAGTAAAAGAAACTCCAGAAGCTCGGCTGCACGCTCCAAGCTCAACGCTGCTGCAACCTGACGCCACCTGCACGCATCTATCGTGCATAAGCTTATAGAAAGCTTAGAAGGTGGTGAAAGTGTGTGTAAGGCAAGTGCCAAGTGTATAATATCAGAGTAATGCAGAAATATGCGGTAAGTCCATGAATGCTATCAGCTATATCAAAGCTATGCGATGCGAGGCATGAATGCTATCAGCCATACCAAGGCTATGCGATGCGAGGCCTATGTAGCCAAATGTCATATGCGATATGCAAAGCAAGCGTGCCAGTACTCGTCAAGTACCCATATCAATACAGTTCCTCTCTGGATATCACCGGGGTCTAATACACCTCACACTGACTGCCTCCTCCCTAGCTGCACAGTCAAGCAAGTGGAAGAGACCACACTATCCGCCTAACCAGTAGTCTGCCAATACCTACCCGGCTCGTCGATAGCGGACTCATTTGCGAGCTGGTCAAACTCAGCCTAGCTTATAGCCCCCTCACTCGGGCGGATAAGGCCACACCCCCTTCCAACCGACCACGACACAGTGGGAGACGCGGCCTACTGGTATTCGGCACTCGGGCGCTCATGTTTCCACTCGGTCTAGACGTTGGAGCATCTCCTAGTACCAAAAAGGTTCTGTGACTTTCACCCAAGGACATCCTAAGTGCCCACAGTGCTAGAAACAAGCATTTTTGGTATCTGATACGGGCATCCATGATGTGTCTGTGGAGCCACGACCCTGATGTAGCTAGGGCGTGCAGTGATCATGACACACAATGCGAGATGCATGAGTCACACCGTACAATCATGCAGCAATCCTGTGCGTACCACGCGATCATGTGGGACACTTTGTCTCATAAGGAGTCCCGTAAATGTCTCAGCCCAACGGCTTATGCTATGATCAAACATTCCTCATCTCAAGCATACATATGATGCGTATGGGCATGAATCATGGAAGTGCACTAAGCATGTTATAAAGTAATGAACTATCAACAAGTATGGGCCTATCAATGGGCCTTAAGGAGAGTTACAATGCGGACATTTAACCAATATTGTACTTACAATGTGGACGTTAAACCAACATTGCTCCCAAGGCATGGCCCGCCATAAAATATCATTACACAAACTATAAGGAATCACACATTGCAATGGACCTATATACATCTCATTGGGCCTCGACCCATAGTCCTCAGATACATCAGATGGGCCGCCTCATAAGGGCCTTATATAAATCAAGTGGGCCGCATCAATGGGCCTTATGTACATTGCAATGGGCCATGTCCCATGGGCCTTTGAAAACATCACAATAGGCCTTGTAACATGGGCCTTATGCATGCCAAAATGGGCCTAATCATATGGGCCTTATGCATACCAAACGGGCCTAATCATATGGGCCTTATGCATACCAAATGGGCCTAATCATATGGGCCTTATGCATACCAAATGGGTCTAATTATATGGGCCTTATGCATACCAAATGGGCCTAATCATATGGGCCTTATGCATACCAAATGGGCCTAATCATATGGGCCTTATGCATACCAAATGGGCCTAATCATATGGGCCTTAAATATATACCAAGGTGAGCCTTAATGAACGGCCATAAGTGAATCAAGATGGACCCCAAACATATGCCAGGGTGGGGTCCATTTGAACCACAAATCTATCTTATTTTTAGTCTCAAGCCTTAAAATGGGCTCTCAAAATGATTGGACAGCTTAGATGCAGCACATGCATCATGATGGACCCCACTGTAATGGGACTGTGAATAAAACACATGGAGGGGTAACACCGTCCGCCTGGACCGTGTACTAAAACACATACATCACCTGTGTGCTCCAACCGTCCACTGGCAGTGGACGGTATGAATAAAATATATGCATCATTGTGGGTCCCACGTAGGGCCCACCGTAATGTTTATTCTCCATCTAATCTGTCCATGTGGTCACCTAGACCTGGACGAAGAGTAAAAAAAACAAATTTCAGATTGATCCAAAACTTCTGTGGCCCAGGTAAAGTTTTCAAAGGCAGACGTTCAATTGCATTGCTTCCCATGATGTGGGCCACCTGAGTATTGGAAGAGGCTGAAATTTGGAGGGGGGGCTCTCTACCCTAAGGGTCCACCATATGAGCGGCTTAGATGACATATAAACATCAAGGTGGGGCCCACGGCTGGAGCCGTGGGACCCTGCTGTCCGCTCGCCCGCCTATATCTATCTCTCTATATATATATATATATATATATATATATATATATATATATATATATATATTTGAAAACCCTTAATTTTGTGGTTTTTCGTATATGGGGCCCGCATCAGTGCAATCTGACCCTGCCATTGGGTCCCATGGCTTAATACAAGGCAAATGAGCCCAATATTGAATATATTTTGATGGATAAAAATAGTAGTTAATTTTTCAACGGCAACCATCACAATTTCTCATACTATGGTCCACCAGTTACTCGGATCTGCTTTATTTTTCGGCTCAACGCCTAAAATGAACTCGAGAATAGAATGAACGGCGTGGATTGAACACTTACATCAAAGTGGGGCCTACATGAATGGAACACCCAATAAGCTTTGGAAAAGCTAATATTTGTGATTTCAAATAACGTCCAGGGACGTCTCTGGACGTATGGACATAACACGTGCATTGGGGTGGGCCCTACTTAGGCGGGCCATCACATGGTGGGGTGGTATGGATCACGTACACATGCAAGATGAGCCTCACCCACAAATGGATTGGGTCCAAACCACGCTTCATGGTAGGGTCCATTCAGGTGGGCCATATGGCCATTCTATCATACATAAAATACATACATAACAAGAGAGGGAGAGAGAGAAAAAGAGAGTGAGACACGTGTGATGGAGGGACCCCGACACTATGGGCCCTCCGTTTCAAGCATCCAATTGTACATCAAGTAGGTCCCATTGCATGTGGGCCCATTAAATTGAAAATCAACGGTGGAGATCCTTTCTCCACCAAAGTAGACGGTCTAGATGACCCTATGCATGCAAGGAAGATAAACATCATGATGGGGTCCATGGAGAATGGCCCCATCATGGAATGATCATGAGCATCAAGGTGGGCCATCGGCCACACCTAGTGGTCCAAAGTGAGATCCATGCCATTGATTCGGTAGGCCTCACTTTGTTCATCATAAAGCATGAAAAATCTAGTCTAATAAGCACCCACCGGTCGATCTTCTCGGTCCGTTGGAATGCCGATCTCCTTGAGCTTCACTTTAATGGTTGAAGATGAGAAGTGAAAGGCTAGGATGGAAGATTTGGGATGGGAGAGTGAGCCACACACATGCACTCTCTCACATGGAGAAGCTTGGACGTGAGCTCTCCCTTTGGTTGTTTGGAATTGAGTTGAGAAATGAGAAAGAGAGAGGGAGAGATGGGATGTAAAGAGAGAGAGTGATGGATGTGAGTGATGGGTGAGGTGATGTGTACTTGACTAGCATGGGTGTGTAAGAGAGAGGGTGAGAAAGGGTTGACTTTGGAGAGAGAAAGCATGGGTTGCTTGTACTTGACATGAGATGATGGATGGGATTGATTTGACATATTGTAGAGATTCTCTTGGGATTGCAAACGCGCGGCGTTTTCTTTGAAATAAACGCCGGCTCACATTTTCCTGACAGGGTATCGGATCGGTGCACGAGTCGCGGCGTTGGAACCGCGGCGACGGTGCGGTCGCAATGGTACAAGTCTCGAATTAAGCCGACTCAAATCTATAACATACGACTTAGGGTCGATCGCAACGTTGATTATACATCACAGGTTGCTGAAATTCGACATGAAGGATCGCGGGACTTGATGGGACAGAACGGACTAGGATACGGGTCTTACACCTTAGCTACTAATTTAGCTTTAAAGGTTTGGATAGTCCCATCAATATGATATTTCTTTCTAAATACCCGCTTAAAACCTATGAGTCTAGAACCTGAAGGTAAGTTTACTAGTTTCCATGTTTGATTTGACAATATAGATTTCATTTCATCATTAATAGATTTCCTTCAAAAGGTTAAGTCTCTAGAAGACAGCCTCACTGTATATTTTAGGGTCATCTTCTATAGTAATTACTATATGTTAAGATGTGGAGCCACATCTAGGACCGTCCTCGACCGGTTGTAGGGTCCGGCTTGACCGGTCGTGGACCGACTCGACTCAAAGTCCAGCGAGCACTGTTTTTTGATCCCGAGGTGTTCGATCGATCGTGGCCCATTCATGACCGGTCGTGGGGTCCTCTCGACCGGTCGTGCAGGCTGCACGACCAGTCGAGGTTACGCAGATTCGTTCCGCGATTTTGCGCGGATTTCGTGTCGCAAGTCCTTTCGCAACTGGGTTGCGGAAAGGGGAGTTTCCTAAACTATAAACAGGGGTTCCTAGGATTTTTTTTCATATTGAGAGAAAAAAAAGGAAAAATTATTCTAAAATGTAGGTAAAGGGTTTTCTATGTGCTTCCAAGGGAGAGGTTAGTATATTGTTTTGTAATCTTCGTTCTTCATAGTGGAAGTTTGCATCCGTGATTTTTTACCCTAGTTTGGGGTTTTTCCACGTATATCTTGTCTTGTGGTTTGTTTTGAATGCTTTAATTTATTTCTAGTTTATATTTCTTCCTGTTTATCATTTGTGGGTAAGGCCTGAGATTGGATCTAGGCTCACTGCGTTGTTGGCGTGCTGCGCAACAACTGGTATCAGAGCTATTGGTTTAGTTCTATTGGGAGCGATGACGGAAGAAGGGAAAACTAGAATTGAGAAGTTTGATGGTTCAAACTTTGCCTTCTGGAAGATGCAGATGGAAGATTATCTGTATCAGAAGGACTTCTATATTCCTCTAGGAGAAAAAGAGAAGAAACCAGAGAAGATGACAGATGATGAATGGTTTTTACTGGATAGGAAGACTTTAGGAACGATCCGACTCTCTTTGTTTAAGAGCGTCGCCTTCAATATATCCAAGGTAAAAACGACAAAAGAATTAATGGAAGCCCTAGCCACCATGTATGAAAAACCCTCAGCATCCAACAAGGTTCATCTTATGAAACAGTTATTCAACATGAAGATGTCAGATGGTGGGAGCGTGGCTGAACATCTAAACGAGTTCAATACAGTCACGAGCCAGTTGGAATCCATTGGCATTATTTTTGAGGATGAGGTAAGGGCGTTATTAATCTTATCCAGTTTACCACACAGATGGGATGGTTTGGTGATTGCTGTGAGCAATTCTTCAGGGTCGACAAAGTTGAAATTTGATGATGTGGCCAGTCTAATTCTCAGCGAAGAATCTAGAAGAAAGGCATCAGGAGTTTCAGGGGATTCAGGGAATGTTTTAAAGTTGAAGGAAGAGGAAGATCGCTGAACAAATGAGGCAATAAACATGGGTGTTCTAAGTCGAGGAAGAAGTCCAAGGGACCGAAAGACAAAGACGGGTGTTGGCATTGCGGCAAGAAGGCGCACATGAAACGTGATTGCAGGACGCTCAAGAAACAAGAAGGAAGCTCTCAAGGCGGGAAGGATTCAGTGAATCTATCTGAGGAGAGTGACACAGAGGCTTTAATCTTGTCTCTTGATGTGAGAAATGAGTCTTGGGTTATAGACTCGGGTGCTTCGTTTCATGCCATTTCATGTAAGGAAGTTCTGCGTGATTATCTGTCAGGTGACTTTGGGAGAGTCTACCTAGGTGATGATGAGCCGTGCAGTATTGTTAGAAAGGGAGACGTTCATGTCAATCAGAAAGACGAAACGGTTTTGAAATTGAAGGATATCAGACATGTACCGAGTTTGAAACGGAACTTGATCTCAGTGGGGCAATTGGCTGATACCGGTTATGTGATGACATTCACTAGTGATTTCTGGAAGATCATAAAAGGTGCCTTTGTGATATCTCGAGGTAAAAAGGAAGGAACTTTATACATGCTTTAGGATCGTATTGTTCACTCTCAGTCGCATCAACTGAAGTGAATGAGCAGTTATGACATTAGAGGTTGGGACATATGAGTGAGAAATGGATAAAAGTGCTATTGTCAAAAGGAAAGCTACCAAGGCTGAAGTCTATTGACTTGAAATTCTACGAGGATTGCGTATATGACAAGCGGAAGAGGGTAAGTTTCAAGAAGACAGGACACACTCCAAAGACGCATCTGTTGGAGCTTGTACACACTGATGTGTGGGGACCGACACATGTATCATCTCTTAGTGGCTCACGTTATTTTGTTTCCTTTATTGATGATGCTAGTAGAAAACTTTGGGTCTATTTCTTAAAGCACAAATCTGATGTATTTGACGTATTTAAGCAGTGGAAAGTTATGGTAGAAAACGAGACAGGTAAAACAGTAAAATGTCTCAGATCTGATAATGGGGGAGAGCACTGTGATAAGAGATTTGAGGAGTATTGTGCAGCAAATGGAATCAAACATCAGAAAATAATTCCAGGGACACCACAACAGAATGGTGTAGCTGAGCGCATTAACAAGACCATCCTTGAGCTCGCTAGGAGCATGAGGCTACATGCAGGGTTGCCCAAGACCTTTTGGACAGATGCTGTGAATACTGTCGCATATCTCATCAATATAAGTCCCTCAGCATCATTGGATGGTGAGCTACCAGAAGAAACATGGACTAGGAAAGAAGTGAACATTGCACATCTCAAAGTGTTCGGTTGTACTTCATATGTTCACATTGATGCAGAGCACAGAAACAAGCTGGATGTAAAGTCTAAGAGGTGCATGTTTATAGGCTATGGGCAGCATGATTTAGGCTATACGTTGTAGGATGTAGAAAACAAGAAAATCATCAGAAGCAAGGATGTAGTTTTCAATGAAAAAGTGATGTATAAGGACAATGTGCAGGAAAATAAGGCTGAGAAGAAAGAATTCGTAGAGATAAAAGAATTACAAGACACGGGTGTTACAAGGCCACAGGATGATCATGCACAAGAGCATTATGAGGCAGAGCCGCATACACCGGTTGTGAAGATGTCTACTCGGGAGAGGAAACTCACGGTCCGATACTCACCCTCCTTACATTATCTACTACTGACGGATAATGGTGAACCAGAATGTTTTAAAGAAGCATTAAAGACAGATACACGGGTTAAGTAGGATCAGGCCATGGATGAGGAGATGGATTCTCTTGAGTCCAATCGTACATGAGAGCTAGTCACCCTACTTATGGGTAAGAAACCTCTTCATAACAAGTGAGTTTACAGATTGAAGGAGGAGCACGATGATTCGAAACGGTACAAGGCTAGACTGGTTGTGAAAGGGTTTCAACAAAAGACAGGTATCAATTTCACTAAAATATTTTCACCTGTGGTGAAAATGTCTACGATTCGTATGGTCTTGAGTATAGTGGCTACAGAGGACTTACATCTAGAGCAGCTAGATGTTAAGACAGCCTTTCTTCATGGGGACCTTGAAAAAGAGATATATATGTATCAACCGACAGGATACATGACACCAGGAAAGGAGAACAAAGTGTGCAGACTGAGGAAGAGTCTATATGGCCTGAAACAGGCCCCGAGGCAGTGATACAAGAAATTCGACAGTTTCATGTCGAGAAACGGTTATAAGAGATATCATGCAGACCGTTGTTGCTATTTGAAGAAGTTTGATACGTCATACATCATCCTTCTTCTGTACGTTGATAATATGCTTGTAGCCAGTTCAAGCATAAAGGACATCTCAGATATCAAAAGATAACTGTCTATAGAATTTGCCATGAAAGATTTAGGAGATGCAAAATAAATCCTAGGCATGAGGATAAAGCGTGACAGGGAAAACAAGAAACTGGTTTTGTCATAGGCAGAGTACATAGCCAAGGTACTTGATCGATTCAATGTGGGGAGTGCTAAGCCAGTTAGCACTCCATTAGCCAACCACTTCAAGCTATCTAAGGAGCAAGGTGTAAAGACGCAGGAGGAACGAGACTACATGGTTAAAGTCTCATACGCGTCAGCTATTGGGAGTCTCATGTATGCTATGGTGAGCACGAGACCAGACATTGCTCAAGCAGTAGGAGTTGTTGGCAGGTTCATGAACAACCCCGGGAAGGAACATTGAGAAGCTGTGAAGTGGATTCTTAGATACTTGGTAGGTACTAAGGATATAGGGTTGTGTTATGGTGGATCAGAAATCAAGCTATAGGGTTATGTGGATTCAGATTTGGCAGGAGACATCGACAGCAGAAGAAGCACTACAGGTTATGTCTTTATTCCAGGTAGTGCCGCAGTCAGTTGGGTCTCTTAGTTACAGAAGATAATATCTATCAGTACGACAGAAGCAAAATATGTTGCAGCTACAGAAGTGTGCAAGGAGATGGTGTGCATGCAAGGTTTCATGGAAGAGTTGGGTAAGAAGCAAGCAGATTGCAAGATGTACAGTGACAGTCAGAGTGCAATACACTTGGCTATGAATTCAGCCTTTCATTTAAGGACCAAGTATATTGCCATCAGATATCACTTCATTCATTCGTTACTGGAAGATGGATCGATTGCTCTAGAGAAGATTCATAGAAGTAAGAATCCTGCGGATATGCTGACCAGGGCGGTCATACGGGAGAAGCTAAAGCTCTGTTCAACTTTGATTGGTCTTCGGGCTTGAAGACAGGGAGGTGATGCACTCTGGATGAAGAAGACGAAGGTTTAAGGCGATGTGTCTCCAAGTGGGAGATTGTTACGATGTGGAGCCACATCTGGGACCGTCCTCGACCGGTCATGAGCCATGCTCGACTGGTCGTAGGGTCCGGCTCGACTGGTCATGGACCGGCTCGACTCAAAGTTCAGCGAGGACTGTTTTTTGATCCCGAAGTGTTCGACCGGTCGTGGCCTGTCACGCCCCAAACCCGGAAATCGAATTCACATGAATCACGATCGCCGAACTTGGTGCTGACAGCCTCCGTAGTACCCCATTCTCGGCTCCTAACGTTTGTACGCCAGGTTCCGATCCTGGGATTCTACAAGGAGGATTTTTCAACGTACATTTATCTCATAAGAAGCATAACCACAAGTATACCCAAATCATAAAGGCAACATCATCATCACATATCCACTAATATAATCATTTGAATACAATGCTGAAGGAAAATACATATATCGAAATCAAAGCTTCAGAAAATAGTTGCACGCTCCAAGCTCAACACCACTGCAACCTAACATCACCTGCACGCATCTATCATGCATAAGCTTATAGAAAGCTTAGAGGGTGGTGAAAGTGTGTGCACGAGGTAAGTGACAAGTATACAATACAACTCCATAATCATACAATATCTGAGTAAACAGAAATGATACGATATTAGAGTAAGCAGAATTATACTGGTATGCCCATGAGTCATACGATATCAGAGTACGCAATTCAGATCAACCATATAAATGAGTTAAAGAGAGCCAAATATCAGATACTGAGGGTACAATGCAAGATGTAAATCCTGCTAAGTCTGTCTAGGCCATATAAATGCAGAAACATAGTAACTCAAAATGCTAAGTACTGCGGATGCAATGTAATATACGGTGCGAATGTAATGACCATGCTGGAGTGTGAAGTCGGGATGATAGTACGTAGTATCGCAGACTACGGGGTCCACCACAAGGGACTTCTATCCAAACCAGTCCCATACCTAAATTTGGATAGTCAGACTCAATGTGGTAAACTCCTAATCTCAGGTTAGTCGCGCGCCCAACCGAAATCCTGGTCATGCGAAGGTACACGTAACAAATAGTTACGCACCACCAGCCCGAGTGGATAGTGAAGGAATGAATGAATGAATATGCAATTCCTGCTCAATAAGTCCACATATCAGTACGGTTACTCTCTGGGAAATCACCGGGGTCTATTACACTCCAAACCAGGTTGCCGCCCCATCGCGCGCAACAAGGTGAGTGGAAGAGACCTCACTATCCGCCTGCCAATATCGGGCCCGGCTCGTCGATAGCGGACCCATTCCTCGAGCTGGTCAGACTCAGCCTAGCATTGCCCCCTCCTCTCGGGCAGGTAAGGCCGTACCCCCTTCCAACCGACCACGACACAGTGGGAGACGCGGTCTAACGGTATACGACCCTCATGTGCTCATACATCCACTCGGTTTAGACATTAGAGCAACCTCTAGAACCAAGAGAGTTTAGGGACTTTCACCTAGGGATATCTATAGCACCCCATGTAGAGCATTTTCGGTGTCCCGTCTTGCCATCCACGATATGCATGTGATACGACACTGATGTCGCTAGGGCACACAATGCAAGATGCATGAGTCATACCATTCGGTCATGCATCAACCCTGTGCATACCATGTGTTCATGTGAGATAACCTCACTTATTAGGGAGTCTCATAACAATCGCCTAATGAAATATGCAATGGTCAACCACATCTCATAACAAACATGCGGATGATACGTATGGGCATGTATCATGATGCTATCTTTGTCACATACTCATAATCGATAATCGTGGCACCGACAATCGGCATCGACTATCGGCCTCGTCAATGTGGACATTTAACCAACATTACCCCCAAGGAGTGACCCACATAGAGCCTAACAGATAGTTGACCCATGGTCGCACAAAGGGCCTGATATACAACACCATGGGCTTCACTCAAGAGCATAATACATACCACGATGGGCCTTTCACATGGGCCTAACATATATTACAATGGGCTTCATCGCCTGACCCTCAAATGCATCACAATGGGCCTCGACAATCGGCCTCGGCAATCAAAACCGACCTTGACAAACAAAATCGGCCTCAACAATCGGAATCGATACTCGGAATCGGCCTCGACACTCGGTCTCGACAATCGGAATCAGTATATACAATCGGCCTCGTCAAATTGGAATCGGCAATCGGTCACGACAATAGGAATCAATCGATAATCAGAATCGGCAAATCGGTCGCATCGATCGGAATCGGCAATCGGTCAGGACAATCAGAATCGATCGACAATCAGAATCGGTAAATCGGTCACGTCAATCGGGATCGACAATCGATCATGACAATTGGAATCGATCGATAATCAGAATCGGCAGATCGGTCATGTCAATCGAAATCGGCAATCGGTCACGACAATCGGAATCGATCGATAATCAGAATCGGTAAATCAGTCATGACAATCGATATCGATCGATAATCAGAGTCGGTAAATCGGTCACGACAATCGGCATCGATCGATAATCAGAGTCGACAAATCGGTCACGACAATCGGGATCGATCAATAATCAGAGTCGGCAAATCGGTCACGACAATCGGCATCGATCGATAATCAGAGTCGACAAATCGGTCACGACAATCGGGATTTATCGATAATCAAATCGGAATCGGTCACGACAATCGGATCGATCGATAATCAAAATCGGCAAATCGGTCCACGATAATCGGAATCGATCGATAATTAGAGTCGGCAAATCGGTCACGACAATCGGGATCGATCAATAATCAGAGTCGGCAAATCGGTCATGGCAATCGGATCGATCGATAATCAAAATCGGCAAATCGGTCACGACAATCGGATCGATCGATAATCAAAATCGGCAAATCGGTCACGACAATCGGGATCGATGAGAATGGGCCTAACAAGACCCAAGGGAAAGTCACAATGTGGACCTTCAACCATCATTGCCCATCAATGTGGACATTTAACTAACATTGCTCCCAAGGAGTGACCCACATAGGGTCGAACATATAGTGGGCCCACAGCCTCACACAAGGACTTGATATGCATCATCATGGGCCTCACCAAAGGTTACGAACACATCACGGTGGGCCACATGATATGGGCCGCACTAATGCGCCTCATACACATCAGGTGGATTGTATCAATGGGCTGCATCAATGGGCCTAATATACATCAAATGTGCCACACCAACGGGCCGCATCACATGGACCGGAAAGACATCACAATGGGCCGCAATAATGGGCCAATTCACATCATAATGGGCCACGACAAGCCTCAGTGGGCCTTACATAAGGGTCTCATACATCAATCAGGCCCTTCCAAATGGGCCCCAAATATATCACATCAGGGCCCTATCAAGTGGCCACAACAACTACACCATTCATCCATCTATGGAGATCATTTTAGAGCATTATCTGGATAATGAATCATATCAAAAGATCATCTGGATCATACCACAAATCACGGTGGTGAGAGTGATCAAAAGGTCAGTTGGAACACATCACAAATAGCAGTGGAGACAGTGATTTCCACGGTACAAGATTTTACATAGGCCTTCATAACATGAATTTTCCATCCAGTCTGTTCACAAGGTCACAGGGACCCGAACTGAGAGGAAACAATATCACATTGGTCCAAAACTTCTGGAACCAACGGATTTCAACGGTAGACGTTCAATCCCACTGTTTTGGCAGTGTGGTCCACTTGACACTAGATCTGTCTTATTTTCAGTCTCTAGCCTTGAGCTAGCCAAATGGATGAACGGTTTAGATGTATCACATACACCAGCGGCCCCCACAGGATTGTTGGTGTCGTGGGGCCCATCGATGGGCAGTGCAGATGCAGCACATGCATCGAATGGTGGGGTGGCTAGTACGTCAGGTGGATGGACGGGTTGGATGAATAACATACATCAATGTGAGGTCCACATACGTGGCCCACCATAGAATTGAATCAGCTTTATTTTTTATTTTTTTATTTTTAGTGTCAAGTCTAAGGACGAGCTCACCAAATGTATAGGCGGTTAGGATAAGACACATGCCGCATGGTGGGCCACGTCCAATCTGATGGACGGCTTGGACGTCATGGCTGGTGCACCGTCTGGCAAATGGACGGTGC
Source organism: Magnolia sinica (assembly GCF_029962835.1). Lineage (NCBI taxonomy): Eukaryota > Viridiplantae > Streptophyta > Magnoliopsida > Magnoliales > Magnoliaceae > Magnolia > Magnolia sinica. The sequence goes on along the minus strand of NC_080579.1, from coordinate 77,651,308 downwards.
AGATGCAACATACATCATGGTGCGGTCCACGTAGTGGCCCACCTTAACATAGATAATATAATATAATATAATATATTATCATATAATATAATATAATATATTACATTATATTATAATATAACATAACACGGAGAAAGCCACCGTCCAGAGAGTCTGACGATCTGGACGGTGCATATCAGATGCATATGAGGTGATGGGTCCACACGTGTGGCCCACCAATATGATATTATTAATATATTAAATATTATATACATTATATATATATATATATATATATATATATATATAAACATGTGCGTGTGAGAAAGTGCAAGGGCAATCGTTGAATGCAAAACATGCATCACGGTGGAATTGTCCAGATGAAATGAATGGACGGTTTGGATGAAATACATCCATCAGTGGTGGCCTGATTTGCCACCGTCCAGATGGACGGATGAAGTGGATTATACATACATCACGGTAACCCCTAGCTCCTGCTGTACGTGCAGCAGCTACAGGCCCACCGTCCATCAAAAGTACATAAATAGTGGTGGTCCCATTTAAATGGACGACGTGAATGAAGCACACGCATCACGTGGGACCATGCATATGCACGGTGTGGATAATACCCACGAGACTGGCTCCAGTACACAGCCACGGATTGCTCGCCCTAGTAGATGGTCGAGCTAGATCATCAGACCCAATCACTTGCTGACGTCATCAGTTGGGGCCCACCGCCCCTGATGGTGAAGGCATACATCATGGTGGGTCCCACGTGGGGCCTACATAATATAATATAATATTATTAAATAATATATATACATAAATATATGACCGTACAGCATCCAGAAACACTGGACGGACGGCCTGAAGTCTGCACATGTGCCCGATGTGTGGGACCCACGGGACTTCGACAACAGCAGCAGGTGCTGGCCGTCCAGCAGATGGACGGCCCAGCTACAACATGGGCACGAGGTGGGTCCACACGTGTGGGACCCACCAGCAGTGTTTGATCAAGCAGACATTTGTGTTTTTCCTTCGTCCAGGAGCGTTAGAGGCTGGACGTACCAGCCCCAGCAACTGGGCCCCAATCAGATCGGGCCCACTGATGGACGGTCTGGCTTGGTACAACACAAACATCGAGGTGGGGTCCGCACATCCTGATGGATGGCTGTCCACTTGAGGTTTGAATCCGCTTCAATGGATGGACGGTGTGGAGACAAATCGTGGTGGGTCCTCATGGCTGTGAAGCATGGATCAAGTAGGCCACACACCAACACACATAGAAAGAGAGAAAGAGAGGAAAATCGGATGGTAGAGGGACCCCGCCACCATGGGCCGCTCTTTACAATGCATATATCAAGATGGGTACCACCATATATGGGCCCTCTAAACATTCAAAATCATAAAAAAATCACCCACCTCAAATCTCTTCTTCCTTCTTCCACCAATGCATGCTAGAGCTCCAAATGAACAATTTCTACGGTTGAGATCAAACTTGGATGGTGAAGATGGGAGATAGAAGTGGGCCACACAAAGCTTTTCCCATGGAGAGCCATGGACGTGGGTTGCTTGGGAGGAAAAAATGAGTGAGAGATGTGTGTGTGTGTGTGTGTGTGTGTGAGAGAGAGAGAGAGAGAGAGAGAGAGAGAGAGAGAGAGAGAGATGGGTGTGATGGGTGAAAAGGTGAGTGATGGGTGTACTTTGTGTAAGAGGATGTTGACTTTAGGGGTTGCTTGGGGATGGGGTGATGTGTACTTGACATGAGGTGTGATTGATGGGATTGATGAGACATGATTTGAAATCTTTCTTGGATTTGCAAATGCGCGGTGTTTTTTCAAACTGAACGCAAGCCCACATCTCATGGCCTGGGTATCACCTCGACGCGCGAGATGCGGCATCGGAACCGCGGCGACGGCGCGGTCGCTAGGGTACAAGTCTCGGGTTGAGCCGACGTCGGTTTGCAGAACTCGGCTTAGGATCAGGCGCAAACGTCGGATAAGGGTGGAAGGTTGTCGAAATTCGATCGGGAGGATCGCAGGAACTTATGGAACGGTACGGAGTAGGACACGGGCCTTACATGGCCCATTCAAGACCGGTCGTAGGGTCCTCTCGACCGGCCGTGCAGGCTGCATGACCAGTCGAGGTTACGCAGATTCGCTCCGCGATTTTGCACGGATTTCGTGTCGCAAGTCCTTTCGCAACTGTGTTGCGGAAAGGAGAGTTTCCTAAACTATAAACAAGGGTTCATAGGATTTTTTTCATATTGAGAGAAAAAGAAAGGGAAAATTATTCTAAAGTGTGGGCAAAATGTTTTCTATGTGCTTCCAAGGGAGAGGTTAGTATATTGCTTTATAATCTTCGTTCTTCATAGTGGAAGTTTGCATCCGTGGTTTTTTACCCTAGTTTGGGATTTTTCCACGTATATCTTGTCTTGTGGTTTGTTTTGAATGCTTTGATCTATTTCTAGTTTATATTTCTTCCTGTTTATCGTTTGTGGGTGAAGCCTGAGATTGGATCTAGGCTCACTGCGTTGTTGGCGTGCTGCGCAACACTATAAGTATTTTTCTGATAACATTCTCTCTATCTCCTTCTACTAGATGGAAAAAGATACGCTAAGAATCTATCTAATTAGCATCAAGACACTTTTCTATTCTTACCCTCTGACTCTTACGAGGCTCGTTTGGAGCTTCCACTTCTCGCAGAGTTATATTCACTGGTTCTTGATTAGAACTTTGGACTTCATTATCCCTTGACTTCAAGGATAGTGAGTTATCAAAGAACTCAATGTCTCTTGATTCTATTATGGTGTTAGACTCTAGGCTTAGGAGTTTATAAGCTTTGCTATTTTGTGCATACCTTACGAAGGTGTACTTTATAGCTTTGGGTCCTAACTTGGTTCTTTTGGGTTAAGGAGTCCTGCAATAATTGAGACATCCCCACACTTTAAGATATCCTAAGTTAGGTTTTCTACCTTTCCATATCTCATATGATGATGTTCTATGTTTCTTAGAGGGAATTCTATTTAGAATGTGACACGCTGCAAGCAGTGTCTCACCCCATAGACTCAGTGTCAACTTTGCTTATATTAGCATTGAGTTGACCATCTTTACCAAAGTCATATTCTTCCTTTCTAATATATCATTTTGTTATAGTGTGTGTATGGTGCAGTACATTAATGTATTTATCCATGTTCTTCACAAAAGTTAGCGAATTCATTTGAAAAGTATTCTCCCCCTCTTTCACTGCAGAGATTTTTTTTTTATTTACTTGATTTTCTACTTATACTTTATACACTTTAAACATGTTTAATGCTTCATCTTCGCTCTTTAATATGTATACATATACGTATCTGGAGTAATCGTCAATAAAGGTTATAAAATACATTTTACATACACGAGTAAGATTGTCATTCAACTCACAAATATCAATGTGCACAATATCCAATAGTTGAGATAATCTCTCGACACTAGGAAATGATTTCTTTGTCATTTTGGATCGTATACACAGTTCACATTTATCATTCTCATTATCTGTGTATGAGATTAGACCATTCTTAGCCATGAATTTTAAGGTACTATACCCTATATGTACTAATCTTCCATGTCATAGTCCAACAGATTTAACCATATAGGCAGAAGTGCTACTTTCGTTCAATGAAAATTTTATCATACCGTTACAAAGGATATACATTTCCGACAAAGTTTTCATTCCTTGACAGAATCAATTTGTCTAACTCATACATTACCCTTATTATAGGTTTTCCCAGAAGATTCTCAAAAACTAAGTTTCGCCTCATGTCTAGGATGTGTAACACATTTTTTAGGATCACATTCTTTCCAGAAGTAAACATTAGTTCCACAGTTCCTTTGCGATGACTTTCTATTGGACTTCATTACCTATTTGGATTTCTTGACCATTGGTCACATCCTCATAAGTTTTGAAAGTTGATTTATCATAGCAGACATGTACTATAACTGCAGTATCGTACCACTAACCAGGAACTTTTTCTTAGATAGTATTTAGCTTTAGTGATCATTGCAACTATATCGCCCTTTATTGCACTTGCTTCTTTTTTGGATTTGCGATATCGGCACGCACGAGCATAATGTCTGATTTTTCTACAGACAAGGCAAGGGCCTTTAAACTTTCTGTTCTTTTTCTATGTTTTCTTGAATTTTCCTTTATTGGGTTTCAGGGAATTGTCCTTCTCGGCATTCTTATTATTTGTGTTTTTTACTGCGTGTACTTTGGATGAGGAATTTCCATTTTCAACATTTTTATTGCAGTTGTTGGATTCTTCCTCAATTCGAAGATGTTTTTGGATTTATTCCAGTGTGCAGTCCTCAGTCTTATGCAACAACTTCTTTCTATAGTCTTTATGGCCAGACCGTTGATCTGAACCGTTCACAAGCTCCAGAGGGTGGCTACGATCCTAGCCATGATAGCCAAACAGAGGTTGGGACATCAGTCATTCTAGAAAGTCTATTCAAACGCGAACCTGTTTGCGTTTTATGCTGCATAACTTTTATTACTGTGTAAAGGCTACGCTTTCGCCTTTTCTACTGACTTCAGCACTGCCTCCTTTTGTTTATAAAAGGGAGAGAAGAGAGAGAGTGAAGAAGTCAGATCTGGACGTGGGAGGAATGGACGTGAAGAGAGAGAGAGAGAGGTGGACACCGGCGGCAATAAGAGGAGTCCTTCTCCTTCTTCTTTCTTCTCAGTTTTCCTTCTTTAATGTTTTTTAAAGGATTTTGCCTAATCATGATTATGATAGGCTAAACCTCTTAGCCAGGGCTAAGAGGTGAAGCTTGTAGCGTGATGAGGTGTTTTTTTTACGGCTTTGATTCATGTTACGTTGAACTATCTTTGCTTCTAGTTTGATTATATGGAATATTCATAGTTTTTAATGGTTTGTTGTGACTTAAATTACAATGGATCTGCGATAGCTTTGAGTATATTCTGTGCATGTATCGAGGTTGTGAGCGGAGGAATCCCGTTGTTTACCATCGTCTCATGGACATGGTTGGATGATGGAATCCTTCCTAACGTTCATAACTCTCTTAGATTGGATGTGGATTGGTTAAATTCTATTGTTTGCTTTGTCTCATGGGCATGGTTTTGTGATAGAATCAACTCTAATTCTCATACCTATCATCTCTTGAAAACTAGATCAAAGGAAGTTCAAAATTTCTTTTTACTGAAATATCTTTCAACTAGGTGAAGATAGGACTCTGATTCCAGTTGTGTTCGTGAATCAAGTGTAGATCTCCCTAATCTCTACAAGTGGATCCTTGGAAACCATAGTTTCCTACCTTTGAATTTTATAAGTTTTAGTTTAATAATTTACCATTATTCTTTTAAATTCTCTTGATTTAGATTAAATCTTATTCTAGTTCTAGTTCGAGTTACTTTCATATTGCGTACAAGGTTCAGTCCCTGTGGATTTGACCTCGGTCATACCGAGATTATTATTACATCGCGACCCTATACTTGGGGTAGTGAATAGTTGGCTGGTTGAGTTTGTTTATCTTCATTCATTAATTATTTATGTTGCCTCAACCTAACTAAATATTCTTTCTTTCAAAATTCATACTTATACATATGTCATTGAAAGATAATCCATTGGCAGATATTTGAGAGTATAGAGCCCAAGGCTACTCTTAGGATGAAAAGATAAAGTTGCAATGTTGGTTGTGTGGAAAATAATTTGTAAACAAAATAAATCGGTTAAAATTAAATTTGGCTTATTGGGGAGGAGACTCCGCCCCATGTAGTAAAACTCTTATAGAAGTTTGGGATTTATTTCGAACCATTCTTGACTCAAATACAAAGGATTCCACCACCCCTTCCCCTACAGCCAATACAACTAGCTATAAAAGATATAGATGTATGCTTATTATAATTAAAGAAGGGTCAAGCAGAGGAATTGCCCCCCACATTTAGTAGAGAAGAAGAAGACAAACTATTAAGGGAACAAGAAGAATGAGATTGTAAAGAAGCTATAAAATAAAGCTTAAAATTGGCATCCAGGAACAGACAACATCAACCCTCTCCTGGACAATATGATGCTGAAGCAGGCATGAGTACGCGACATAAGCCAAACGATAAATTGTCAAGTTTTTTTAAAAGTCTTGTAGCATTTTATAGGTAGTTGGAAATCTCGTACAAATCAGATCATAAAAAAAGGTAAAAAAAACTTGTTAAGTCTATAAATGAGGACAATGGAAAGGCATCTCCACCATCTAATTCAGAAGAGGTAAATAGCCATCTTTTAGACACCTCTAGCTCAGACTTAGCCAAGATTTCTCCCTTAGTTCAAGCCGTAAAAAGAAAACCAAATGATTATTCTGATGACGAAGGTGGAGGAGGGTGTTACTATTATGAACAATGTTATTCGGGTTTACGCCACAAAGGCATTCATCATACAAAGGATATTGAATGAATGAATGATTTATTGGTTTGTATTTGGAATTCCAACTGAGATTTTGAACATAATTTTAATTTTTGACAATATTTATTTACTTTGTTCGTTTTCTTACAAATTACTTTTGAGTCTTTAACAATATTTATTTTGAACAACTTAACTCAAGTAGGAAAGAAAAAGATGGAAAAAAGCTCAACTCGACCCGACTTGGTGCTGACTTAACCCAACTCGGTCATTGTGACCGGGTCGGACTTAGCCCGGATTAGTCTAGGCCAGGCCCAGAATCGGATTGGGTCAGGCATGCTCGACTCAGTAACGAGTTGGGTTGAGTTCGAGTTAGGTATATTTCAAAACCAGATCGGGTCGGGTCAACACTTACTCGATCCGACTCAACTCGATGCCCAACTCTACCACTAGTTGTGGAATCTTTTAGTCACGGACAATCAATATAGTAGAGAGGGAGGGAGGGTAAACTGGTTAGTCATGTTCTCAAAATCCTACTGAATACGTTAATATTCTTTACGTAGATGAAATTGTTCTATTGAGAGGGGGTGGTCATTTTTTAAAAAAAAGGTAAGGGGAAAGATGTATACTTTGAGTTAGCTCAAATTAGATAGCATATAATGAAGTAAAATAATATTTAACTCCTACCTTGATATTCTAATGGTTGATAGTAAATGCCAAACTAAAAGGGAGGTTCTAAGACACCAAATAATTGGCCCACAAACTATTTAAATGCCTGACGTGTTGAGGGTTTTGGGGATCATATCCCACACTCATGAAATAGGAACGACAGTGAGACATATCCCCAGAAAAAGAACAAGAAAGCAATCATGACAGGAGATTTTCAACGCAACATTACTGCACATGGTGACCAAGCGCAAACCCTGCACCACCATGTGTCAAGCGTCAGAGCGACCACCGAAGCCAAAGAGCCATTACGTCCCCTTACATCTTTCGGATGTAAAGTGATGCATGGGTATTATTTATACATGTCTTGGCACAGTCCAACAACCTAATGGAATAATGCCACATATCGGCACTATGTACGATGACAAACAAAATCTCACTCACACCCCGAGAATATCTTCAACCCACTTCCTTCAATAACACGTAGCCTACAAAAACTTAGAATGACTCGAAGTTGTATGCATATTTACGGTTGAGAAAAGCAAGGCATCATAAGAAGGACATATGGTCATCTCACGAGTGGCACATGTGATCGAGCAACATGCTTAGTAAACTTATAAAGCCCTGCATATAATGGAAATCTTATGATACAGGATACGCACGACAAGGTTGTCTCTCACAATCATGTTAAAAGAGAAAATTTTTTAGTGACGATCAATGCTTTCATGAAGACTATAAGGAGGTTAAGAAACGAGTTATTCTAAAATTAGGAGATCAGGGTACACGATGAAGAATTTGAGTCTAGTTGGGATACGACTCCAAAACCTTTGATGATATAAGCACGAATTAACAAGGAAACCTCAATGCAGTTGATGCCTCTCTAAGTCTATATAAATAACACTCGACAAAGAGTTTCGGGCCCTTGCTAATGCACACAACTTCTACACAGCACAATATTGTTTATTTTAGTTTTAGCTTTAGTTTCTCCACTTCTGTCTAGCCCCGCTGAAGCAAGTTCGGAGTTTAGCATAACTTAGTCTTATACTGTTCAACGCCATTGCTGCAGTACACTTGGAAGGTCTCCGATCTACAACGCAAGAGTATTGTAAATATCCACAACCATCATCACTAGATCTCCGATTAACTAAGTCCATACTTGGAAGATCATATCAGTCACGTCCTGTAGACTGTACATCACGGTTGTCCTGTCTACACAGGTAATCGCAAATAATTTTCTTTATTTTTTTTTTACTTATTTCACTGTATCTCGCTGATTGTACTGATCTTATTTCTAAATTAATAAAATTAGCGAATAACTTTTATTTTTAATCTTATTCATCCACTATTACATTACTAAGAAACATGAGAACCGTAATCACCATTAAAAGAAAAGTCCTTAGTTTAAGGCAAAAAATATCTCATTGAAGGATTTATTTATTAGAATTATGTGAGAGAGATTAAATATGGTTACAAGGGTTATTTATTAGCATCAAGCAAAAGAGATACCGAATATTAATATATAAAAGAAATTCTCGACTCCAGTTAGCATAAAAACCAAAGGTTAATTAATTTTAATAAAAGTAACTCAGTGGACGCAATGTTAGGCCTAGGACCTAAAAGTCAACCCCATTCTTGATTAAGGTGGACCACACCATTAAAAATAATGTACAGGGTAAAGCTCGCCCTCAAAATTATTTCTCTTGGTGTAGCCCACATGAATCACTAATGAGCCTATTTTTTTTTAGTGTTATGACTAAGTTTTAGTGTGATATATAATGGTTGGAGTGGATTCAATATAATAATTACGGTGACTCTTATAAATTTCAAGGGTGGATATCTATCTCCCAACCGATTTCATTGTTATGGCCCGCTGGAATCACACGTTAGCTTAATTTTTTTAATCTAAACCTAACATGAGATTGCACATTAAGAGTCCAAATGAATCTCACATACAAATTATGGTGGGCCCATTCAAAAATCAAGGGTGGGCATTTATCTCCCACCTGTTCCCAAGAAACAACATTTGCTATAAAAAAGTTCTTGAGTCCAACCTAATGTACCACAGGCTATAATCCACTCATATGATAACATTCAAAGTATCAAGTGCATGTAAAATGCAACCCTTCTAACATGTTAGCCACACCATTAGGATTGCCTAATGCAATGGTCATTCTTATCTATACATCAAATGAGCCACACTATATAAACAATGTTTAGACATTGGCAAATAACTAGACACAAGTGCGGTCCACTCAATGTGTGGCTGCTATGGAGTTTTCCAAAGGTGATGATCATGATGGGTTCAGTCTATTATTAGATCGATTGGATGTCCAATACACAAAGGTTGGAAGTTATCTCTGGTTGGATCTTATAGTCTGACTTTGGATCTCATTTAGAAAAAAAAAAAAACAGAAAAAGAGTACGAGGATGACGCTTGCCCTTGATTTTTGATGTGGCTAACTGTGATGTATATATGAGATCCACTCTGACCTTTAGGTGTGTAATCCCATATTGAGCTCTGAGCCCCCCAAAAAAGAGGCTAACCTACGATTAGCATTGCCAATGTCCACTCTTGAGTTTTATAGGGTCCACGGTGATAATTATCTTGAATCTACTCCAACCATTAGATGCCACACTGAGAATTAGACTTGGGGCCCAATAAATTAGGCCTATTAGTGATTCAAATGGGCCACACCGAGAGAAAAAGTTTGTAAGATAAGGTTTGCCTGGTACATTGTTCTAATCATGTGGTCTACCTGAATCATGGATGGAGCTAATTTTTGGGCCTTGCACATAAAACAGGGTGACACACCTGATTGTCGGTGTAGATTTCACATCAACACCATGGTGGGCCCGCCCAAGCTGCCACCTTTTTCCTAAGTGAGCTCCAACCAGCCGAGCCACCACCCTTGTCCAAAGTGAACTAGCTCAGGTATATTTATTAACATTAATTAACACTGGTTTCTGAGTTGGTTGGACGTCCAACCTATTAGAATTTGAGAGTTTCTCATTACATAATAGTTATTTATTAGAATTAGAGAGAGAGAGAGGCCCAACTTGGCCACTCAGCGTATTGGTTTATTTAATCTATTTATCTGATATCTCCATCATGGACTAACCATGACAACCATAAAAAAAAAACTCTCAAATTGGAAGATCCCATCAAATCTTTTATCTTTTATCCATTGAAGATGAACCGTTGGTGGACGTCTTCTTAACCATGTATTCATATGCCAACAGCAGAAATGTTAGATTAACCAAACGAAGAGATTTTTAAGCATGGTTCATACATGATGTGGCCATCAAATGAATAGATTGAATAAACCAACCATGGCCCCACATTTACAAATTAGGTACGAAACAGGGAAGTCCCCTATTCCTAATGGATAAGGCACTCCACCTCTATTCATATATCCGTTTGATTTAGGATTTTGCAGCCGGGCTATACCGACGAGTCCAGCCCATGAGCTAAGGCTTAGCTTACATTACTCTATGCTCTATAGAATTGGGTTGAGATGGGCCGGTACCACCAATCAATTACTCAAATTACCATTATTGATTTGAGCCAGGCAAACACTACTTGTTGGGCCTCTAGTCCATGCAAGCCTAAGAACAACCAAATCAGTTGACACCCATGTATTGTATTGGCCGAAATAGGAGCGATACAACCCTTTATCGATTGTGAATGATATTGTACACCGTAACTGTTTTGCAAGCCTTCATTTATTAACACAGGGAAATGTGATGAGGAAGATCACTGTTTACCTCAAGTATGCAAAACATTCTTGAATCCATAAGAAAAAAGAAAGAAAATTCAAAATATTAATTAATTAATAATAATGCTCAGACTTACTATAAGTGATCACTTATAAAGTAAATTAAAACCCTAATCATGAGTCCTAATTCGACTAAACGAAAATTTATTCAAAATAGGAAAAACTTATTAAAAATATAAAGTCCTAATTTACTCAGGCAGTTTGATTAAAGGCAAATCATAAGAAGATTGCATTTATTAAAACTCGAAGACGAATGAGATATTAATTGCGGTTTTGAATTAGAAAGAAGTGTTTTCTCGCGAAATGGATCAATGCGACTCACTTATGGGGGAAGATTGCATTTATTAAAACTCGAAGATGAATGAGATATTAATTGCGGTTTTGAATTAGAAAGAAGTGTTTTCTCGTGAAATGGAGCAACGCGACTCACTTATGGGGGTCGATTGGCCCCGGATGGTCTGTTCCAATCAAAATTTATAAGCCGTGTATTTCGTAACGATACGCAAATCAAAAGTAATGGTTGATTCATGGTTTGTACTTCAAATGACAATTTCTCTCTATCCAAAATGAATTTCTTGGATCCAGATGCGCCTAGGCCCCAATTACGGATTAGATCTGACAAACTAGGTTTGCTTGTGCTAAGAATAGGTTTGCAACCTGCTCTACATCATATATCCCACGATGAAAGTTCCATTGGAAAAATTGTATTAAACCGGTGGTATTATATCACACCGGTCTATATTCCACTTGGGTTTTCTCCTCAAACCTTCAATTCAACATTTGAGATTTTGCTATGGTAATCACTACTATAGTTACATCATTAAATATATTTTATGTTCTAAATGAATTTTGCCTGGTTGGGAACACTTGATAATTGGACAAATTAATTAGCAGCTAGAAGTTACTGAGTACAAATTAGGTATCCTAAATATGCACGAGGTGCTTGTTTTAAGCCATAGATAAGTATATTTAATTTATAGTTTAGTTGAATAAAATTCAGTTTTTTATTTTTAATTTTTTCAATGGGCAAAATTGATCACATATGTTCAAACGTGAATTCCCACATGATCGAGGTTCCTTCTAACATGACGTGAGTATGGAATCCAAACCGTGCATCAGGTGTGCTGCTATGCTTATTGTAGAGTCCAAAAATTAGACTGATCTAGTGCTTTAGTAGGTCGTGTAACAGGGAAAAATATAAAATCATCACTGGGACCTCTAAAATCACATGATGGCTCACCTGAGTTGCAAAATTACCAAACTCCGTGTGGACCACTTGAGTTATGAATCAGATTGATTTTTGGACTTTGAATACCTAGATGGGTTGGATAGCATTGAGACATCATGGTAAGCCCACACAAAGTGATTTTATGGAATTGACGTACAATTGAAATTATATGATCATTCCTTGAAGAATACAAATACAAGGATTTTCTTGGCCCCTAATTTATTAAGGGCGTGTTTAAATAGAGGAATTTAAGATTTAAATATGAAAAAAAAATAATGCTTATCAAATGGAGGATTTTCGGATCGGACCCAATGGACCATTTAAACAGGTGATGTGGATGTGGAGGAGTCCAATTGCAATTAGATGCATGGGTAACTTTTCAAATACCAGACTTGTCCAGGACCAGTTGTCTTCTCTAATCTCCACCGTTGAATAAGAAAAAATAAATGCTGCCGTTTATACTCTCATTGAGAGTGGCACCCTTTCTTTTCTCCCCTGGTAGTGCAAGGTTACAAAGTTGGTACGTAAACGTACTAAATAGGATTCGGATTCGGCAGTGAAGGTGCTGGAAGAAAACCTTTCCAGCACGGTGGGCCCCACCATGATGTATGTGTTTTATCCACTCCATCAATTCTGCCGGATCATATTAGGGCATGAGCCCATAAATGAGATAGATCCATATCTTATGTGGACCACACCATAAAAACCCAGTAGTGATTAAACGCTTACCATTAAAAACTTCTTTAAGGGCCATAAAATTTTTTGATCTAGCTGATATATGCGTTTTCCCTTTACTCAACCCTGAGTGACCCGATCAGGTTGGCAAATAAACATTAAGTGGGCCTAGGAAGTTTTCAATGGTGAGCGTTTAATCACCACTATTTCCTATGGTGTGGTTCACCTGAGAGTTTGATCATCACCACCATTTCCTATGGTGTGGTTCACCTAAGAGTTTAATCATCACCACTATTTCCTATGGTGTGGTTCACTTGAGAGCTTGATCTACCTCATTTTTAGTATGATCTGGTAAAATAGATGGACCGAGTGGATAAAACACATAAATCATGGTGGGGCCAACAAAGTGACACAGTGGGTGCTCATAGGTGTTAGCCCCTACTCATGCTAGATGAGCTCTTTGAGCTTTTGAGCCTAAGCTAGGCCAGGCTTGGGCTCAAGTAACAAGCCTGAGGGTGGGACTTGAGGTAGAAATTCAAGCCTATTTCTAAATCAGGCCAAGTTTACACATTAGGCTTTGTAAGGTTAATTTCATGATATAAACAAGATATAAATAGTTGCTTTTTAATTTTGAAATTTTTTTTTTAAATTTACTGACCTAGATATTCATAATAATTATTTTAATATTGAAACGCAATCTATCGGCCACTAAGCTAGCATATTGACACCTTGGCGCAACGTTTGACCTGCCCGTTGACACCACAAACTAAAATATCCATTCGGGGATTGTTTGGCAACCTGAATTTTTGGAATTGGAATCCAAACCCGCCCACGGTATTGTATCTGAAGGCCCAGTAGCCAAGTCTTTACTTTCTTTCTAGAAGTTGGCTTGCCGTATCTAAGAATTAAAAGGCTCTTGTTACAAAATCTAACTGACACACAATCAAAATCTACACGCTAGCTCCTGTGATAGTTCACCACTATTTGGAAAACGGTGGTACCTGGCTAGAGACGGACAGTACTATCAGGTGCTCTGTGGGGCCACCGTGATGTATTTTTTATCCACGCCGTCCATCCATTTTGAAAGATCATTTTAAGGCATGAGCTAAACAAAAAAAGAGACAGATTAAAGGCTCAAGAGACCACACCAAAAGAAGCCAGTTGAAAACTTCTCTAGGGCACTTGGAATGTTTTCAAGGGTAAGGATTCAATCCCACTGCTACCCGTGGTGTGGTCCACTTGAGCCTTCAATCTGCCTCCTTTTTGGGCTGCCCTAAACTCACAGATAAAATACATGGACGGCGTCCCACGGATTCCCGGACAGGACCGTCCGTTCCTATTTCCCGGTGGGGGAATAACCCAATCCACGCCCGCTGTGGACTATTGCGGACACCCTGTCATAAAAAGTTCAACGGTCTAAGCTGATGGGCCACTATGATGTTTGTGAGAAATCCATCCGTCCATCTGTTTTACTGGTTTATGTTAGGACATGAGGCAAAAGTTCAAGCAGATCAAAAACTCAAGTGGCCCGCACGACATTAAAAAGCAGTTAGAGAAATTTCTACCGTTGAAACCTCCCTGGGTCCACCATGATGTTTAGATGCCATCTAAACCGTTCATAAGGTCATTCCTACTGGGATGAACTGAAAACACAAAAATATTAGCCTGATCCAAAACTCCTGTGGCCACAAGTATATTTCAACGGTGGACATTCAATTCCCACTATTTTCTGTCGTGTGGCCCGCTTGAGTTTTGGATCTGCCTAATTTTTAGGTTTTTGTCCTAATACGATCTAAAAAAACAGATGGATGGAGTGGATTTCTCACAAGAATCACAGTGGGCACTACCTAGCTTCTGAGAGCAGAAACTTCCCAAGACAGTAAATCAGCGTCCGACTATCCCGTCCGCAATAATTATATGATTATCTAGAGAAATTTTGAGCAGTTGGACGGTTAAGATTTCTTGATCACCGTGATCTTCGAGACACGGACCATCCACAATTTGGATGGTCTGGATTCATTGGAAACCCATACACAAGCGTACCACACGTGTGGAGTGAGTCAAAGAAATTTCAAAGTGGTAGTTAACTATCAAAGGAGTCTAGAAACCATATTCACCGCGATGAAGGAGATCTTCCGTTCGTCATCATCCTCTTGAACTCTTCAAAATTCACGTTCCCGTCCCCGTCCGAATCAACGGTTGCGATCATCCTCGAACAATCCTGGAACGTACATTTCTCCCCCAGCTTCTTCAGCACCAGGTGGAGCTCCCCAGCCGATATCAGCCCGTTCTTATCCAGATCGTAAACGTCGAACGCATCCTTCAGATCTCCACCGTCGGGGCGGTGCTTTCCATCTTCGGTGCTTGAGCGGATGAAGAAGTCCTCGAACTCGTTGAGATCGATGGCTCCGTCACCGTCAGAGTCCATCTCCGCCATCATGCGCTGGAGATCGGGTGGAGCGGTGGAGGATCCAAGCGCGTGGAGGACGGAGCCAAGTTCTTCGGTGGAGATCTTGCCGTCGCCGTTGGAGTCGAAGCGGTTGAAGATCTTCTCTATGTCGGATTTGGTGTGGAGGGAGACGGATGGGGCTGGGTTCGTCGCCATGGAAACGCTTCTGGATGGGAGAAGAAGTGGAGTTTTCGCTTTGAGTGAGAGAGTGAATGCGGAGGAGCATTTATAAAGAGGAGAGAGAGTATTTCACGCGCAACTCGATTGAAAGAAAGAGAGCGGATTAGGTACGTCCCCGGCCTAACCCAACACAGTCCAGCCCTGACCGTAGGCCCACTTCAATGTATTTATTTTATATCCACTCCGTATATACGTTTTTCCAGATCATTTTACTTAATAAAAAAAAAAATGAAGCCGACTCAACCATCAGGTGCACCACGTCACATCAAAAAGTAGTTACTGACCATTAAAAACTTAATGCGGACTACATAAGTTTTGGATAAAGCTGATGTTTGTTTTTTCTCTTCATCAATCTCTGTATGACGTTATCAACAGGTTGGATGGCATTACTGTGGGAGTTAAGATGGGCCCTTAGAATTTTTAATGGTGAGCGTTCAATCACTAATGTTTCCTATGATGTGGTCCACTTGAGATTTTGATCTGATTCATTTTTTATTTCATGCTCTAAAATAACAGTAAAATGTATGGATGGTATGGATATACTATACATAATCAAGGACGACCCTACAATCGGTGCCGTATTAAAATCTCCGTATTGCGGCAACTAATCCGCCCTAAAAGTTATGACGCGGTTTGCCAACGCGGATTTCGTATTAAAATCTCCGTAGCCGTACCTGCAGGACGCGGTTTGGCGAAAAGGAGCGGATTAGGCGAGAGAATCCGGCCTCACCGGACGCGGATTTCCTGCAAAAGCGATGTTGCTGCGCTGGGAAATTAGGTGGGCCCACCGCGATGTTTGTGAGAAATCCATTCCGTCCATCCGTTTTTTGAGCTCATTTTAAGAGTTAAAACAAAAAAGGAGCCGTATTCAATACTCAAGTGGGCATAAAATGTGAGGATTGAACGTCCACAGTTGAAATATTGGTGGGGCTACGGAAGTTTTGACTCAGGCTAATATTTTTGTTTTTAGTTAATCCAATTAAGAATAACGTTATTAACGGTATGAATGACATGTAAACATCACCGATCGACTCCTGGGGAGTTTTAAACCCACCTTTTCCTTTAGTGCGGCCCATTTAAGTCTTGAATCCTGGTTAATTTTGGCCTCACGCCCTAAAATTGGCTCATAAAACGGATGGACGGAGTGGATTTCTCACAAACATCACAGTGGCCCGTCTAGGTTTTCCGTGCAGTAACTTACTCTTAAAACCTTTAGCTGCTAGGTGGTCCACCGTGATGTTTGTAAGAGATCTACCCCATCCATCCGTTTTGCAAGATCATTTAAAGGTATGTAACCGAAAATTAAGTACATCCAAAACTCAAGGGGGCTGCACGAAAGGAAACATTAATGATTTAATAACAACCATTGAAACATTTTTTATGGCTACAAAAGTTAGCGTATCAGGATAATTTATTTTTATTTATTTATTGTATTTTCTCTTCATCCCAATGGGAATGACTTCATTAACAGTTTGGATGACATCAAAACATCAAGTGGATCCCAACAAGGTTTCAACGGTAAGAAACTAATTCCCGGTTTTTTCTCTGGTATGGCAACTTTAGTTTTGGATAGTGGTGATTTCTAACATCATTGTGGGCACATCTGGCGTTGCCAAGTGGATACGGATTTCCTGCTGTCATGAAGTTTCTCCCCATGGGATCCCATGTGGGGGGCACACCGTATGTTTGTGAGAAATTCATTATCTCCATCCGTTTTATAGCATATTTTGGTACATGAGAGAAATTCATTCTCTCCCTCCGTTTTGTAGCATATTTTAGTGAAAATGACGTCGATCGAATCAAGTTGGCTGAAAACGTGAGGATTGAACGTCTGCGGTTGAAATATTCACGTGGCCACGGAAGTTTGGAATTAGGTTTATATCTGTGTTTTCAGTTCATCCAAATAGGAACGACTACATTAACGGTATCGAGGGCGTGTAAACATTTCTGTCAACCCCATAGAGGTTTCAACGGTAGGAATTCCCCTAACTACCTTCTCCTTTAGTGTAGCCCACTTGAGTATGGGATCCTGCTTACTTTTGGTCTCAAGCCTAAATTGAGCTCACAGAATGGATGCACGGAGTGGATTTCTCACAAACATAACAGTGGGTTCCACCTACATTTTCATCGCAGGAACTGGTCATGAATTTTAGAAATCCACTCGGAATCATCTGTGTGGGGAGTTCATTTTAGGAAGCGGGACAGAAAAAGAGGTGTATCCTAAACTCAAATAGGCCATGCTAGAGAAAACAATGGGGAATGATATTCATATAGCACCATGTGTTTTGTATCAAGTTAAGTTTTTTATTTTTTCAGCTCATTCAACTAAAAATGACCTTATTCACGGTTTGGATGGCATATAAACATCAAAGTGGAGCCAAGAAGATCTTAACTGTAGACGTTTCTCTCCCCATTTATTTTTCTCTCGTGGCCCACTGAGTTTTGGATCCACGCTAACTTAGCAGGCAACACACACTTTAATGTTTTCATACCATCTAATCTGTTAATGAAGTCACGTAAGCCTAAATGAAGGGAAAAAAAATATCAGCTTGATCCAAAATTTTAGCGGCCATTAATAGTCAATCACCAATGTTTCTCATGGTATAGTCTACCTGAGATTTGAAGCTTCTTTGCTTTTTGAATAAAGGTATAAAGTGATTTGAAAAACTAGATGCACCGGGTGGATACAAAATACATACATCAAGGTGGCCCGACAGTAACTCGCGGTGAGAGCTGCAACTCTTATGGGAGGGTCTCACCTCATCCGCCCCCTTTTGGGAAGCAGGTTGAATAATGGCCAAGGCTTGTTTGATAACGCTGAAAATTTTGACTTAATGCATAATTTGAAAAACACTCCGGTGTTTAGGCACTCAGTGTTTGTTAACACGGAACGTGGAGAGCGCTCTGTATGTTTTGGCTGAATTTTTTTAGCAATGGAGGTCTAGCTTAATAGTGAACGGAAAATGTGATCCATGTATTTTTTTAATTACAAAATTGCCTTGTGCTTTTTCCTTTGTGTAAAACATAACTCAACTTTTAATGTGTGATACTTCTCTAGGCCCACTATGATTTATATGTTAGATCCACATCGTCCATCAATTTTTCTATTTCATCCTAAATCATAATCCCAAAAAAGAGACACATCCAAACCTCAAGTCAACCACACTATAGAAAGTAGTGGGAATGGAATGACTACTGTTAAACCCTTCTTAAGGTACACTGTGAAGTTTATTTGCCATCTAACCTCTTCATAAGGTCACACAAACTTGGATGAAGGGGAAAAATACAAAAATAAGCTTGACCAAAGGCTTATGTGGCCCCAAGAAATTTTTTATGGTAGGCACCAAACTCCCACTATTTCTTGTAGTGTGGCCCACTTAAGTCTTAGATTTGGCTTGTTTTTTTGTCATTTTCCCTAAAATGATATGGAAAAAATGAATGGATGGTGTGGATAAACAATATACATTAAGGTATATTGTTACACCCCATAGAGCCCTTTGATGGGACCGTCCATCTCTAGCTACACCAAGTGGGGGTAGTACGTAATCCCACCCAAATTTGGGGGGAACAGATAAGGTGAGACCCCGATCCACCGAGGTGGTGGGATCCCTGACTATGGGCCCACTGTGATGTATGCGATAACATCCACACCGTCCATCCATATTGAAAGCTCATTTTAGGGCATGATCCAAAAAAATGAAACAACTCAAAATCCCAGATGGACCATGGTACGGGAAACAGTGGTGATTGACCATTAAAAACTTCTTGTGGGCCACAAAAATCTTCCATCAAGATGATATTTGTGTGGTCTCTTCATTTAGGTGTTTGTGTCCTTATCAACATGTTAGATGGCAAATAAACAATTTGGTGGAATACATGAAGTTTTTAATGGTGAGGATTAAATCACGACTGTTTCCTATTGTGTAGTCCACATAAATTTACATCAACTTCATTTTTTGGGATAATGTCCTAAAATGAACTTTCAAAATGATTGGATGTAATGCCCTGAAAATGGGAGGTCGAGCAGGAGCCCAACTCCTGAGTTTCAACGCATCACTTATGCAACATAAATAATGGTGATTAAATGTTGTCTCTGTTAGCACATTAAACATGAATGAGATTACACTAAATCAGCATACCATACTCCAGAGACAATTAAATTACCAAGCGAAAGACTGTGATGAGTATATAAAACATATAAGTGGTAAGTCCCCAGAGTATCAACATGTCGCCAGGTTAAATAAATTACATGTATAGTTCCCAAAATTACAAAATGATAAAGTGTAATGTCTGCTAATCTATATCCCTGTAGCTCCGATGACGCAACTCCAGGTCTACATAGACCCACCAGAGAGTTGCAAGTAGGAGAACTTCTCCTCGTCGTCATAGAAGTCAGGCTCCGCCTTGTAAGCCTCAACAACACCTGAAACTACAACAGAGTATAGTTGGTGTTTTAAAACATCGTCCCAGAGTGGGAGTGAGTGATCAACTCAGTGGAGCTATAAGGCAAATGTTAACATGTTATCAATTTAGTCAAGCAGTAATGATAAAGCTGTACAACAATCATGTCCTAAGTACTCTTATTAATGCAAGAATGGTATGCGACAATGATGTATGCCCTTGCCTGCACTCCTTCAGCGACATCATCTCACGATCGCGCATGCAACACTCTCGGTAAATGTGCGCTTCCTCGCCAAAGCACATGCAATGCGGTGCATGATTGTGTTAGCCAAATTCTTATTTAAGCTTATTCATACAGCAGGTTGGGGAAGCTAAGGTACCTCCCTTATATCATTGACCTAAACAATGATCCATCTAGGGTCGTCAATCCTAGTTAATCACATACGATGGCAGTTTCAGGTCGCTACGGAGAGGCTCGTCACCTCATCGCAGGCCTATTTTATACTCGAGGTCACTACAGAAAGGCTCGTCACCTTAACGTAGTCCCTATGTATACTCGAGGTCACTACGAGAGGCTCGTCACCTGATCGTAGGCCGACAACTCGAATACAATGTCTCATACCACCGTAGTTGACTTACGAGTTTGGTTTACTCATTGGTCACTACGGGGAGACTCGTCACCCCAGTGTAGGCCGACAGCTCGACCACGGTGTCTCATACCACCATGCCTGGCTCATGAGTCTTACCGGATCGTGGTACCAAAGTTAAACGGGCTTTTCACTAGTAAGTTGACACCTTAAATTCAAGCAGTAGCGTCCATACATGGTGAATATACATTAGGTCAATTGGGTTACTTGACAAGCTCGACTGGTATGAGCATACGTTGAATTGATCGACATGCCAAAAACTTGATTGTTTGCCTCAAAGTGCAGAGGTTCATAAGTAATATCCTGTGAATACAGGGTCGATCCCACAGGGAGATGAATTACGAGAAGGAAAAAATCAAATGCAAAATAAACTAAGTAATAAAAACTAAACTGATGATTTGATTTTGGGATTTTTGAATGGATGTAATTCAACTGAATAAAATAACACCCAAGCTTCAAAGTTCCACACATAGGTTAATGTTCCAAAATCATGATGACTTGGATAACACAACTAGGATCTGAGCACTATGGTCAGCCTAATCGGAAAATAAAATACTTTAAATATTTTAAAAAATGATATAAAAGATTAGAAAATAATGGATTTACACCATTGACATATATTCACAAGCGCCAGTGATTTTAAGTATTCAATATCTATAGGATAATGAATATCAAAGAAATATAATAGGTTGAGAACATCTCCTATCTAGGAAATCTGATTGATCTAGGGTAAGCCTATCCATCAATGTGGATCTCATATGATGGAAACATATGGATCTTACAAGAGGATAAAAAGCAAAACCTAAATAATAGATAACATGCATACACCATTCTTCTCATCATTAGAAACATTCAAGAGTAATATTTAGGGTTTTTAAAGAGTTTTTAGTTTTATTAAAGCTTTATAAGTTATTTTTTTATTTTAGATCTTTTCTATTTGCATTTTTTTTCTTTTTTTCTTGTTGTTTTTTATTTCTGCAATTTAATTATGTTTTTCCAAGTTCCTTCTAGCCCAAGCTAGAAGGGAAACACATGGGTAGCATTCCGCATGACCTAACCACTGTCGACAAGCAGCGTACGACTCGTATTCATTAAACGTGTCTTTTGTGGCGTAACGACATCGGCCTTTAATTCGGAAATCATTATCGATTCCCTGGACTACATCGTAGCCCCAATCACACTCCAAACAATAGCATTCACATGTGATAGTCAAAGACGGCATGTGACAACCAATTTAAATACAAATCTCATGTGAGCATTTCAACAAATAAATAGTACACATGTTATTATACATAGACATTTCATCCATAAATCACATAGTAGTAAGATAAGTTACAAAAAGGAAACTGTAACTATAGATAAGGGAATCGAGAATCCTATCTCAACACCCTCATTAAATACATTTCAACAAGCATTTTCTCATTCTAGCATTTTATCAAACACTTAGACTACACATATCAACATACATGTAATATAGTAATTATAACAGGTATTATAGCAAATCCCTTCATAAAGGATTCACCATATGTACAACAATCATATATCCTTCAACGTCAATCATAACAAGCACAAATCATGATTCCATATTCAATCAAACATTTCAACAAACACATAGAATGCATTAAAAACAACATAATACACATATATGTAATATACGGAAAACATCGTATCTAAACATATGTGATGGCAATCAAGTCAGTCATAAATCATTACTGACATTGAAGGCCTTGAAAACCATAACCTAAACGTTTATAGTCCGCACCTTTTGTCGATAAACTCGTATCGTACTTAGTTTGAACACTATGTCCTTGTTTACGACACAACGATAACATATAGCATGAAATAGGTTAGCTATTTCACCATTTACTCTATTTGGATACCCAACACAGATTATGGTTAGGATTTCTTATCCAAGAACGGAGCTGAAATCGCCGGTATAGCGACACGGCCAGGGTGATTCGGTACGTGGAGTGGCGGGAATGAATCCCAGCAACTATCTCATGCACACTCTCTCTTCTCCTCACTCTTTCCTTCTCTTCTCTCTATTAGGGTTTGGAAATTCATATGGAATAAGAAAGGGGTGGGTTAAGGCCTTTATATAGGCCCAGAACTGATGTTAATGGCCCCAGGGCCATGGTATACTTAGGTTATAACCAAAAGTCGTCTATTTCGGGCCAACGGAGCTCATCTGGAGGTCCATACCTCGCATACGGTTTAGAAAAAGTTTTCTGACAATGGATCCATGTCAGGTT
The DNA here is from genome assembly GCF_029962835.1 of Magnolia sinica. Taxonomy (NCBI): domain Eukaryota; kingdom Viridiplantae; phylum Streptophyta; class Magnoliopsida; order Magnoliales; family Magnoliaceae; genus Magnolia; species Magnolia sinica. The sequence goes on along the minus strand of NC_080579.1, from coordinate 77,628,664 downwards.
AAAGTTTTGGTCCGATCGGGTTTGTAGATCGACCGCGGAGGACCTGTTTCAGTTCAATGGTCATCGTCACTCGATCAGGGCCACAAGTACACTAACATGTGTTGGAAATTTTTCCTGATCTAAGGGTGTAGTTGGGTCAGAATTTGACGGTTTGAAACCTTATATTTGGCCTAGAAGCGATCGACCTAATTCACTTAAGTTTGAGTTCATTTTTTAAAGATATTCGTGTTTCTCACACACTTCGCTCCAGGTTCAAGTTGTGCATTTTTAGATATTATTTGGATTTGATTTTCGAGATGGTTGTCAAGCCCAATAAGGCAGTCATAACCATATAGTTTCGCATTAATTGGGCTTTCGATGTGCGGTCTAAGTCCGATACGGAGTTTCAAGATGCTCCCGAGAGCAACTGGGTTTTAAGATTGATCTTAGGTTTTTAGGAAATGTAGAGTTAGCGATTCTAATGATTTTTAGTCTTGCAATTCGTATAGAAAGTGATTCAAGCTAATTCGCCGATCAATTCAATTTAATACTTAATTAATTTTTGTCTAATTTATAAAGGATTTGGTCCTTAACGATTTCTGCCTGAGGTGGAACTCGGGTCTTTGTACGAATTTTTTCGAGATGTTACATTAGATGGCATGGATTTAAGGTACATACATTATTATGAGCCCCACAGTCACGTCTCCCACCCACGATGGTGGATCCAAGATCTCACCTCATCGGCTATCAAATTCTGGGGTTTTAACGGATTGCGTGGTGTGCCACATGCCACCGACCTTGGCCCTAAACAAGGGCCCACCCTGATGTATGTATCCTATATCCACTTTGTCCATCCATTTTTTCCAATCATTATGGGGCATTATAAAAATGAAGCACATCCAATTATCAAGTGGGCCATATCATAGGAAATAGTGGTGATTGACCATTAATGGGCCAAGAAATTTCTAGGCCACATGAGATTTGGATCATCCTCATTTTTGGGATCAATCCCGATGGATGGCGTGGATAAAACACATACATTACGATGCGGGCCACACAATACCGTCCAATAGGTAGGGGCTATTGATATCGTTAGCATGCAATTTGGATTCATTGAAGTGGGTGGGACCCTGAATGTGAGGTCCACCATGATGCATGTGGCTACATTGATGTTATCCATCCATATTGAAAGGCACATTTTTGGGCATGATCCAAAAAATGAAGCAGATCCAAATCTGAGATGGGCCATGGTACAAGAAAAGTGGTAAATGACCATTAAAAATTTCTTGCAAGCTACAAAAGCTTTGGATTAAGATCATATTTGTGTGGTCTCTTCATCTAGGTGTTTTTTTTACCTTATCAACAAGTTGGTAAATAAACATTTGATTGAATCCATAAAGATTTTAATGGCAGGCATTCAATTATGATTGTTTCATAAAGCTAAATGTGTCAAATTAATATATTCCAAACATTTCACACGTTAGTAAACAAAAAGTTAGGTTTTCGACTCAGATTCAACTTTAGATTTCAGATTCAGACTTCAACTTTCACATTTAACCAACAAACCCTACGTAGGCTTAAGTTTAAAGAGTAAATTCTGTGGAGCCTACCATGATTTATATCTTTTATCCATGCCATCCATCTATTTTATCCTCTTATTTTAATAAATGAGACTAAAATTGAAGCAATCTAAAGCTCAAGTGAACTACACTATAGGAAACAATGTGAACTGGATATCTACCGTTAAAAACTTTTTTGGGGCCACAAAAGTTTTGGATCAAGCTGATATTTGTGTTCTCCCTTCATCCATGTCTGAGCATCATTATGAACAGGTTGGATGACAAATAAAATCACTTTGGGCCCTAGGAAAGTTTCAACTGTAGATCTCATTATTCCCACTGTTCCGTGTGTTGTGGTCGGTTGAGCTTTTTTATGTGAATAATTTCAGTATCATGCCCTAAAATGATCTGTACAAACGGATGTAAGGAGTGGATAAGACACATACATTGATGGTGGACCCTATAAATTTTACTCGGTATGCTTAACTCAGCGTGTAATCAGCTAGCGTTCAACACAGCTATCTAGCTAGGGCCACGGTTATGTTGCCCCACCATGATGTATGTGTTTTATCCATGCAATCCGTTCACTTTGTGAGCTGATTTTTGGGCATGAGACTACAAATGAGGCAAATCCAAAGCTCAAGGGACCACACCACAGGAAACAGTAGGGAGAATGATTTCCATCGTTGAAACCTTCCTAGGGCACACAACGGTGTTTATCTATCATCCAACTTATTCATAAGGTCACAACAGACCTGGAAAACACAAATATTAGATTAATCCAAGACTTTTAAGGCCCTTGGAAGTTTTGGTCCAGTACTCTATGGGCCTCACAAGGATGTATGTGTTTTATTCACACCTTGTATCCATTTGGGATCATTATTTTAGGGGATAATCCAAAAAATGAGACAGATCCAAATCTCAAGTGAACCACACCCTAGGAAAATGGTGGTGATTAAATGTCCATAGGTAAAAAGTTTCTAGAGCCACTGTGTTTATTCACCATCTAACAGGTTGGTTAGGTCACGATGACCTCCATAATGGGAAAATACATATACCAGCTTGATCCAAAACTTTTTTGCCCCAGGGTGTTTTTAATGATGGGCTTTCAATTACCATTTCTAATCCACATGAAATTTTAATTTGTCTTATTTTTGAGCTTATGCCCTAAAATGAACTACCAAAATGGATGGACAGTGTGGATAAAACATATACATCATGATGTATCCCACAAAGCACCGTTCAATAGTGAATCTCTACTTGGAGTGTCAGCATGCAATCTGTGTCTCAAATTTTTATCACAACCGAGGTCCAAAGCTAGGTGGATCCCACTATATTGTTTGTGAAAAATTTACCCCTTCCATCCATTCTCCAAGCTCATGTAAAGTTATGAGCCAAAAATTGTCAAGTGGGCCGCATGACATGAAATAGTGAGGATTGAATGTCTACCGTTGAAACATTTGTGGGGCCACAAAAAAGCGGCTCACTTGAAACATCCGTGTAAGGCCCGTATCTTAGCTCGTACCATTCCGTAGGTTCCCGCGATCCTTCCTGTTGAATTTCAGTAACCCTCGACCTATATCCGACGTTTGCGCACGATCCTAAGCTGAGTCTTGCAAATCAGAGTTGGCTCGACTCGAGACTTGTACCCTAGAGACCATGCTATCGCTGCGGTTCCGCTGTCGCGACTCGCTCGCCGGTCCGATACCCAGGCCAAGAGATGTGGGCCCATGTTCAGTTCGAGGAAAACGTTGCGGTTGTAAAACCCAAGAGAATCTCTACAACATGTCACATCGATCAATCAATCAATCAATCACCTCAACCAAGTACACATCACCTCACACCCCATCCCCAAGCAACACCATAAGTCAACAATTCCTTACACAACCCATACCCCTCTTACACAAATTACCCCAAAAGTTAACAAATCTCTCACCTCACCCATCACTCCATCACCCATCCCTCTCTCTCCTTACAACACTCTCTCTCTCTCATTTCTCAAACTCATTCCCAAGCAAACCAAGCTCTAACGTATGAGCTTCCAAAGCTCTCATGGAGAAACTCTACTGTGGCCCACTTCCTACCCTCTCATCTCCCATCTCAACCCTCCATTTTTCATCATCTCCCATCAAGATTGAAGCCAATGAGTTCGGCGTTCCATCAGACCAAGAAGGAGGCCAATAGGTGGGTGATCTGCCGTTGGTTTCGATTTTTTAAGGGACCCACTTGTTGTGGGACCCACTTGATGTATGCATTGTATAGGGAGGGCCCAATGGTGGCAGGGTCTCTCCCTTTCACGTCTCTCTCTCTCTCTCTCTCTTTTTCTCATATTTCTTAGCCCACCTGATGAATGGGTTGTACCCACGCTGCCCATTGTGGGGTCCACCTTGCAGACGTCCAGCAACAATGCTGCCTGGACCATCTGGGGCAGGCCACCTGTATGAAAAGAAAACACACATGTTAGCTTGATCTCACAAGCTGGTGGGTCCCACACGTGTGGACCCACCTTAACCCATGCATTAGAGAGCTGGGCCGTCCATTTGCTGGACGGCCAGCAGCATGCAACTGCCAGACCAGCGTCAGTAAGTCCTGTGAGCCAATCATCGAGGCATGTGTATGTCCAAACTGTCCGTTCGCTAGGTAATTCACCAGTACCATCCATCTGGACGGTACTGTTTGGAGACCACCATGATGTATGGTTTCATCTAGGTTGTCCATTGCTGGTGGGACCACCTGGACGCTGCCTATTTTCTTTTCTTTTTTATTTTTTTAAATAAAATAAAATATTAATATATCACTATATATATATATTCATGAGAGGTGGGTCCCACGTGGATTGGATGGCAGGTGTGGTGGACCCCACCATATCGTAAAGGTGTCCTCCACACCATCCAGCATGCTGGACGGGTGGGCCCCTCCAGCTGATGTATGTGTCCTGTCCATCTGTCCATCTGGACGGTGGCAGATGGGGCCCACCACCGATGGATGTGTTACATCCAAACCGTCCATCTATTTGGTGAGCTCGTCTCAAGGCTTGAGACTAAAAATAAGACAGATCTAGTATTCAAGTGGACCACACTGCCAAAACAGTGGGATTAAATGTCTACCAATGAAACCCTTTGGGTTACAGAAGTTTTGGACCAATGTGATATTTGTTTTTCCTCTGAGTTCAAGTCCTTGTGACCTTATGAACAGACTAGATGGAAAATGAACGCTATGGTGGGCCCATTGAGGTTTTAAATAGTGGAAAATCATTATCTCCACCGTTAGGTGTGGTATGGTCTAGTTGATCTATCAGATATGATTCATTTTTTTTTTTGTGATAATGTTCTAAAATGATCTCTAGCAATAGATGAATGATGGGTTGGTTTGGGCCCATTTGAATCAGCCCATTCGATCGGCCCATTTGATTCGGCCCATTTAATCGGCCCATTCGATCGACCCATTTGATTTGGCCCATTTGATCGGCCCATTTAATTCGACGCATTTGATTCAACCCATTCGATCGGCCCATTCGATTCGGCCCATTTGATCGGCCCATTTGATCGGCCCATTTGATTTGGCCCATTTGAATCGGTCCATTTGATTCGGCCCATTTGAATTGACCCATTTGATTGGCCCATTCGATCAGCCCATGTGATGTATATGAGGCCCACTGAGACATATGTGAGGCCTTTGTGTGGGCCGAATGTGATGTATATGAGGTCCATTATGATGTGAGATTCTACCATGATGTATGTGATGATGTTTTTAGTGGTCATGTCTTGGGAGCAATGATGGTTTGACGTCCACTTTGTAAGAGTAATGATGGTTAAATGTACGCATTGTAACTCTCCCTAGGCCCATTGTTAGGCCCATACTTGTAGTGTGTAGGCCGTCTAAGCCCATCTTTGTTATGAACAAAATTCATCACCATATAACATGTTTAGTATAGTTCCATGATTCATGCTTATACGCATCATATGTATACTTGATATGAGGAGTGACTGATCATAGCATATGCCTTCGGGCAGATTGTTTGTGGGCTCTTGGATAGGCTGTAATGCCCTACATAAGCATATGATTGCTGCATGACTGGATAGTGTGATTCATGCATTTTGCATTGTGTGACATGGTTACTGTACGCCCTAGCGACATCAGGGCCGTAGCCTCCAGATGCATATCATGGTTGACAGGATTGGACAACGAAAATCTTATTTTACATGGGGTGTTATAGATGTCCCTGAGTGAAAGTCCCTAAACCCTTACGGTACCAGTAAGTTACTGCAATGTCTAGACCGAGTGGATGCATGAGCACCGAGTGCTGAATACTAGGAGGCCGCACTTTCCATTGTGTCGTGGTCAGTTGGAAGGGGGTGCGGCCTTACCCGCCCGAGAGGAAGGGGCAAAGCTAAGCTAAGTTTGACCAGCTCGAGGAATGGGTTCCCTATCGACGAACCGGGCCCAATATTGGCAGGTGGATAGTGAGGTCCCTTCCACTCACCTTATTGTGCGCGAAGGGGCGACAATCTGGTTTGGAGTGTACTAGACCCCAGTGATATTTCAGAGTTGAGCTGTATTGATATGTGGACTTAGGTGAGGATTGGTATGCTTGAATTGCATCTCGCATCGCATAGCCTTGGTATGACCGACATCATTCATGCCTTGCATCACATGGCCTTGGTACGACCAATAGTATTCATAGATTCTTTAGCATGTTTCACATTACTCTGATATTGCATAATTGTATTACTACATTGTGCACACACTTTCACCACCCTCTAAACTTTCCGTAAGCTTATGCATGACCGTTGTGTGCAGGTAACGTTAGATCGCAGCAGCGTTGAGGCAGGAGTGCATAGCAAATCATCTTCGAGTTTTGGTCTATCATCATTATATTTTCCTTTTTGCGCACTGTACTTATAAGTTTTTAATTATAGTGAAAATGTGATGAAGTTTTTAGTTGTTGTTTGTGGGTTATGCCTTTGGTTATGCTTATTACGAATCAAATTGATGTTGAAAATCCTCCTTGTAAGATCCCAGGATCGAAATTTGGTAAATGGGTACCAAGAGCCGAGAATGGGATACTACGGAGGCTATCAGCGTTGGATCGGCGATCGGGAATTTTGTGAGCCCGGTTTTCGAGTTTGGGGCGTGACAATCCGTGTGTTCTTTTCATGTGGCCTACTTGAGTTTTGGATCGGCCTCATTTTTTGAACTCAATTTCTAACATGATTTGGCAAAACAAATGAATGTATTGGATTTATCACAAACAACCTGGTAGGCTCCACCTAGCTTCTAACACCACGAACTTCCAGCGACATAGGGTGTTTAGACAATTTGAATCCTGAATAGTTAAAAGTTGAAGTAGAGGCTCTATTAGCTCACCATGATGTATAGGTTTTATCCATATTTCCATCCATTTTATAAGATCATTTGAGGGTATGAGCTATAAATTGAAGCTTATTTGATGCTCCAATAGACCACATGTCACGCTTCAAAATTCGTGTACATATGTGCACCCTCGGACCCAAGTTTCAGTTTGTAACTCGTATACAAAGTGCACTAACTTATATGTTGATTAGTTTAATCAGATGTGAGAATTACATTCATTCTGAGTTCTACCCAATTTCATCGAATTCCAATCACGCATACATAACGCTTAGCACCAATCAACCAAGCAACTATTCAAATAACATCAATCTCAATCATAATTTATTTGTTATATTATTTTATTATAAATATATTTATTCCATACTCATAATGTTTCAAACAAATGAATCTCAACAACTGCATAAAACCTCACTATCAATGCCAATATACATCGTACGCCAATCAAACTATCATAACAAATAAATCAAATATTTAGAAATGGTCTAATGCTAGCAATTCATCTTTAGACAAGTATGGCCATGTTTCACATGGGTTGTGTTCAGATTCAGCATCCCCTTTCGGTTCCTGTGTCACATCATTTGCTGATGGCTTATCTGTATGTGTTTTCCATCAATAAAAGGTAAGCTGGTCAGGTTTAGAGAAATAACCTAACATGGTTCATAATCATAAAAATTAAAATAATATAAAGAACTGAATGCAAAAATGTATGCACATGATGTATGAATGTGCCAAATGGAGTGATCGTCCATTTGCTTAGGTTGGAGATCATCAACCTGCATCCACTCGTTAGGTATGCTTTCACCTTTCGGTCGGCATGAGCATGGCCCATATCTGGTAACACTCTATCAGGATCGACATTGCTTTTAAGGAGGGCTCTCAGGATTGACCATGCGTTATACGAATGTAATGAATGATGTATAAATTTATCAATTCATATTTTTTCATATATATTCGTTTAAATTAAAATGTATGTGATTTCAAATTATATTTTCAAAATTTAAATATGAGAATATAAATCAACATGTGACGGAGTTTCATATATATCATCATTAGTCAAAATAGTACTTTAAACTAGTAATACATCAGTTAAACCACACATATAAATAAATCAACACATCAACCAATTCTATTTTAATTTATATGAACATGAGACATGTTTGGTTACTCACTTGAGTCTAGTAGTATAGAATCCACAAGGTAATCAGGCTGTTTTGAATTCAGAAATCCTATCAATTATATCCATAACATTGTTATTCATCCGGTTATATTACACGATGGGGCCCACATTTGATTAACATCCTAGATGACCAAATCTTAAATGACCAAATAATTGAAATTTTTATATATAATATGTTCATTAAATTCAATTATAAAAATTTAGATTTATAAAAATTTTGTTTAAACAGTTGTCGATTGATGCCATTTAATCGAGAAAAAACACTTTAAGGTACACATATCGTTGGACAAAATTTAACACCCTAATCGAAGGTACTCAGATTAACTCAATTAATTTTTTTTTAAAGAATTTTCTTTGGTTAGGGGTCTTGGGTCTATTTAATCAATTTAGACAGATCTACACTCATCACTCACTCATTGGTCAAACACCATAGAAGACTCATTGGTTTGCTAATCTTAACCATTCATATGCTTATTTACATATAGATTTATAAATTGAATGACAAATGATTGATTGGGGTGGGTCACCGGATGTTTGGATCATTTAAAATTTTGAGGGCTTTGCATTTTTTGCCTCTACATATTGGATGAATGATGTGGATCTAACCACACATATACCAATGACCCATCTTGACCTTCTACATCAAGTGATACAAACACTTGCGCATAAATATAAGTTTTCCTTATTAAACACTTCTAGATATGACTAGTGTGTCCCATTCGATGGACATATTGATATGAAAGTTAGGGCCATTGTATATTTTGGTCTTAGAGATCGTATGATCCGTTTAGATCTAATCTAATCCGATCAGATGCACACAAATTAATCTCTGCGATAAGAAACTTTGCATAAAATCTTAGCTTTCCGTCATCTTTATATTGTATCCACCACAGATTAATGTAATGAACCTATGGCCGATCCACACTGTTCATTGTATAGATTGAGTCAAATTATATTAAATGCATAAAAATATAATGAAAATTGACAACAAACTTACTGGATCTAAGCTCTCTAAAATCATTTGAGTTGTATGTAGAGTGCCTTTTAGTTAATATTTGAGTTGGATTATAACTCCTATTATAACATCTTTCTTAAAAGGAAAGGCTTAAGAGATACAAGTGAGATGTAGAGAAATAAAAAAGAGAATGATTAGGGATAGAGATAAGATAAGAGATTAAAATTAAGTTTAGATAAGAGAGAGATGAGATAAGAGATCTCTCTTAATTTTTTTAAAATTTTTTTTCATAGGTATTACACCACACCATAAGAAGCAACCATGTAATACAACCCAACATTGAAATGGACGGGGATTGCGTCCTACCCCCGCCTGGACAGTAATCCGTTCGGGCAAGACTCTGTGGGACCCATCGTGATGTAAATGTCTTATCCACGCCGTTTATTGCTTTTCTCAGATCATTTTAAGGTATGAGATAAAACATGAAGTAGATAGACAACTCCAGTGGACCCCATCAAAGGAAGCTGCAGTGATAATGACACCCACCGTTGAAACCTTTCTAAGGGCCACCGTGATGTTTTTTTTACCACCCAACCTATTAATAAGGTCATCCAAACTTGGATGAAGTGAAAACACAAATATCAGCTTGATCTAAAACTTCTCCAGCTCCCAGGAAGTTTTTAATGGTGGACGTTCAATCCCTACTTTGTGGTCCACTTAAGCCCTTAAACTACCTCAATTTTTGTCTCATACCTTAAAATGATATGAGAAAAGCGATTAACGCCGTGGATAAAACACTTACATCACGGTGAGCCCCACAGAGCCCTGCCCGGATGGATTACCGTCGGGGGTAGGACGCAATCCGCGTCCCCATTGAAACCTTCTAGGGGCTCACGGTGATTTTTATTTGTTACCCAACTTATTTCTAAACCTGGATGAAAGTAAAACGAATATATCAGCTTATGCAGCTCTCAGGAAGTTTTTAACGGTGGGTGTTCAATGCCCACGTTATGGTCCACTTGAGCCTTGGATTCGCCTCATCATCTTTTGGCTTGTATCCTTACATCACTCTGAATAAAGCCCATGACATCATCAATGAGTTGAAAAGTCAATACATGAGACTCAATGGGTCCACTACGTAACTGCTTTGACGGAATATAAGTGTATCTTATCAATCATAGTGGGCCCCATGAAACCCTTGTTTGAGCCGAGTCACACACCGAGCTGAATCAAATCCTATCATATTACAATCCCATCTAGCTGCATCGTAGAAGTCCATCATGCAGTCCAACACTATGTGTTTGATTGGGAAGTGCATTAGGTGAGACCCAACTCACCTAAGATGATCTGGCCCTTACCGTGGGTCTCACCTTAGAGTATGTATCATGTATCTATACCATCCATCCATTTTTCCAAATAATCATAGGGCATCATTCCAAAAATGACACAGGTCCAATTATCAGGTGGACCATAGCATAAGAAAGAGCGGTGACTGGCCATTAATGAGCTACAAAAGTTTTGGATCAACCATATGTTTATTTTTTCCTTCATTGCTTAAGTGACCTTAGCAACGGATTGAATGGCAAATAAACACTACAAAAACATTAAATGCCTTAAAAAGTTTTTAATGGTACGGCATTGAATCACCCATATTTCCTTTGATATGGTCCACCTGATAACAGGATCTACTACGTTTTTTAGATAATAACTTAAAATGATCTGAAAAAACAAATGAACAACATGTATACAAATGAAATGCATCAAGGTGGGCCCCACATTAAGGGCGGGACCGTCTTGGGTGAGACCGGGTCTCACCTAATCCTCTCCCGTTTGATTTGATTGCCTGGTATTCCTGTCCCACTCGAGATGAGCGAAACACGGTGGGATTTGATGAAATACGCCCACTTAAAAAAGTGAAACACACGGAGCATGTTTAAAAGTTGTTCTTGATATCGGGTTCTAAATCTATTTCTTACGTGGAGTGGGGACTCCTCTCTATACAGCACAGCAAGATACCAACGGTCATATAACGGATTTGTGGGGCCCAACGCCATGTATATACTTTATCAAGACCATTCACGTTGAAAGATTATTTTAGAGTATGAACCTAAAAACGAGGCAGATCAAGGCTCAAGTGCACCACACCACATGATGCGGTGGAGATTTAAAGATTATTGTTAAAAACTTCCCTAGGGTTATTAAAGTTTTTGATCGAGCTGATGTTTATGTTTTCCCTCGTACAGGTCATGCAGCCTTATATATAGGTTGGATGGCAAATAAACATCACTGTAGGCCCTAGAAAATTTTCAACGGTAAGGATGTGTGGTCCACCTTAGCCTTCAATTCGCTCCTTCTTCTTTTTTTGTTTTTTTTTGGGTCAGGCCTGAAATGATCTTTCAACATGGACGAAGGGAGTGGATAAGACATATTGATCACGGTGAGCCCACGTAGCCGCCGACATGACCGTCCGTATGTAGCTAGTCCATCAAGGTTGCCCCACGATGAAAAATAGGATGCCCTAAAAATAAGCTGATCCAACCATAAGATGGCCTCCACATTCTACGCCATATAAGCAATCTACAGCAGTTAATCTGATCCATACCATAGGTTTGATTGATCTTCATGGTGGGACAAGACTTTTAGATGGGTTGGATTTGTACGAACATGACTCATTTGAAGTTATCTGCCGGTTGGATCGTGATAGCGATCCAACTGGTTGTATCCCGATTATGAGGGCTGGATTCACGCGGTTTAGACATGTGGTGGTGAGTAGAGGCTTGCGAGCTCCACGCGCACTCTCTATATGGGATACTTCCACGTGAGCAACACGTGCCAACGTGACCCATGAGAGGGAAGATTAAGTGGGTCCCACCTGTGTAGATGAGCTCCTGAAAGGAAGTCAAGCTGGCAGACATGTCTGGTGTGCCAACCCTCCGCAATAATAAATGGACGGTCTAAAAAAGGTTGCCGACGGTCCAGATTCATTGATCACATGTGGCCTTATTGATAAGATTACAGGGCTCAGGTCATCTCAAACATAGGTCCTATTTTCTGCACGTGGCAGATCTCACAATCATGCTGATGGCACGTGACGTGCGTTTAAGGGTGCGTGTGGGAGTAGCAAACCTCATTGTGAGTGATTGGTGGAGGTACCTGTCACTTCCGATAACGCGGGGAAATATTGTAGCGTGTACGACATCCATCCGCACATCAGTTGCATCACCACTCATTAATTGTATTTTTTATTTTTCATAAAAACCAGTAATAAAAAAATTAGTCTATTCATCATGAAGGTGGGCCACCCTACCAAAAACCTTTCAATTCACTTGTTATGGCCCACCTGAGCTTTGAAGGACGCAGTTTGGCTAGAGTCCGCGGGCTAGTGGTCGGTGAATTATGTGTTTTATCCGTCCGGTCGATCCATTTTTTCGTATACTTTCCGTGCCTGTTTGGCCCGGCAGACAGGATAGGATTAGCAATGTCGGGATTGGCCAGGTGTGCTAAATAGGCACATTGAACTTTTGCTTGGATTGGAGCAATCCCATGAAATTGCTCCAATCCATTGGCATCACCATCATTACTTTGAAATCCATCCAATCCCTCCTAATCCTTTCTATTTTACTTGGGACATGTATAGTTAAACAGATTAGAAGACATTGGCAGAGCATAATCCTAGGATTGGCCAGACAGGCCAAACATACTTGGTAGTAGATTCCTTGGATATAGCAATCCTGTGGGATTGCTAGCAATCCACTGACGCAGCCATCATTACCTGCCATCCACCCCAATATAATCTAATCCTATGGGATGGGCCTGTCCAAACATGCCCTTAGGGCTTGATAAAAATGATGGGAATATAAATCTCAGGTGGACCACATTATAGGAAAATAATAGTGCTTGAATATACACAGTTAAAATCCTCCTAAGTCCACTTTACTGTTTAATTGACATCCACCGTATTGATTATGTCATGCATTAAAGGAAAAAAAGAAATATCAGCTTGATCCAAGACTTTTGTAGTTCCCGATAAGTTTTAACCAAGGACATTCAATTAGCATTATTTGGTGTGATGCGGTTCACTTGATATTGGGTTATACATTGTTTTTGAGATCATATCATTTTGAATATGTGCTTGCTCTGTTCAAGCCATCAATCCATTTTAAAAGATCATTTTAAGATGAGCACACGATGAAAGCATATTGAAGGCTTGAGTGGACCAGGCCACCCGAAGCAGTGTTGACAATAACACACCATTGAAACCTTCACGAGGACGACATTAATGTTTATTTATCATCCAACCTATTGATAAGATTACTATGATAAAAAAAAATGAATATCAGTTTGTTTCAAAACTCTGGTGGCCCCAAGAGATTTTAAGCTGTAGACATTTAATCCCCACTGTTTATGTGGTATGGTCCACTTAGATAATTCAATCTGCCAAAATGAATGAACGGTGTAGATAATATATACATCATGGTGGGGCCCACCAAGCCCTGAGAGGTCCATCTCTAGTTATGTCCCGGTGAGGGTAGTACCAAGTTCAGCCTAATTCTGTCATCCCGCTGAGGAAATCGGATGAATGGATTGAATGGCAGAGACGCTATCAAGGCCACTACAAAAATATAACGGTCCGATGGTCTGGTGAAGGACATCATGTGAATGGCTTGGATGGCATAGGATGTAGTCCTAAGGTGTGGCTATTGTATGTAAGATTTTTCTTTAAGTGGGCCCACATGAATCAATGGCTCAATTGGCTAAATCTATTTCAACCGTTAGGCTTATTTAGAGTTGAATATATGCAAGATATTTCTACTAAGAAATTAAATATCTTTATTCAAAATATTATAAATATTCATCTTAATATTGGATGGCAAGAAGATGAGTTAGCATATCTGATGGACGGTGTAGATTTCATGAAAGTTCCACCAACGTGGCTGCAAGGAAGCGGATTGGCTAGTGTACCTCACACCAGCTATATAGCTCCTGTAGGTATGCGTCCTGTGAAGACGAGCACTGACGCTCCTCGTGCTCCGAGTTGTACAAACAGTTCAAAGGAGATCAAAGTTACGTGGCCCCAAAGTGAGGTATTTATTATATCTACACTGTTCATCTAATTTTAGAGATCATTTTAGAGCATTATCCAGAAACTAAATCATATCCAAATATCATCCGGACCACACCACATTAAAAAAATTCGTAGGGCCCACCATAAGTTTATTTTCCATCCAATCTGTTCATAAGGTCACAAAGACCCGAATAAAGAGAGAAAATAAATTTCATATTGATCCAAAACTTCTGGGACTCCAAAAAGGGTTTCAATGGTAAACGTTCAATCCCTCACTGCTTTTTGTAGTGTGGTCCACTTGATAGTTATATCTATCTTATTTTTTGTCTCAAGCCTTAAGACTAGCTTGCCAAATGGGTGGATGGTTTGAATATAACAAATACCTCATGATTAGACCCACGGAACTTACTACGTCACCACAGCAGCTATATAGCTGGTGTGAGGTACACCAGCCAATCCGCTTCCCGTCGGTTAGAGAGGTACGGTAGTAGCGCCTGACAAAAGTTACTTTAATAGGCTGGTGGATTAGGGCTGAAAGTTGGGCAGGTTGAACCCGACCGGCCCGACATTGGGTTGCGCTTGGGCAAGAGGTATCGAGTCCGATCTCAGGCTTGGGCTATACAAACACCAACCCAATAAATCTTGGTTTGGGCTCGAGTTGAGGTCTTGGGTTGCTCGACTCGACCTGAACTCGATCAATATATATATTACTTATAAATTATAATTGAGTTTGGATCGTATGAGTTGAAGACAAAGGAAATTCTAGTGTTGTCGGGCCTGATTAGTCCTCATCCTTTTTTATGACTCAAGCTAATAAGAATTGTTGGATTTCTCTCTCCCAAATAGATTGTGTGCTACACAACACGGCTTTTATATGAATAGTTGTCCCATATTTTAGCTTGTTTGTTTAGAATAAATGAAATTCTTTACTATAAATAACTACATATATAATTAATATATTCATGAAATAAGACGTGTATTAAAATATAATAAACAAATGCAATTATTAAAGTATTAGCATGTATCCACCTGAGCGAACCCGCTTGGGTTGGGCCCCGAGGTTGGGTTGGATTGGGTTGAGGTACGAGAACCTTGGGTTGGGCTAGGGTTGAGCACCAACCTGGCCCAACCCGCCCGACTTTCAGCCCTACGGTGGATTACGGGGTCGGTTTGACTTACAGTAATCGTTACTCAACTGTCCATTTGACTGATGTTGTATGCGTGCTTCAATCGAGACCATCCAAGTCATGATCTCCACCGTCAATGTAGTTTACCAGGAAAATCACACGGTTGGATTATTGTGATTTGTGGCCATCAAATGAATGGCTAAGAAGAAAATAATAAAGCTGTCCATGAATAAGTAGAATTGAAAAAGCGTGATATAATCCGGTCCATATTATTTTTGAGCCATCTGGATCAGTATAAGGCTGAAACTTTGGATGACCAGGATTAGTGGGCATGCATGCCGTGTGTAAGACAGATGAGCATTTGATGAAAGGCATTAGACTTCTCACTCGCATGCCTAACACTGTCCCTGATGCTAAGGGAGACCGGTTGGTAATGGACGTGGATTGCCTGCCACTTCCTCCTTGTGGTCGGAAGTTAAGTGGAGCCCACAATGTCTATTTATTTTTTTTAGCTTACATAAGAGAACGGATTCGCTACTCCCCCTGCCACCAGTGGTCGGTGCTCTGTGGGCCTCACCATATGATGTATGTGTTTCATCTTTTCCGTTCATCTATTTTTAAATATCATTTTAGGGCTTGAACCCAAAAATTAGAGGGATGTAAATCTCTGGTGACCACACCACAGGTAAACAATAGTGATTGGATATGCACCATTAACATCCTCCTAAGGCCCACTGTACTATTTATTTGACATCCAATATGTTTATTAGGTCATACAGACCTAGATAAAGTGCAAAAAACAAAGATTAGCTTGATCCAAAACTTTTATGGCCCCAGGAAAGTTTTTAATGATCGACGTTCATTCAACGTTGTTTCATGTAATGTGGTCTACTTGAGATTGGTATATACCTCATTTTTGGTCTCATACCATAAAATGATCTAGAAAAATAGATGGACGGCATGGATGAAACACATATGTCATGGTGGGGCCCACAGAGCACTGACCACCAGCCATTGGATGGTGGCAGGGAGTAGCCAATCCATTTCCAGTTCATAAGCCAAATAATGAAGCAAATACAAAGCTCAAGTGGGCCACACGATGGGAAACAGTAAGGTCTGAATGTCTACCATTGAAACATTCGAAGTTTTTGAATCTGGTTAATAGTTTTGTAATTTTAGTTCATCCCAATAGCAATAACCTTTTGAATGGTTTGGATGCATATAAACATCATGAGCCCTCGTGAAGGTTTCAACCGTAGGCAAGTCTCTCCCCCACTTAATCACTTGAGTTTTGAATCCGCCTCATTTTAAGATATTGATCCATCTCATTTTAGACTAACGACTTAATATGAGCTAACAAAATGAATGAGTGGGATGAATCTCTTACAAACATCACAATGGCCCTAGCTTTGGACTAGGGCAACTGCTTGAAATTTGAAAAGAATGTAATTATTACATCATTCACCACCGGCCCATTTTACAGATGTCAAGGGCACATTGCATCTACTTTAAGGACCTGTATGGATACACCGCTCATAAGTAGCAACAGATAAGCTACTTATTCAGCAAAAGGCTATTTTGTTAATCTCTTTATAAGTTGCTTAATATCTTAAACTTATTTATGCCATTTAGAAGTTTTGTTTTTTGTTTTTTAGTTTTTTTACATTTGGATTCTCTCTCATCTCTCCACATTATAGATTTTTAGTATTGAAGGTGGGTCCATCGTCAGTCTATATCAGAAGGTGGGGCCCACACCATGGATGGTTCTCATGGAAGGTGGGCTCCACATGATGGGCAATGGGCATTGAAATTGGGCTCCACATGATGGACAATTTGTTGTATTTTAAATTATTTTAAAATAATTTAGTGTTTCAAAATATATCCATTGAGACGGGCTATGATTGTGGCCATTGGTGCCTTATGGATGTGTCTTTTCACTTAAGTCTGAAAGTTGCATCCTTTCATATTTTGTTTTGAAAAGTTATGTTTTTTGAAGCCTATGAGTCGTACCAATTGGGTTTAAACCTAATAGTCACAACTCTTTGTGAAGGGGTGTCTCTACATCCTTAAGGGTGTCTTCACAAAGTTTATAAATAGACTTCTGTTTTTAAGTTTTGGAATGGATTAGAAAATTAAGTTTTCTCTTAAAAATATGTTCAAGTATTTTCTTGTTTGGGTTAAGACTACAAGTGGTTCAAGCCCATGTACAGTGAGTGCACCGCTAAGACTGGGTCATAGTGGTTGTATCCTGGAGATCGATTGCTCTGGAAGCCTGTTGCACTTGGGACACTGTCTGAGGTGAGCAAATTCGATTTCAAGCCAAGTGATTTACGTCACGCCTTGACTTCTATAAATCGATAACTTTTCTCTTCTTCTCAATTTAAATTTATTTTATTTAAATAGTTTTTCAAACTCCATATCCCAACAATCTTGAAATTAAATATGTTTGAAAAACTATTTAAGAATTATAGTTGCATCTATTTGGTTGGAATAGCCCAAAATGAAACCACACCAACCTGATTGGTAAGCCATGACCCATATAATCTAGAGTTGTCATATCCCACCTAATGGTCAAGATCTTGTAGATATTTGTTATCTAAGTTCATTGGACTACATGTACAAAAGTGAACGTATGCACCGAATGAGAATGGTTAGAGTACTTTAGATCTTGATATCTATAAATGAGAATGATTAGACTATGATCAAATATGTAAGAGGTTTAGATTCTTAAACAATTGGCTGGGTTCGTTGTAACCCCCGTTAGCACAAAGTATGATCCTCAAGTTGTCAGATGGATCGGGCTAAGGCTATCTTGGGTACTAAAGTTATAACCTACATATGGTCTTTATGTCCCAAACACATGTCATTCTATCACACACATGTAAAATCAAAGAAATCTATAGTGCCTACCTCTTGGATAATGTCAGGGCCTGTTCACTCGTAAGAAAGCCTGCATTTAGTAGATTTTCTTTTAAATCATAATATAACATTAATGAGCCTTTCTTTTTATATATCAAAATTTATAATTTATTTTCTCATAACTTGAGTCTAACGTAACTTTCACATGAAAATAAATCAAACTGTTGAACCATACTAAGTACGATATGCACTAATCTTAACATCTATGTACAATGAAGATCAACCTAAAATGCATTTCAAAATGGGATTTTGTGTTGGGATTCCTACCATATTAGGAATTTTTCTTTGTAAACTACCATGCATGATTAAAAAGAAAATTTTTGAAAGAAAAATGTGAAAGAAACTCGAGAATGCAATCTTCAAAAGTGGGCCTGATAGGTCGATGGTGTGGTCACTATCTTATAAGTCTGTTAGTTGATTACATGCGGATGAGTAATATTCCTTGTACAGTTAACCAGATGAAGGATCTAAATCCGTAACGTACGTGCCAAAAATAGAATTCTTGGTATTGGAAAATGTAATTGTTAATTATGTGCATTCCCATTATTTTCAAGTTGGTGCAACCCTTAAGAAGGATTCTAATAAGGAGTGTCTGGTGGTTATAACCATTCTATTTGAACTTGACATATTGCTTGAGAGTAAATGACATTCCGATGACCCTTGATCTAGTCCACTGATCTGATGGACTTCACATGGGAACAAAATCGCCAAATATGGAAGGACTTGAATGTCCCAATAACGAGATTTCTTGGGCAATCTCAGTAAATAAATAAATAAGGTGGATATGACTTAAATCCAAATGGGTATAAATGAAAATTAAAAAAAAAGTAATAATGAACCGATAATCTAACCACTTGTTCAGTGGGAATGAAGTGGACAGTTAGAATCACCTATCTTAATTGCTCATGAGTTTATTCTTGTGAGTTTGCTCTCCTAGATAACCTTTTAATACTTTAAAATAGCACTATGGTTCATACACATGCAATTTATAATTTTATATGATACATGTATTTGGATAATCTAATCCGAGCCTAATTTTGATGATCAAGACTATTCAACTAATATGCCGGACCATGTATAATGTGTATCACCAAATTATTCTTCCATTGGATAATCTTACATGTTCAACTTATAAACTGCAAGTGGATGGTTTATTGTCTACTTTATGATGGGAGATTTTAAGAAGATATTTGACGCCGACTAATGGTGGGGTGGCACAAGAGTGTATGGTTTGAATCGTGAAAAAATGGGGCCTACTATATTGTTGGTGCTAGAACAAATATAACATATCATTTTGATCAAGTGCATATTAAGGAGTTGATTTTTATGTGATTGATGCGCATAAAATGAATATTTATATTAATGTTGATATTTAAAAATGTAATAGAATGATGGTTTCACACTAAGGCGTCACTGCACACATATTTGTAGCATAAATAGTTCATTAGTGGGTTATTATTTATATTTATAGTGACCTAAAAATTAAGTTATAATGTAGACCAACCATTGAATGACTTTTATGATAATGAGTGCACATAAGGAATAAATGAGTATGCTATATTGAACTGGATCAGATCAATGGCCAAGTCTATCAAACCATGGGCTCACTTATCACTGTATATCTATAGACAATACATATTATTCATTTTGTATTATTATCTTGTGGCATTTGATCTATCTTTTGTGGATTGATGATTGATATGTTTGAATCTTATATTTATGTATCACATGTACAAAATATAGTTTTCCTATTATAACATGAAACATTAGACAATGTATGACACTTGATACATAGATACTTAGAAATTGTACATATGTGGAAAACATCCCGTTTATAAAGATTTGAAATTGTGAGGGGTATGTACTTAGATGCACTACAATGTTCCAAAGTTATAGATATATATAAATATTATATTGGCCCATGTAAGAAGATTAGATAAGTATATTTTTTAAAATATTACTTTTCGCAGGCCCAATAGATGAAAGGTCGAGATCTTGCATGTATGTTACTTTTATAAATATTAAGTACTTGATAACTCACATTATATGAATGCTTGTCTCTCTGGAGTTTCACTTACCATGAAGCAACGGGCGACTTGAGTTTCTCAAGTGGACTAGTAATGAATGTGTCTTAATTCAATGTTAATTTTGACTTACATTTTATTATATAAAAAGTGAAATTATAAAATATTGGGTCCGATAACGGACGGACCATCGACACATATTACTTAACTGTTTGATACACATATCGCTATTTTTTTTTATACACGGTTCATATTATTGCTCTTAAATATAAAGTTTTTGATAGGGTGACGAGTGTACATGTCTAATTTATGAGACGAGTTATATTCAACATTGGCATCGTTTATCATACTTTTTAGACAAAATGTTATTTTCATCCAATCATGTGTCAACATAAGACATGTGTTAGTCAATTCATATGATAGTTCCTACGAAAGATTTCTCTTAAGTCTTAGTTAATGAGTTTATCAGGTGGGCCATAAATATATCTATTGAGGCTAAATATGAAATTGTGGGGGTGCACTTGGATGTATTTAGATAAACCACTTAACCCATGAAGTATAAGTTTAGTCAATAAGTATTTGATAAATGGATTGACATATATAAAATTAAAGGTTTGCACTTAGAAAACTATATGTTAAATGTTATGGATCAATATACACATGTTTTATGTTGGCGTGTAAATCTTTGAGACAAGGTGTCTGAAATTAAACATATTGCATGTTTTAATGATCAAATTGGTAGCCATCAAATGAATGGTTAGAAAAAAAATTATTAGTAGTTTGAATTCAAAGATGATTGTTAGATCAAAGAGATTTTTAGGCTATATTTTATTCTCATTGGAGGCTAGATTTGAACATTTGAGATTTATATTCATATGAGACTATAAGTTTATGTGATGAATTGCGTTATTTTACTATCAACAAATGTATCTAATAAGAAAACTTATGCACCTATGGAGCCCATTGTTCAATCCGTTGATCAAGATACTTGATAATGAACTTGAACATTTCTTCTCCATATTCAATTGTTAAATATCTATTGATTGTATTGAATTCTAATCACTAATTGATAAACTGGCCAACTTTTTATGTATTAGGGAATATGTGATAACATGATAATATTACAATATGATTATATAAAAGTTATACTCTATTTTAGTTGTCATATATCTATGCATGACAGATTATTCCAGCCTCTTTGTACTGTAGATACAATAAGTTTGATTGACTTTACCACATGTTGGTTGAATGTTGGGCTAGTGAAGTTGTTTGAATAGTAAGAGTATATTCAGGGCTAAAAAAGTTGGTTGTATTCAGAGCCGGTAATACGACAACTATCGTAATAAAAGTGATACTTAGTATCTGTTGCTTGATGAAATCGTAATTATTGACTCTGCGAGGTTAGAAATGAATTCGGTATGCTTTAACTTGAGATATGAATAGTCAAAGAGGTTACAACTGACTGCCAAAGACTTGATGGAAGAGCAAAATGAGGAATTCGCCTAAGCAGAGACTCGTTTCTAAGTAGCTAATTGGTGAGACAATTGCTTGCCAATACGATGATCTCTAGCTGATCTGAAAGGATGATTAGTTACAATGAGACTAAGACATGGCCAAACTCGTATGAGAGATAACAATATTGAATTTTTTGTAATAGGCGAAAGCCTGACGGAGCAATGATGGGTTGAGGTAAAAGGCTTACGGATCATAAATCCTCTGACCAAATAACTATCTAAAAAATTAGTCAATGATATATCGAAGGGAATGGGGTTGAGCTTAATATATGAGCTACCAGTGTTGGCAACCCAACCTATACAAGTAGAGATCCTATGCGATAGGTTCAATGGGTAAACAACAAGACATGAAGTAGACGATTGCACTGATATAAATGAACCCCTTCTATACTGTACAGTGTGAGCAACAATGAAGAAGGATGAGTTTTTGAACTCTTAATGAATTCATAGCCATATATTTGGCGGTGTACCTAATTGTTGCATACACTTGATGAAATTCATCTATATGAGTATGGAGGTGGAGGCCGCTTCCTATGAGAATCTAGGCGAATTCTCTAGAGCACTCATGAAATCCATGTAATGATGCATGACCGGAACGCATCGAACCGCAGAATCACTTGTAGTGAAAAAGTTGTGTGAGTGACATGTACTTGTGATCTACATCAAAATGAATTATGTTCAAGATTATGGTTTCACCTAATTCCTGTAGACCTGTCATGCTTACTCTAATGTCAGTTCAAGTCTATGGTGATACCAGTACCATTACACAAATCTTCTATCTTAACCCAAAATATCAAAAAATTTGAAACATGTGGGGGATTGTTGTATTTTAAATTATTTTAAAATAATTTAGTGTTTCAAAATATATCCATTGGGACAGGTTATGACTGTGGCCATTGGTGCCCTATGGATGTGTCTTTTCACTTAAGTCTGAAAGGTTACATCATTTCATATTTTGTTTTGAAAAGTTATGTCTTTTGAAGCCTAAGGGTCGCATCAATTGGGTTTAAACCTAATAGTCACAACCCCTTTGTGAAAGGGTGTCTCTACACCCTTAAGGGTGTCTTCACAAAGTCTATGAATAGACTTTTGATTTTAAGTTTTGGAATGAATTAGAAAATCAGGTTTTCTCTTAAAAATGTGTTCAAGTATTTTCTAGTTCGGGTTAAGACTACAAGTGGTTCGGGCCCGTGTACAGTGAGTGCACCGCTGGGACCGGGTCATAGTCATCGTATCCTGGATATCGATTACTCTGGAAGCCTGTTGCACTTAGGACGTTGTCTAAGGGGAGAAAATTCGATTTCAAGCCCAGTGATTCATGTCACGCCTCGACTTCTATAAACTGATAAATTTTCTCTTTTTCTCAATTTAAATTTATTTTATTTAAATAGTTTTTCAAACTCCATATCCCAACACAATTAACATTGATGGTGGATCTTACATGATGGATAATCCACTTCAAGGTGGGCCCCACTTAATGGACAATCTCACCTTGGATATGACTCACATGATGGATAGCCCATATCTATGGTTGGCCTTGCAAGATGGATAGTAATCAAAGGTTGGCTCCGCATGACGGACAATGCACTTTGAAGTTGGCCCTGCATGATGTAACCCACTACGATATGTATTTGAAATCTACTCTGACCATTAAATGGATAATTCAACATTAGGCTCATGTCAAAAGAATCAAGATGGCCTATAATTCATATATATGGGCCACAAAAAAATTAATAGATTGAGAGAGATGTCCACCGTTGATTATTTACAAAGCCCACCACTCTAACCATTAGATGCCACAAAAACACTTAGGACTTGGGCTCAAAAGTCAGGACAATCCGTGATGCAAGTGGGCCACACTGAGAGAAATAGTTTGAAAGGTAAGCATCCCATGTATTGTTTCCAATCATATGTTCCAGTTAAATCATAGATGGGATTGGTTTTCAATAACTACACTTAAAATTAGGTCATATATATAATTAATGGGCCAGCGCAGGAACTTTCTGCGAGAGGCTTTCGCAGGAAACCCGCATCCAACTAGTTAGGGCCAACATAACTTCTAATTTTTAGAAGTATAATTGTCTTCGCCCCTGGTAGGGAGACAAGTTTACAATTCTACGTGAGTTGAGGATAATTTATTTCGACTTTTAATTCTCTTTCCATTATATATAGCTGTATAATATATTCTATAGTCTAACACCATCTAAATAATACCCTTCAAATCGACAGTGGAAAGAGAAATAATTGATGGTTAACATTAAGTGATAAAAAGAAAAGATAAGCGACGGCTATGATCTTCTCCTAAGTACTATTTTTTAAATAAAGCTTACTTAAAGAGATATAGCTCATCCATATTTCGGTCCTTCCTCGGCTCCACTGTATTAATTGGCTTGTTTCAGTTTATGTAGGTAGGCGAGGGTGGCTAACGATGATGTGGGAACTGACAGTAGGTGTACTCAAAAGCTAACCGACCAAACAAAAAAGAAAAAAGAAAAAAGAAAGGTAGGCGAGGGGGACACGTGTTTGGCTAACGACCTTGCCATGTACGGTCAGGTATATATTTTCTGTGTGGTCCATACGTCGTATTCATGTGACGTAGATGGACGATGAGATGGTCTTTGTCCTTTTTATAGTTAGTATTCATAATCTCTCGTATTTATGGGCACATGGGCTTGATGGATTCTACGTGGCTATATATATTTAAAGCTAGGCTTCATGTGCTAGGCTGACAAATACACATCCATCCTCTATTGCTAGGTGGGGCCCACATGAGCCCATGTCTTGCTGATCCAAACCGTCCATTATATAAATAAAAGTTATTATTGATGGCATAATACTCATGCTGGGTGGATGATCCTGTCATAGCACGTGTCCATTCGTCCAGTTGAAAGTGGACCACTGACTTTTTTTTAATTCATCCATCCATTTGAAAACCACCAATCGATGGTCTGGAGACATTATTTTTGGACCACGGTCCATCCACGAAAAGTGGTACTCAACAAACGGACCACTATAGGGACTACCGGAGGATGGAAGCAGATTGGCTACTCCCCCTGACCACCAGCCAATGGCTGATGGTCGGTGCTCTGTGGGCCCCAACATGATGTATTTGTTTCATCCATGCCGTCCATCTATTTTCCTAGATCATTTTAGTGTATGAGGCCAAAAATGAGTTATATCGAAATCTCAAGTGGACCACATTACTTGAAACAGTGGTGAATGAACATCGACCATTAAAAACTTTTTGGGGCCATAAAAGTTTTGGATCAAGCTGATATTTGTTTTCCCCCTTAATCTAGGTCTTTATGACCTAATCAACAGATTGGATGTCAAATAAACAGTACAGTGGGCCTTCGGAGGATTTTAATGGTGGATAGCCAATCACTATTGTTTTCCTGTGGTGTGGTCCACATGAGATTTAAATACCTCTCATTTTTGCGATCAAGTCATAAAATGATCTGTAAAAATGGATGAACGGCGTGGATGAAACACAGACATCATGGTGGGACCCACAGAGCACCCACCATCAGCCACCGAGTTAGTGGCAGGGGGAGTAGCCAGTCCTTTTCCCCGGAGGATGGTCCTTGTCTGCCATACCCCACCACTTCTACGGTTGGTACGTAGCTTTATTATATGCACGTGATTGAAGAGTGGCCGCGTTTATAATTTAAAAATGGAAAAATATCTACCAACATCCTCCAAACGCGATTGATCAGTTGCGTCCCACTATGGATGAACCATGCTCAAGAGATGTACTTTATTGGTTAAAATCTAACCATTCATTTTGTGCCGTACAGGTAGTCAGTTGAGGAAAGCTGATGTTCAAATGAAAATGTCCAGTACGTGATCTTCTGAGTTGAAAACCCATGTGCACACATGGCTTTGGATCAGGTATGAGCTGCAAAGTCACCCATGTGTTCCACATGTGATGAAGATGAGTTATAACCTTTTAAAATTGAGAACATGAATTCTTGAAAAAAAGACTTCGCCAGATGAAAAGATAATAATTCATGCAACGAAAAATATGTGAGACTGCTGCGGTATGTGTACATAAATCAGTATTCAAGTAGGCTACACATAACAATGAGATGGGAAACCTATCATTAAAACTTTCATGTGCATACGGTTGTATTAAATATCACGTGATCCAATCCATTTATAAGTTGAGTCCCGGGAAAAATCAAGAAAGTTTTGTTGGTGGGTCCGGATAGTATTGCCTTTAATTGGTATGATTCACTTGGTTTTTGGATTAGCATAATTTTTAAGCTCACAATCTAAAATATATATATATATATATATATATATATATATATATATATAACTAGTAAAGTTTGACATGACATTCACGTTGTCAACCCAAAGACTTCATTAAGTCTTTACTTACTCGATATTTTAATAATTAAATTTGAAGTGTTTAGTGTGGAAAAAAAATTTAAAATTCTCAAGAATACCTAAAGTATATAAAATAAGGCATTTCGTGATTATACACCCTATATATTGTGGGAGCGCTTAAATAGCATCACTTTTCAAAGCATTACTATTTTACACATATGTGCACCAATGGGCCTGTTTGATTTTCTAATTACACGGGGAATTCAAGGTAAATGGGTAATAATTATTTACCTATATATTTCTGGCTGGATTTTCACGCTGACGTTGACTGCCAGCTTTCATTTATAGCTATCCTTACATCAATTGAGGAGAAAAATATTAAATTATGAGGCCCACCATAATGTATGTGTCTTATCCACACCACCCATCCCTTTAGCCAACTCATTTTATGGCATGCGCCAAAAAATGAGGAAGATCCAATGATCAAGTGGACCACGATACAAGAAACAATGGAAATTGAACTCCAACCATTGAAAGCTTCTCGAGGAATCCAAAAGTTTTGGATCTAACTGATATTTTTGTTTTCCCTTTATCCATGATTGTGTGACCTTATGAATAGGTTGGATGACAAATAAACATCAATGTGGGCCCTAGGGAGAAAACATCGTTCAACCGTTAACGTCTTAATAATAATTGTTCCCTAAGGCGTGGTCCACTTGAGCTTTTGATTTTCCTCATTTTTGGGTTCATGCCTTAAAATATATTTTTTTAAAAAGATGGATGGTGTGGATAACTCACATATATCATGGTGGGGCCCACATATTTAAATCAGTAATAAAAGGTATTGTATGAACCATTTTGCCCATAAGCATATTTTTTAAATTTCTGTGCAATGATATCTTATATATATATATATATTCATCTACTTATGTACATTTATTTAGTTTTTTATAATTTTTTTCTTCAACTTCTTATGCATTTCAAGGAAAGTAATGACTTAGGCAGTCACACTCTTATTGTGGGGCACACCTTGTGCATGGATTCTATATCCATGCCATCCATATGCTTTTCATTTGAGGGCATGAGCTCAAAAAAGAAGAATATCTAAGTCTCAGATGGATCATGCCATACGAAACAGTGGAGATTAACTATTAACAATTTATAATGAGCTACAAAAGTTTTGGATGAAGCTTATATATATTTCTGTTCTCTTCATTCAGGTTCACGTGACTTTATAAACATGTTAGATGGCAAATAAATATTATGGAAACATTATGGTGGCCCATAAGAAGTTCTAATGGTGGGATGTTCAATCATTATTAATACTGCTTATATTATGATCGACATAAGATTTGGATATGCTTCATTTTAAAGCATGTAGCCTAAAATGACTTGGAAAAATGGATGCATGACGTGATATAAAACAATTACATCAAAATAGGCCCCATGATAAGAGGCACATCGCCTTAGGCAAAGTTGGGGTTGCATCTAATCCACTCCCCTTAGAAAATAGGTTCTCCTTATTCTTTCTTCAAAAAATTATGCATATATGGGTCTTTTGCCAAGAAACATATATATTGAAAGAAAAGAGATTAAAAAATGAGAGAGTTATGCGAATAAGACTTGACGACATAATAAACTTTAGGCCTACTTTTGAATAGAAAAATGGTGCTCAAATGAGATAATTCCAAAGCCATCTAAAATTTTATCAAATTATCTTTCCAACAGTGCGAGATCATCCCAATCCGACTTAAAATGAGGGAGTTATGATCGTCTTTGTGGGATCGCGCACATCTAAAAATGAGAGAAAATATGATAACTTTGGGATCACTTTTAAACAGTCAAATTGTGTTCAAAAGAGATGATCTAAATCTATCTGAAAGTTTATCAAATTATCTTTCCAATGATCACAAGTTTACCCCAATTCGACTTGAAATGAGGGAGTTATGATCGTCTTTGTGGGATAGCGTACATATGAAAATAAGAGCAAATATGACAACTTTGGTCTCACTTTTAAATAATCAAATAATGTTCAAATGAGATAATTTTAAATCAATTTAAAAGTTTATCAAATTACTTTCCCAACACATAACATCACTCCGATCGAAGTTATAACGAGGGAGTTATGACTGTTTTTGTGCGATCACATGATGTTGAGAATGAGAGCGAGTAAAGATCGTTTGATGCTTTAAAATTGAGCGATCTTTTGGATGCTCAAATGATCTCCAACTGAGATGATTTTAAATCCATTTGAAAGATTTTCGAATTACCATTATAACGAGCACAAGAACACCTAATGACCTCAAAATTTCCTATAGTATTTCATAAGATTAGTGCATTTAGGTGATAACTAATTATATTATATCTTTCTTTTTATTCTCTTTTCTTTTTAATGATAGTTCCCCACCGTCTAATTTACGATACAATTTTTTGTTTTCAGCGTTTGACCTATTACGAACGGTTGGTTGTAGTAGGTTTGAGCCCAATAGATCGATCCTTTACCTGTGCAGAAAAGAGGATTTACTGGTATCAATTCATAATCCATATTTGGAGTCAGCATAATTACATGATGTTTGGCTGACAAGTATCCATAGTTGGAGTCGCCATGATTATTCCCCTTCCTTTAAAGACTTTTGATTGAATACTTCGAGCACAATAAGCTCCTTGAGGCTTGAGGTTTGGTTGCACTAACCTAGATATACACCGTTCTTATTCTAAAATAGTTAAATTAATATTGAAAGTTCGGACTAACCATCCCATATTCTACTTATAATTAAGAAGAAAACCTAAGGTTCAAAAGAAATCAAAATTGTCTTTTGTTGTTGCATTGCTACCCTTCGGATATAATGAAACACTACCTAGTGCCTCGAATATCATACATGTTCAATTTTTAAAGTTTGTTTGTTTTTTTTTTTTTTTTTTTTTTTTTTAAAGATTTATAAAACATTGCTCTATGGAATTTTTATTGCAAAATGTCTCTGAAAGAATTTTTAGGCCATTTATTTTGAAGTTTCCCCAAGTGCCCGTGGTTGGGCCTCATCAGTCGATTTTTATTTTGTCCTTCTTATATATATATATATATATATATATAGCTTACCGGTCGTCTTGAGTACGCATGAGTCTGATTGGTGTTATGCTGTCCAGTTAGGAAAAATCGATAATGATTTGTAAGGGTCTGATCCATCATACGGCATTTAATGTTTCTAATCCAGTTGTTGGACAGTCAAAATCAGATTATGATATAAAATGAGTGGGTGGGAATTTAAATGGTAAAGATTTGGTTGATCGATGTGGGTAATGAATCTGACCCGTCATATAGCGATCGAAACTTTGAATGGCCAAGATTAGATTTATTAATTGATTTTGAACTTATTCCCACGGAACTTGAATGGTCAATAGTCAATATCAAATTTATTGCATGTTGTTGAAGGATCTTCACTTGAAAAGGATTGTACCACGCACCGGTTATAATATAGGTATGTGTCGTGCGAAGACGGGCACCGGCGCTCCTCGAGCTCTAGCTGTACAAACGGTTTAAAGGAGATCAAAGTTACATGGCCCCACAGTGATGTATTTATTATATCTACACTGTTCATCTATTTTTAGAGATCATTATCCAAAAAATGAATCATATCCAAGGATCATCTGGACCACACCAAAAATAGCAGCAGAGATAATGATTTTCACCGTTAAACAATTCGTAGGGCTCACAATAACTTTTATTTTCCATCCAATCTGTTCACAAGGTCAAAAAGACCTGAATGAAGAGGAAAACCAAATTTCATATTGATTCAAAACTTCTGTGACCCCAAAAAGGGCTTTAATTGTAGACGTTCAATCCCCCATTGCTTTTTGCATTGTGGTACACTTGATAGTTATATCTGTCTTATTTTTTTTGTCAAGACTTAAGATGAGCTCACCAAATGGATGGATGGTTTGGATATAACACATACTTCATGATCAGACCCACAAAACTCAATAATGTAAATATAACAAGTATATAGCTGGTGTGAGGTACACTAACAATCCGCTTCCCACTTGTTGTCGCTGGGTTGATTTCCTTAATTACAATTATAATGTAGGCGTGGCAGTTATAATGGGAAACGGATTGGCTGCTCCTGCTCCCCTGCAACGGGCAAATGGCTGATGGTTGGTGCTCCATGGGCCCTACCATGACGTATCTATTTCATCCATGCTGTCCATATATTGATTTAGATAATTTCATGACATGAGACCAAAAATAGGTATATACCAATCTCAATTAGATTACATTACACGAAACAATATTGAATGAACGTTGACTATTAGGAACTTTTTGGGGGCCATAAAAGTTTTGGATCAAGCTGATCTTTGTTTGTTTCTCTTCATTTGGGTTGGGTCTGTATGACCTAATCAACAGCCTTAGGAGGGTTTTAATGGTGGATATCCAATCACTATTGTTTTCCTATGGTGTGGTCCACCTGAGATTTATATCCCTCTCATTTTTTGGATCAAGACCTAAAATGATCTTTAAAATTGGATGAACAAAATGGATGTGAAGCGGATTGGTGTAGATACGTGTCCTGCGACGACAAGCGCTGGCACTCCTCAAGCTCCGAGTTGTACCAACAGTTTAAAGGAAATCAAAGTTACATGGCCCCCAAAACAATGTATTTATTATATCCACAAGGTTCATCAATTTTTAGAGATCATCTTAGAGCATGAGCCAAAAAATGAATCATATCCAAATCTCAACTGGACCACACCACAAATAGCTACGGGGAGAATGATTTTCACCGTTAAAACATTCGTAGGGCCCACCATGATGCTTATTTTCCATCCAATCTGTTCATAAGGTCAAAGAGAACTGGATGAAGAGTAAAAACAAATTTCATATTGATCCTAAACTTCTATGACCCAAAAGGGTTTTAATGGTAGACGTTCAATTCCCTTTCGCTTTTTGCGGTGTGGTCCACTTGGTCGGTAAGTCCAGAGCCTTACGACGAGCTCTCCAAATGGATGGACTGTTTGGATATAACACATACCTCGTGAGGGGACCCATAGAACTTGGTGACGTCAATACACTGACCTATATAGCTGGTGTAGATACGTGTCCTGAGAAGACTAGCGCTGACGCCCAAATTGACCACACCAAAAATAGCAACGTTGATAATGATTTTCACTGTTAAAAAATTCACAGGGCCCATGATAACGTTTATTTTCCATCCTATCTGTTAATAAGGTCAAAAATACATGAATGAACAGGAAAAACAAATTTCATATTGATCCGAAACTTCTGTGACCCCAAAAGAGTTTCAATGGCATACGTTTAATCCCCCACTGCTTTTTGCAGTGTGGTCCAATTTATTTTTAGATCTGTCTTATTTTTAGGCTCAAGACTTAAGATGAGCTTGCCAAATGGATGGACGGTTTGGATATAAGACATACCTCATGATGGGACACACAGAACTTGCTGACGTCGCAGCTATATAGATGGTGTGTGGTACACCAGCCAATCCGCTTCCAAATCCATCTTGGCTTTGTTGTGCGTCCCGCTCCCTTGGGTGAGCTGCATCGGACAATCTAACTGTTGATGGGTCAGATTGGATTTTCTTTTGGGAACCCTGGTCGTTGAATAGTCAAATGTTATGTTTCAGCCCTTTTCGATGGACCCACCTTGGTGATTAGAGCCGTTGGATTGATTCTTGATGATCCGATTGCTTGAACGGGACTGTCTTGACTACTGGACTCTTGGATGGCTCCGTCTCGGTGGTCGAACCGTTGAATGGGCTCAACTTGGAAATTAGACTGTTGGATGGACGGAATTTCATGATTGGACCGTTAGATGGGCTCAATTTGAAAATCATAGCTTTGAATGTGTCCGTCCTTGTGACCGGACTGTTGGAAGGGCCTGATTTGGAAATCGGATCATTGAATGGGCCTGATTTGGTGGTCAGACCGCTGAGTGGGTTCGGATTTGATGCCTTAGCCGTTGGATCGACCCACTGATGATCCGACCATTGAATGGGTCAAACTTGATGATCTGGCCAGTGGCTTGGCCCATTATGATGATCCGACCATTGAAAGGGTCGAACTTAATGATCTAGCCGTCGGATCGACCCATTCTGGCGGTCAAACCGTTGAGTGGGCCTGACTCATTATTTATGTATGTCCTAGATCGACTCTTTTCATCCATCAGCTGATTGGCATCTGAATTTCCTTGCAGGATGGGACCTAGGCGGTCGAACCGTTGAGTGGACCATGAGGATCAAGTTTCCATAGGTGGGCATCGAGCGGCTCAATCTGGTTTTTCCAAATCCTTGACTCGAACTTGATTAGACTCGGGACCGAGTCCAGCAGGCCTCACTCGATTTGAACCGGATCTTGGCTGGGCTAACCTGAACCAAGTCTGACTCGGTCAGAGATACCGAGTTAGATTGAGTTGGCTATGATTCAAATCAGGTCACTAGATCATCACCTCATCGGGCTGGCTGGACAAGCATTTGAAAAAGACGATACCGTAGACGGTAGTCTTGTATTGATCGAGTTCACGCATTTATTGGTAGAGTAGGAAGAATTAGACTATGGTATACCCACCTCTTACAGGACAAGTGGCGGGGTCATGTATTGATCGGGTCTACCCATTTACTGTACTGGAACGAGGATAGATGGTTTATTGTCTAAAAATAAAACTCGAGAGACAATCCGATCAGGTATCTTTTCTATATTTTATCTCACTACATTTTTTACCATTAACATTATATTTTCACCATCAATTTAATGTCGACAGATTGAAACATTTCATGCCACAAGGACCAAGGGTCCACCATTGATTAGACCAAACAAAATGTATATCTTGTATTTGAAAATTATAGCCATTCAATAAAGAAATTAGACAGCAGTCCTCAGTCAACTATTAAAATATCACAGATCCAAGGTAAGATTTTTCAATTCGGGAGATTTTATGAAGCATCATCCATGGTGAGACGCATAATATCAATACGTTTGATCATTTAGCTAGGTCATTCAACTGTTAAAATATCACAAATTCAACTTCCAAGGTAAATAAACTATGTCCATAAAACGAACAAAGTAAATAAACTCTGTCAAAAATCAAAACTAAATAAATCTAACATGCACATAAATCTACCTATGTATGATGAATGCCTTTGTGGCGTGTAACCAGAGTAACCTTTTCCATAATAGTAACCCCTTCTCCACCTTCACTTTCGTCACTAGAATTATGATTTAGTTATCTTTTTACGGCTTCAACTGCAGGAGAACTCTAGGCTGACTCCGAGCTGAAGGTGTCGAAAAGATGGTCATTTACCTCTACTGAATCAGATGGTAGAGATGCAATTCCATCGTCCTCATTCATAAATTTAACAAGCTTTTTCAGCCACTTTTTATGATCCGATTTGTACGAGATTTTCAACCGCATATAAAATGTTGCGAGACTTTTAAGAAACTTTGATGATTTACTCATACCTGCTTCAGCATCATATTGTCTTGGAGGGGATGAATGTTGTTGTTTGGTCCTGGATGCCATTTTCATGCTTTCTTTTACGGCCTCTTTATAATTTCGTTCTTCTTGTTCCCTTAAAATTCTCTATTGTTCTTCTCTACTGACTGTGGAGGGCCTAAAGGCAGTTCCTATGCTTAACCTTTCTTCATTTATAATAGGCCTACTTTTATATAGGGCTGTACACGAACCGAGCTAGCTCGATTAACTCGCTCGACTCGGTTCGAAAAAGCTCGACTCGGCCTGACCCGGAACTGAGTTCGGGTCGGGACAAGCCATCTTCTTCAGCCCGAAACTGAGTTCGGGCCGAGTTCAGATAGGTTCCAGTTCGGCCCAACTCGGCCTGAAACTCGACTCGACCTGGCCTGACTGAGCCTATATATATATATATATATATCCTAAATTCTTAGCCAGTTACCCTAACCATTTACAGCAATCCAGGCTGTCCAAATCGTGGGTCCCTTTGTAGATGGAGCAAAGTCTTAAAAATCTATGACAAAAGCCCTTCCCAAAAATCAAGGCCGTTCAAGTTACCTGCCAAAGCTCTTCCCATGGAGTAGATGGAGCAGAGTCAAAAAATCAAGGCCGTCCAAATCGTGGGTCCGAAATTGGCCCGAACTCGCCTGATTGTTGATAGAGCTGGGTTCGGGCCAGACATGTTGTCCCGGTGACCGGGCCGGGCCGGGTTCGGGCTAATTTGGCTGGTGATCGGGCCGGGCCAGGTTGAGCCCAGTTCGACTCGATTCGGCTGGATGTACACCCCTACTTTTATATCTTTTGTGGCTGGTTGTATTGCTTGTAGTTATAGGGGGAGAGGTGGAGAAAGTCTTTGTATTTGAGCTGAGAATGGCACGAAATAAATCCCGGACTTCCTGAGGAGCTTTGTTACATGGTGCAACGTCTCCTCCTTGATAAGCCAAATGTAATTTCAACCAATAGCAACGCAGGTAATCATGAAATAAGGACGTTAATTTATCAATTAAGAAATAAAATGGAAATATCACTTAAGCTAACAGGAAAGCGAAAAACTCAAGGGGAAGAAATCATCACCTCATAATTGAAGCTTCCCGGTTTTGAAAAATAGGCAACGTGGTGGTAGAGGGAAACCTAATCCCTTGATGGCTAATCTTGCCTTCTAGTTACCGCTATGTCTGTTCCTATCCCAACAAGGAGAGCTTGTTCTTGTGTGCTTAGAGTAATTAGACAACTCCAATGACCATATATCTAAGTTGCATCTTAATTTACCTTTAATTAAGGAGTAGGGAGGTCTACTAACCCCACCTCAAGTCGAGAACGTGCAAGCTGATTAAGCTAGCTTCTGTATAAGTTGGTCTTACTGATCTAAAGAAATATAACTGGTTGATTCTAAACCTGGAGTAACATGGCAGTTATAAAATTGCTAGAGTCAAGTTGATTTGGCTAATTTGAACTCGGATGTGGGTATTACCTAAGCTGAATCTTGCTTGAGTTCAGCTTGGCGACGGTTGAATGGTGAAGATGCACTCTTAACAGCCCTAGTTGTCGTGAAACTTGTATGTGTTGATTCAAACGATTTGAGTCATTGCGACATCTACTGAGTTATTCCTAAATCGAGTCAACTTGACAGGTTTAGATTGATACTTAATGGCAATGAACTCCAACCTTTTGTTTAGCGCATAGATTCGGGAGATGATGATTGTAAGGTGACCTATGATTTGGACTTTCTTCCTAGCACATCAAGGGTCTCGGTGAGTGGTCGAGTCGATTGTTGCCGTAAACGGATGTTGAGTGGCAAATATTGCATATTTTCCCCCATTTATATCTTGGTTTGATGAACATGATAGTACTTAATGGTATATTTTATACATGTTTGTTTTGCAAGGTGAGTTTAAGAGCTTGGATTAAAAAAGAATGTTAAAAGCATGGATTTGGTGCTCAAGAATCACCAAGTAAAAGAATGGATCATTGGAGACCAAGAATGGAGATTTCATGATCTCAAGATCCAAAGAAACCAAGTGGGGTTGCAAGGAAATTGGACATACAAGTAGAGAAATCAACAAGAAGCCCTTTTCGATGACATTGACCACCTTTCAATGACATTGAAGCCATGTTCGATGAATCGAAGTCAGTTCGATTGCATCAATTTTTACACTGATTTCTGGAAAAGCTTGCTGGACAGATTGGAGCATATTCTCGATGAGTTGAAGACCGATCGATGACAAGGTTCGATGACATCGAAGACCCCTTCGATGACATCGATTTTCACAAGAAAATTGAGTTTGGTCGCTGAACTCTCTGGACTTACTTTTCGATGGATCATGTCACGCCCCAAACTCGAAAACTGGGCTCACAAAATTCCCGATCGCCGAATCCGGCGCCGACAGCCTCCGTAGTGCCCCATTCTCGAATTTCGATACTCATATGCCAGATTTCAATCCTAGAATCCTACAAGGAGGATTTTTCAACGTACATTTGTCTCATAAGAAGCATAACCATAAGTATACCTAAATCATAAAGACAACATTATCACCACATACCCACTAATATAAACATTTGAATACAATGCTGAAAGGAAAATACATATATCAAAATCAAAGTTCCAGTGGACAGCTGGAAGCTCCAAGCTGAACGCTGCTGCAACCTAACGCCACCCGCACGCATCTATCGTGCATAAGCTTACAAAAGCTTAAAGGGTGGTGAAAGTGTGTGCATAAGATAAGTGCCAAGGATACCATGAAGCCCATAAATCATACATCATCGGAATAAGCGGAAATACTGACAAGATCATGAATCATACGATATCAGAGTAAGCAGAAATATACTGGTAAGTCCATGAGTGCTATCAGCCGTACAAAAGCTATGCGATGCAAAACATAATAAGACAATAATAGATGCTGAGGATGCAATGCAATACGCAAATCCTGATAAGCCACAAATACCATCAACCTCATCTAGGTCATATAAGTGCAAAAACATAGTAACCCAAAATGCTAAGTACTACGGATGCAATGTGATATGCAATGCAAATGAAATGACCATGCTGGAATGTGAAGTCGGAATGATAGTACAAAGTATCACTAACTATGGGATCCATCACAAGGGACTTTTATCCAAACCAGTCTCATACCTAAATTTGGATAGTCAGACACCATGTGGTAACTCCTGATCTCAGGTTAGTCGCGCGCCCAACCGAAATCCTAGCCATGCGATGGTACACGTAACAAATAGTTACACACCACCAGCTCGAGTGGATAGTGAATGAATGGATATGCAATTCCTACTCAATAAGTCCACATATTAGTATGGTTGCTCTCTGAAAAAATCACCGGGGTCTATTACACTCAACATCGATTGCCTCCTCCTAGTTGCACAGCCCAGTGAGTGGAATAGACCTCACTATCCGCCTGATCAGTAATCTGCCAATACCTACCCGGCTTGTCGATAGCGTACCCATTTACGAACTGGTCATACTCAGCTTAGCTTATAGCCCCCTCACTCGGGCGGACAAGGCCACATCCCCTCCCAACCGACCATGACATAGTGGGAGACGCGGTCTACTTGTATTCGGTACTCGGGCGCTCATGTTTCACTCGGTTTAGACGTTGGGGCACCTCTTAGCCTCAGAGATTCTGGAATTTTCACCCAAGGACATCCTAAGTGCCCACAGTGCTAAAACTAAGTATTTTCGGTATCCCATTTAGCCATCCACGATGTGCCTGTAGAGGTCACAGCCCTGATGTCGCTAGGGCGTACAATAATCAAGTCACATATATGTGAGATGCATGAGTCACACTATCCAATCATGCAGCAATCCTGTGCATATGGCACGATAATGTGGGCACTCCGTCTCATAAGGAGTCCCGTAAATAGTCTGCCCAATGGCGTATGCAATGATCAGTCACTACTCGTATCAAGCATACATATGATGCGTATGACATGAGTCATAGAATTACACTAAGCATGTTATAAGGTGATGAACCACCCTCACAATGACGGTAGGCCTAAACGGCCTACACACAACAAGTATGAGCCTATCAATGGGCCCTAGGAAGAGTCATAATGCGGACATTTAACCAACATTATTCTTACAATGTGGACGTCAAACCAACATTGCTCTCAAGGCACGGCCCACCATAAACATCACTACCTGCATTATAGTGAAATCACACATTACATCAGGTGCACATTCCTCGCATTGAGCCATATGTACACCACATCAAGCCTAGCCATGCGGGCCGCAAATACATCAAGATGGGCCTCATCACATGGGCTGAAAATATATCACAGTGGGCCACAACATATGAGCCAGAAACACATCACAATGGGCCTTGCCAAATGGGTCGGAAATACATCACAATGGGCCTCAACCCACCGGCCCTAATACATCACAATGGGCCTCAACCCGTGGGCTCCAAATACATCACAATGGGCCTCAACCCATGGGCCCTAATACATCACAATGGGCCTTAACCCATGGGCTCTAAATACATCACAATGGGCCTTAACCCATGGGCCCTAATACATCACAATGGGCCTTAACCCATGGGCTCCAAATACATCACAATGGGCCTTAACCCATGGGCTCCAAATATATAACAAGTGGGCCCTGCACTTGGGCCTCAGAACAACCAACAGGTGGGCCCACTCATGGGTCAAATATGCATCATGATGAGTCACAAGTATATCAAAGTGGGTCTCTTGATTGGGCCACAAAATATATCAAAGTGGGCCAGGCGGATGGGCCACAAAGTACATCAAAGTGGACTTTATAGATGGGCCACAAAATACATCAAAGTGGGCTCGACGGATGGGCCACAAAGC
Source organism: Magnolia sinica (assembly GCF_029962835.1). Lineage (NCBI taxonomy): Eukaryota > Viridiplantae > Streptophyta > Magnoliopsida > Magnoliales > Magnoliaceae > Magnolia > Magnolia sinica. The sequence continues at coordinate 77,590,339 of NC_080579.1, read as the reverse complement.
ACATCAAGGTGGACCTTACAGATGGGCCACAAAATATATTAAAGTGGGCCTATCAATGGATGATCATATCACGGAGTGGCCCGCCGTGATGTGTTTGAGAATCCAGCCGATTCATAAGTTAACATAGAGCTTAGATGAAGTGAAAGCAAAATATAAGCTTAATTGGAAGCTAATGTAGCTCCTAAGAAGTTTGAATGGTGGATATCACTGTCTCCACTATTTTCAATGGTGGGGGTCGATTTGAACCTTAGATCTCATTCTTTAGCTCATGCCAAAAGAAAGTGAGCTTTTAAAATAGTTGAACGGTTTGCATGCAACATATGCATCATGGTATAGTCCACAGCTTGGATGGATGGTAGGGATAAAACACTTACATTATGGTAGAGGCCCACCAGGTGGGTGGCATGGATGTTAAGGTGGGGGCCTACACCGCACTATCCAACAATTGGACGGAGCATATACAAACATACATCATGGTGGTTTCCATCATCCATAGCCGTGGACGGTGTGAGTAAAACACATACATCAATGGTGGGTCTCATAAGGATGGACGGTGGGGTATACATATATCATACGTGGGTCCCACAGACCTTGCTGATGTCAACAGTAGTGGGACCCACCGCCCATACAGATGGGTGGACGGCGTGTATAAAACACATACAGCGTGGTGGGTTCCACCGTCCGCTTGGACGGTGTGAATAAAACACATACATCTTTATGGGTCCCATGTGGGGCCCACCATAACGTTTATATACCATCCAATCCATTGATAAGGTCCCACAGACCCAAATGAATAGGAAAAACAAATTTCATACAGGATCCAAAATTCTGTGACCCAGAAAAGGGTTTCAATGGTAAACGTTCAATCACACTGTTTCCTATGATGTGGGCCACCTGAGTTGAACATACGGCTGGTTTTGGGGGGCCCACTTTCCCAAAGGAGACCCGAAAAATGGACGGTGTGGATACACAAAACACATCAAGGTGGGGCCCAAGTATGGAACCCCTGGGTCATCCCGTCCGTCCACAGCGCAGCAGGCGCTGCCTGCGCCTCTGACAGCAGCAGCAACCTGCTGCTTGTATATTTATTATTATTATTATTTTTTAAAAAACCTGTCTTTCTGAGGTTTTTCACAGGTGGGGCCCATATCAACAAAATCCACCCCACCCATTGGTTTTTACTGTTCAATACAGACTAAACGAGCTTAATATTGGGCGTGTTTCGGGGTACAGAAACAACATGGTGGTTTTTCAATGGTAAATAAACTGTTTTCTATGCTATGGCCCGCCAGAAAATCGGATTGACCTCATTTTTCGGCTCAACGCCTAAAATGATCTAAGGAATGGAATGGACGACTTGGATTAAAAACATACACTAAGGTGGGGCCTATATAAGTGGCCCGCCCAAAGGCTTGTGAATCAAGCCAATATTTTTATTTTTATTACACGTCTAGCGTCCCTGACGTTAGACGGTCTGGCATAATGCATACGAAGGTGGGCCCTGTTCAGGTGGGCCACCAATTGATGGATGGTGTGGGTACAACACATATGTAAAGTGGGCCCCACCTACAGATGGCTTGGGAAAAATACATCATGGTGGGGTCCATCCGGGTGGGCCACATGGCCACATTATCACATATAATAGGAAGAAATGAAAGAGAGAGGGAGAGAGAGAGAGAAAAAAAGTGGGACACACGTATGATGGAGGGACCCCGACACTATGGGCTCTCCTTTTAAGCATTTAATCATACATCAAGTGGGTCCCAATACATATGAGCCCACCAAATAAAAAATCAACGGTGGAGATTACTTCTCCACCAAAATGGAAGGTCTAGATGACCTCTTTAGATCTTAGGAAAGTAAACATCATGATGGGGTCCATGGAGAATGGCCCCATCATGGAATGATAATGAAAATCAAGGTGGGCCATCGGCCACATCAAGGGTCCAAAGTGAGATCCATACCATTGATCGGTAGGCCTTACTTGGCCCATTATAAAAACATGAAAACTAGCCTATAGAAGCATCCACCGTTCAATCTTCTTGGTCCGTTGGAAAGCCGATCTCCTTGTGCTTCACTTTGATGGAGGGTGATGAGGTTTGAATGGCTAGGATGATAGATCTAGGGAGAGGAAGTGGGCCACACAACTCACTTTTCTCTCACTTGGGAAAGCCATGGACGTGCACCATTTTCCTTACTTGGAAAATGTGAAGAGAATGAGAGAGAGAGAGAGGGTTGTAAGGGAGAGAGAGTGATGGGTGATGGATGTGAGGTGAGAGATTGGTTGACTTTGGGGTTTGCTTGACTTGTGGAGAAAGAAAGCATGAGTTGCTTTTGTACTTGACATGAGGTGATTGATTGATTAATTTGAGTGATGGATTGATGGGACATGTTGTAGAGATTCTCTTGGGATTGCAAATGCGCGACGTTTCTTCGAAATAAACGCCGGCCCACATCTCCTGGCTAGGGTATCGAATTGGTGCGTAAGACACGGCGTTGGAACCGCGACGATGGTGCAGTCGCAATGGTACAAGTCTTGGATGGAGCTGACTTAAATCTATAGGATATGACTTAGGGTCGTGCACAAACATCAATTATAGGTCGCGGATTGCCAGAATTCACCGGGAAGGATCACGGGAATCGACGGAATAGTACGGACTAGGATACGGGTCTTACAGATCGAAAGACCTGCCGATGAATCGAATGATTCTTCGATGACATTGAAGGATGTTCGATGTCATCGAAGGGTTTACGCGGAGCTTACGTGGAGTGAGAAAATTTGATGCGCTTTTCAGAATTTTCGAACCAGTTTGAAAGAGGGAGTTCCCCACTTATAAATAGGGTTTCACAAGGCATTCCTAAGCATCATTTCAGAGCATTCAAGGGCAAGACTTAGGATTTTTTTGATCTTTTCACGTTCTTTTTAGATCTTTCTGTATTTATTTTCTTACTTTCCTGTTGCTTTTTATTCTGTAATTTAGTTATGTCTTTCTAGTTTCCTTTAGCCCAAGCTAGAAGGGAAGTACATTGGTTTAATGTTATCATAAATTATGCTGATAATGATGAGATGAATGGTGTATGCATGCTATCAATTATCTAGGTTTAGGTTTTTGATCTTCAGATGAAATCCATATGTTTCCATCATATGAGATTCATATTGATGGATAGGCTTAACGTGGATTAGTTAGATTTTCTAGATGAGAGATGTTCTCAACCAGCTACATTTCTCTGATTCATTATCTCATGGATATTGAATACTTAAAATCACTGGCGCTTGAGAATATAAATTAATGATGCTAATCCACGATTCTCTAATCTTTTATATCATTTATTAAAAATATTTAAACTGTTTTATTTTCCGATTAGGCTGGCCATAGTGGTCAGATCCTAATTGTGTTATCAAAGTCATCATGACTTATAGAACATTAACCTATGTGTGGAACTTTGAAGCTTGGGTGTTGTTTTCAAATTAATTGAATTCCATACATTCAAAACCTTCAAAATCAAATCATCCATTTAATTTCCATTACTTAATTTTACATTTGATTTTTTCATTCTCATAAATTATCTCCCTATGGGATCGACCCTGTATTCACAGGATACCACTTACGAGCCTCTACACTTGGAGGCAAGCAATCAACGAATATGGGTTAACTCAGCATCGTAGGGTGGCCTATCCACTCTCTGAGCCTCTGTTCCTACTAGATATGCCTGGAACTTGGATAGGGCTGACTTGAGGCTCGACCATGTGACTCAGAGGGGCTGACTCAACCCAAGTTAGTGTCGTCACTAAGCAGACCCAACCAGTAACGCGATAATCCTTTTTGAACGGTGGCAGCGAGGGGAAGCTACAACTCTAGGCTCCCGAGTCTTCCTCGGACCACATAAGGCTGCTCACTCGACCCAACTCCCGGGGAGGAATGACCAGTTCAGCAACCCGCAACAGCAGCTCGCCCAGCGAGTCAGGAAGTTGACTCGAGTTCAAATCGAGTCGAGTCGTACTGAACTCAGGGCTCTCTCACCCTCTTTCTCTCTCTCTCTCTCTCTCTCTCTCTCTCTCTCTCTCTTTTCCTCTGTTTCTCTCCTATCACAGAGCCTCTAGCTTGCCCTAATATAGCCCAGCTCAAGTCGACTGGATCGACTCGGTGCAGTGTGGTAGCAAGTTCAGCGGCGGTAGTTCTCCATGCTCTCTCCCTCTTTTCTCGCTCACTCTCTCTTTCCCTCTATGGATCTTGGTGTGAATCCTGAGATAACATGGCCCCTTGTATAAGCTTAGGTTTGGCATTTGGACTGCACCTAAAGATTGTTATTTCACGTCGCAATGGCTCAGATAAGGTGGATGCACCTGTTGATCCCCTTTGCATGGTGCCAATCCGATATGCAGGATGGATTCCTACCGCCATGGCCCATCGAATGGGCATTTTAGATGAGAAAATGGGACCCACACTATCATGTTGGGTGTCCCGGCTGGACAGGAAAGATGAGATCACCGCCCATGGCAGATTACTATAGATAGTTCATTTTGACGATCCGAGTCATCTGGATGGACCAGATGGGTCCATTGATTACTATGGGGCACACCAATCCTATCAATAGTTGTGAATGGACAATATCTCGCGAGAAACTTCGCTACAACCAATTTCTCGTGGGGCTTCTTATCCTTGTGGAGCACGCCACTGCCGCCCTAAAATTGGCATTTCAGATTTGTTGTGGAGGTATCTAGGAGCTTGCAGATGTCCGGGATTGTGTTATCTCGGAAGGGTAATGCCTCTCCCAGCTTTTGACGAGTAGGAAAATGTCGGTCATTTTGCGTAGCTCAAGGAAAGGCCAAGATTCGCCCAAATGGAGGGTTGAGATCGGAGGACTTCTCCTCACTCGGATTACCAGCCTGACAAATAGAAGGAGCAATGGAGTTTTCCATTTTTGGAAAAAAAATGACCACACATGCCTCTATTGTGATGGGCTTTGTGTGCACACCCGTGAGTAACACCGGGTGGACCTGCTATGGTTTTAGTCGGCACTTCCTGCCTAATAAGATGAACGGTTCAAATCAGGCAGTTGGATGATCAAGGTGGGCCACAACATTGCCAAACGGACATTGTCTGTTTCATAAACTATCGAGTGGGAGAAAGCTCCCAGCCTTTTTCCATTTTGGTCAAGTCGAACCCGATTGACTAGGCCCTTTTGGTCTGGTACACTGTAGGTGCACACCACCGCGGTGCACGCACAGTAACACATGGGGTCCACCGTGATGCTTGATAAAATCCACTCTATTCCTTTAGTTTTAAGGGTCCAGTTAGTGCCCTTGACCAAAGATGAGGTAGATCTAAGGCTCAGGTGGTCCATACCAATGGATTTCCTCATATTGGTTGATTTTCACTGATCCAATGATTGGAATGATCTCGGTTTGAATATCAACGGCCAAAAGACTCTCGGAATCATTTGTGTGTTCAGGACTAACTATTTTATGTGTTGGTGATATTTTTATTGCTATTTAAATCCCTCTAATAACATTATTCATATTCTTATACTGTTATCATTTATTTTATTTATATATTGTTATTATATGTGTATACATGGATACTTATTTATTTATTCATTTATTTATTTGTAGGACCTACCTTTGAATAGAGTCATCAATGATTTGAATGTCATATTGAGTCATCTGTCCAATCTCAGGCACCTCTATTACTCAAGCGGCTTATGGTTGATTTTATAATCCGATGTTGAATTATGAAAAGTCGTTTGTTAGATTAATCAACGGAATGTTATGGATTTGATGAACGGTGAATGATCTATGGTTATTATAGGGAGTCCTAATATAGATGCATGGTCTACCTTAAGATTGAATGGAGTTGATGTTGTTAATGAATAGTTTGATTTACCTCTGAAAGGGTTCAATGACTGTCTAAGTATTGATGAACAGTTGGATGGCTTGATGAGTTGATGAAGGTTACTCCTATTGGCTTTGTCTAGGCCATACTCATTCAATTAAGTCAGATTTGTGTTTATACTAAGTTAGGTTATATGGTAACACCCAAGTACTGAAAAGCATGGGATGTTACAGGTGGCAATACTATAGTTTCCATGTGAATCTTTGATTGCGCATTGGCCATGTTCTGACTAGATTTGGACTCCTCATCATGTGCTGCCATCATGTATAATCTACTTTTAATTTCAGATGAATTTTCTATTAATTGCTCCTAATCTTTTACTGCCTCTGAGAAATATTGATCGTCCTAAGGAAAGCTAATTGAAAGAAGAACAATAAAAGGAGAATTCGCTTGATTGAGACAAAAGAAAGAGATGATTTGAAAGGTTTGTTTGAGGGAAACTAGCCTCCAAAGAGAATATCATTAATTTTCTTTCAAGATGATATTTATTACAATCAACTACTACTTACATAGTAGTCTTTTGACAACGGTACAATCCTACAAAATAGTGACCACTAGGATATTCTACTCAAATGTTAACTAAACTCCCTAAAGAATAGTAACATTAGCAACAATTTAGGAATTAAACCCCCTAAAGAATAGTGGCCATTAGCAACAATTTAGGAATTTAAAAAATTACTTGAAATTATTCAATCACCTGACATGACACCTAGACTTATGCATGTATCATTCCTTCCCCCTTATTAGCAAAGTTTGGATATCGTGCCTTGATTTCCTCCTCAACTTCCTAGGTTGCTTCAACTAGAGATAGGCATTGCTAATGGATTAGAACTTCAAACTATCTTCTTCTCATTCAATGATCTAACAGAAATTGAGGTTGTGGAAGTATAACATCATCTTCTTCTCAAATAGCTGTCAATTGGGGTTGTACCATAACACTCTTCCTCAAGGCTTTTTTAGGAAATATATATATGAAAAACTAGATGAATTCAAGACTTAATAGGCAATTGCAACTTATATGCAATATGTTTTATTTTTTGAATAATTTAAAACATACCATAATAATGAGGAGAGAGTTTCTGATTGCTTGGAGTACTTAAAGATGTTGAATATAGGCTTGTGTTATAACAAAATTCAGCACATGGAAATCAATAGACCCAATTTGTGGACTACGAACTAGTAAAACGCCTTACGAACATCTCTATCGTCCTATTTATGACTTTAGTTTACCCATTTGCTTGGGGATAGTAGGAGGAACTGAAATTGAAATCGGTACCTTACAACTTGAATAGTTCCTTCCAAAATTTGCCTGTGAAGGTGGGGCACGATAAAAAAACAATTGACTGAGCCAGCCCACGTAATTTAAATATTTGATCAAAACTACTTGGGTGACAGAGTGCATTGTATGGATGAGATAGGGCTATAAAATGGGCATACTTTGAGAGCTTGTCCAAAAAAAAAAAATGATAGATTTACCTTTTGATATAGGGAACCTATCAATGAAATCCATTGAAATGTCAGCCAAAACTTGTGTTGGGATTGGAAGAGGGTGCAGTAAACTGGTTGGAAGTAAATTCTCAATTTTATGGCATTGGAACATGTCATAATGCTTTACATGCTCCCTGATTTGATGCCTCATTCCTTACCAATAAAAATAGACCTGACCTTGTGTAGTTTCATGTGGTAGTGTTCATGTGTTGTTGCATGTATCTAACCCACATTGGAAGTATAAGAGGAGAGTTGTTTGCCAAGCAGATCCAATCCTTGAAAATGAGAACACCATCTTTGTATTTCTAAGGGCCCACAGTCTCATCTTGTTATAGAGTTGAACCAAACGTTGCAACTGAGGATCATTTTGCACCTCTTCTTTAATCGACTCTAACCAAAATGGTGTTGGATGAGAGATGGCTTGAAACTCGGTCTGTGCATATCTCTTGATAGGGCATCAACTACTGAATTCTTGACCCTCTTTTGTACTCAATTGTGAAATCAAACCCCATAAGCTTCACTAACCGTTGTTGTTGAGCAATGGTCGAAATCTGCTCATCCCACAAATATTTCAAACTTCTTTGGCTTGTTCTAACAATAAAATGACACCTAAGAAAATTGGGCCACCACTTTTATACTGCTAAAACTAGGGCAAGTATTTCTTTTTCATAGGTCGAAAGAAATACATTGTTACCTTGCAATGTGTGGTTGTATAAAGCAATATGACAGTTCTCTTACATTAGAACTCCACCTATACCTGACCTAGAGGTATCGCATTCTACGAAAAAAGTTTTGGGAAGTTAGGTATCCAGTCTTTTTTCAGCATGTTGGTTAATGGGCTAACAATTTTGCTATAATTTTGGATAAGTTTCCAATTATTCTCAGTCAAGCCTAGAAACCCTTTCATGGTCTTAATCACAGTAGGCTTGGGCCACTCTAACATAGCCTATGTCTTGTCAGGGTCCATGGCCACGCCTTCCCTTGTAATCACGTGTCCCAAGTACTGCATCTACTATTGTCCAAACAAACATTTTTCTTTATTTGACAAAAAGCTTGTAAGACCTCAAAACTAAACAAGTAATTTTAATGAAGTGTATGTGCTTTTCTTAGGATTTATGGAAGATTAATATGCCATAAAAAATAATAATATGCTTACGAAGATAATCCTTGAAAACATCATTCATGAGAGATTGGAAGGTTGAAGGGGCATTTGTGAGGCCAAACAACATCACTAAAAACTCATAATGCCCCCGATGGATTCTAAACGCTGTCTTGGTAACATACCTTGCGTGCATTCTATCTGGTGATAACTAGAACTTAGATCAAGCTTTGAGAAATATGTCGCTCCATAAAGCTCATCCAATAATTCATTAATAACTGGAATTGAAAACTTGTCCTTCATCATCATTTTGTTGAGAGCCCTATAGTTTATGCAAAGTCTCCAGGAATCATCATGTTTCTTCACGAGCAATACCGAAGATGAATAGTAACTATTGCTTGGCCGTATGATCCCAGAGGAAAGCATATCGGTAATAATCTTTTTAGTCTCATTTTTCTGATAATGAGGATACTTATAAGGCCGCACACATACTGTTTCAGCTCCTTGAATTAAGGGAATTTGATGATCCTGTAGATGAGGAGGTAGCAATCCCTCAGGTTCCTCGAAGATATCTTGAAAGGAAACAAGTAGCTGTTGCATCTGAGTACCGTTTGCAATGGGAATCTTTAGATTGGGTGGTCCCCCAATAGCTATGGTGTAGAGTTAAAACAAAACACCTAACACCTTCTCGTTGGCTTCACGTGATATGTGGGTCCCAACTACAAACTTGTTGTTAGGAGGAGATCCCTTGCAACACCACCTCTTGGTTGTTGCCAGAATCGATCAAGATCATCAATTGTTGCTTTCTCATATTCTCATTAACTCTCATTGTTTGAGGAGTTTGGACTCCATTAATGGCATGCAAAGAAATGTCAAGGGTCTCCTCTTCTCGATATGGGTTGTGCGGCTCCTATGCTTCATCTTCATCTCCACCTAAATCAGTCTCCTCCTTTGGCTATCATCCTTCAATAAGGAATAACTTCTTGCAATGATGTCCTGATGAGAACTTCTCGTCATAGTTGAAGCATAATCTCGTGTCTCGAGAGTCCTTTAACTATGCAGGAGTCATCTTCTTTATTGTTGAGATTTTTGGTTATGTAGTGGTTGGCGCTAAAGATAGAGGGACAGTTTGTTCTCAGAGAACTACATCTTGTGCGAGGAGGAAATCTTCGCTTCATACAAAAGGGCTAGGCCCATAGCTACGGTCAGGGTCTTGGGCCTCGTAGCTTACACATAGGCCCATATAGTGTCTTTAAGCCCGCGATAAAACACCTCACCTATTGTGCTTGAGACAAACATCTTGCTAAAGACAATAGTTTTTCGAACTATGCATGATAATCCCGCACTGTACCCACCTTCTTGAGCTTAGTAAGGTCTCTAAAAAAAAAAATCCTCGAATTGGTTTGGGCCATAGCAAGCAAGCAATCCTTCCCTAAAGTCTTTCCATGAGATGTGTAACTGTTCCTCTTTTAACAATTGGATCCAAAGCTTTGCCTTCCATTCTAAATGAAATGAAGTCATGGGAACTCGTTCTTCTTTAGGTGTCTGATGGAACTTAAAAAACTGATTAGCCTACATAGCTAGCTAGTTGGGTCCTCACAACCATTAAACTTAAGGAAATCAAGCTTAACGCATTTTGGAAAGTAGGACCCGGTGGACCTCAACTGACTTGCCAAATTATGACCATTAAAACCATAGCCTCTGTCTCTTACAATTCAGATGTGGTTATGTGAAGTTTTATTTTGTTCCACCCATTATGTAGATAGTTAGTTGAATTGGCTGTTCATGGCTACAAACAACTCATGAAGCTCCTTAAATAGACGCTCTTGGCCCATTTGCAAAGAGCCCACCTCTTCCTCCAATCTTCTAACGTGATGATTCTCCATGCCTAGCTCCAATACTAAACTATTATGTGCCTTCTTAAGAGTAGTAACTTTGTTCTTTATTTGCTAATTAGCTCTGGGCCTTATGTTGGCTGAGATGGTGAAAGCTAATTGAAAGAAGATCAATAAAAAGAGAATTCATTTGATTAGGAGAAAAGACCAGCCTCCAAAGAAAATATCATTAATTTACTTTCAAGATGATTTTATTACAATAGGCTACTACTTAAATAGTAGTATTTTGACAACGGTAAAATCTTAGAAAATAGCAACCACTAGCATTTTCTACTCAAATGTTAACTAAACTCCCTAAAGAATAGTAACCATTAGCAACAATTTAGGAACTACACTTCTTAAAGAATAGTAATCTTTATCAACAATTCAAGAAACTAAAAAACTACTTGAACTTATTCAATCAGCCAACGTGACACTAAGACTTAAGCATGTGTGAGATTGATGGATTACCCATCCACATATATAATAATATAGAGATATGGCTCTACCATATCTCTCTTATATTAGTTTCTTAACATAGGTAGGCAAGGGGGACACACGTTTGGTGAACGGGCCTACCATGTACGGTTAGGAAGATACTTTTTGTGGGTCCACATATCATATTTATATGATGTAGATAGACGATAAGATGGCCTTTATCCTTTTGTAGTTAATATTGATAATCTTTAATATTTGTGGGCATGAGGTTGATGGATTCTACGCGGCTATATATTTGGGGTTGGGCTTAATGAGCTAAGGGACATGCACATTGAAAAGGCACGCTTAAGAAATCCTAGAGGGGGGTGAATAAGACTATGCCAAATAATCGAATAAAGTGCTAAATAATAAATAAATCAGAGATTTCAATCGCACTAATATTGAAACTTTAATTCAAATTGATTCGTAGGATAACCTTCACCCAAACAAATTTAGATAGGACAACTTTATTTAACAAATTTAATAAGAATCAAAATTCCAAACTGAGCAAGAGTAAATAAAAATAACTATTACAAACATTCACCACTTTATCATAAAAGGAATTACAACCATTCACCATAAAAATAATAAAAGCATTTACTACAACACCAAGAATTATAGTGGATTGGTGTGTCAACAACTGTTCTCAAACAGGCACACCTACTTCACTCCTAAGATTACTAACTATGTAATCTTAGCTTTCACTATGAATAAGGTTTTCACAGGGTCACCTTAAAACCTGATACAATTGTGATTTTATCGGGCTATCACAAACAAAGAAACCCCTTATTAAGATTTTTTGGCTTATCTCAGAAAAACCAACACCGAGATTTTCTGCCTATCTCAGAAAAACCAAATTCAAAATGTAAATTTATACTTATCTTCACCATAGAAGAATTTGTAGCTGAAGAACCGCTTTCTTAATTATTGAATGTTGAATGTTCAGTCCGATAAAAAAGGTCCAGAGTTCTATTGATTTTAATTAGATTTAAACCAATGCTACTTGTATTAATTCCTTTAAATCTCAAAAAGAAGAGTATTCCCTCTCTTTTTAGAATCAGAATCATAAATTAGAGATTAAGGAATTAAACAAAAAAGCTATAAAATGATTTATAAATACTATTTAATAGCTTGACAATAACTGAGGCTTCTCTCTCTCTTGCAGAAGGATTTTGATAGACTTGAATTGTATTTTTGAATTGAGAAAGAACCTCAATTTATAGGCAAAAAAGTTGTTGCTTCGACTCATCTAAGACAGTCTTCGATTGGCCCAATCACCAGATTCAGTTCCAACGCACATCCGGGTCTGCTCCATTAATTTTAAGCAAATACATAAACACGGCCTGTCTAAATGGCCAGGTCACTCCAATGGTTTAGGCTTTCCTTACCTTCCATTGTATGCTTTCAAGGTACAGATGGCCATTGAAACACACATACATCTTGGGAATCGCTTCTCAAAACCGCAGACTGTTTTGTTTTGAAACTCATTCATCTCACCTGAAAACCTGTCACATAATGAATAATTATAACCACAATGATAACTATTGTGAATGCACTATAATGAACGAATTATTATTATTATTATAGATAACTGTAATTACAACATGGATGTTGGAGTCACTTATGAATGGGTAGAATGACATATAAATATTATAATCGACCTTAGAAATATAAATGCCATTATAGATAACTGTAATTACAACATGGATGCTGTGTGTGTCTATTTCATCAGGCGAACTGTCCATTGTACATGGTCTTTTTCAAATATTTGCAACCTTCAACCTCAATTAAGCATGGTGGAAACAGCGCTGAACATCAATTTTGGAGCTTTCTAAACACAAACTAATTATTGCAACTCAGTTCAGTAGTGCATCCAAAAGCAGCCAGAAACTTTTATGTTCAAATAGAGATTTATCAATGAGAATATAACTCACAGCTCTAGGTGCCTCATTCACTACAAGTTTCCCCTTGTGCTGGTCTATCTCTTCTATGCAAGCTTTAATTGCATCATTTAGAACTGATATGCCTTGTTCCTGCCAAAATGGAAAAAAAAATATAAAAATTAAAAAAATGGCAAATTTTGAAGAACAATAGACATCGGGAAACAATAAAATTGATCCACAACCAAAATATAGCATTTTTCTTTTATTGGCAACATACAAAAAAGGAGTCCCCATCCATCAGCTAAAACATTGGTGATTGTGTTGGCCACTTGTATGAATACCGATAGGTTGCTTCTCTAGAATATGCGAGATATTTAGAGAATAATGAAGAATTACAATGGACGACAACAGAGGAATCCAATAATATGATAGACACTACAGATAAGCATTGCAACTCCGCCTACTAGTGACACTCTAGCTGGTCCCAAGCCCAGGCAAAGGAGAGTTGATGTTAGGTGGACAGCCAATGGTAAAACCTTTGCAAAGCAAATCATGAGAAACTGACCTGGAATAGCTGGGACAAGGTTATGATAAGGATGATGACGATGATGGCACCATAGATAAGTAAATGGTTAGAAGGTTTTACGTTCGAAGGAATATATTTCTAAATGGAAAACAGATGCAGGAAAGGAAACACAATCCATTAAGATCATGAATAAACGAATTCGGTAATCAAAAAAGGTCTAAGTTCCATCCCTTAGCTAACACATCAATGAGCATGTTGCCCTCTTATAGAGAACATCTGAGGGGCTAGTTCTCCAAAGCATACAAGATTCTAGAGATCATAGAAGAATTACAAAATAAAATATTAGAGGAATCCAAATGGTATGATAGACATTAGTTAAGCATTGTAATTCCACATGGTAGCAACATGCCAACCATTCCTAAGGCAGGGTAAGGTGGGGTTGATGCCAGATTTGCAGCAAATAATCAAACTCGGTCAAACAAATCAAGGTAATCCAACAAACCTTGATTTTATGGAGAAGTTGTAGAGATTCTCGTATTTTTCTATTACGGTCCTCTCTATTTGGCTAACATAATTAGGAAGAAGAAATTCAGACTCTCTGTTTGTAATTAGAGAACTGGGTATACCCAATTAGGACTACAACTTGGGTTTGAGACAACCTGAGTTTGGGTCATTTTGGCTGAGGCTGTCAAGGTCCTTGTGTTGGTTTGGTTTGAAAACAATAATCCAATTTGAATTCAGGTTGTGTTTGGGTTGAGCAAATGCAGGTTGAGTAAGGTCAAGTTCGGAATAATCCATGGAACTTGGGGCATTCAAACATTGGAAATCTCAAGTTCCATGGAATTCAACAGAGGATTCAATACATCCCAACAACGAGTAAGTGAAGAAAAAATAGCCAAATTCCCCGTTGATGGTCCTTGACCGGATACAGAAGATGGCCAAACAACAACACCAACATTTTTGCATAAAACACATGCATGGAAAATCTTTGAGTGAATCCAAACTGCATAACCTGAGACCAAAGTTGCTCTTTCAAATTTGGAAGGTGAAATCCCTAATTCTAAAAATTCTCAGATTCCCAAAATCCTAAAACCCCTAAATCCCCAATTTATAAAATCAGAAAAACTCAAATTCAGGGTCCACATTCAAATCTGTAAGCCTTAAAATCTGTAAATCCCTAAATGAGGGTACACATTCGAATTGCAAATTCACAAATTACTAAATCCCCAAATTCATAAATCAACATTGAGATTGAGAGAGATTGAGAAGGAGAGAGAGAGAGAGAGAGAGAGAGAGAGAGAGATACCTCACGTTCGTGGGTAGGGCGGGCGGCAATGGTGGGGTGGAGAGATGAGAGAGAGAGAGAGAGAGAGAGAGAGAGAGAGGGTGGAGAGATGAACTCATTAAGGAGCAAGAACATACCTCTTGCAAGCTCAAGAAGAGAGATTCAATCAATCAAAAATCTAAAAATTGCAATTTCATAGCCGTATGTATGTGGAAGGGGCGAATCTGATTTTCTCCTTCATTTCAACTCCAATGCTCTTGAAAAAAACAACAAATGGACCCTCTTGCAAGCTCTAATGATCGGCCGAAATCTCCCATTCAATGTCCTTGTGGATTGAGAGAATCAAAGAAGTGGAGGAGAGCTTACGTCGCATGCTAGGGTTCAAAAAAGGGGTTTTCAAAAACCCCTTTTCAAGACTCTTTTCTTTTAACATGAGTTTTCTAGTTTGTTTATGGTGTGAGTTCAACACCAACTTTAACAAAGAAACACCGCCATTTTAAGTTAAAATCAATAAAGAAATATTCAGTATCAACTTTATATTTTAAGGTTTTTAAAAATATGAGTTTTCAACCATTTAACATAAAGTTCTTTTTTGACATTTACTACTACCATTGGATTTTCTGTTTTAGATTTGTTTTCTTCATGAAATACATGCGGCAACAATTTATCTCCCTGCCATTCTCAAGGTTCCATTTTGGATCGGTTTCCATCATGTAACTTAAACATTGGTATTGCAGTATTTACATCTGTCACCATCATTACCATAACCTTAGTAACATGAATCTTCTAAGGTGCTCAGTATATTTGGTATTCTGCTTCTATATCTTGGGATCTGTCTCCCACACTGCATATCATGTGTCTGCTTCAAATCCACCTTTGTTTTCGTAAAGTGTAGTTATTGTTGGATGTTAAGTGTTTTATTAATCAAATTCTTGAAGATATATCAAATTAATTTTTTTTTTTAAAAAAAATAAAAAATTTAAAACAGAAGAAGAAGAAGAAGAAAGAAAGAAAGATAAGAAAATCAGTTCAAAGAAAGATAAGAAAATCAGTTCCATCTTAAAAGGCTCCCCTTTCCATCTCAACCAAAATAGTAGATATAAGGGCTGACCTCTACCATACCGGTGGCTCAGTAAGAACTGTCTTTATGCTGCACTGGATATTTTATCAGGCCAATTCCTAGAGATCTATCTAATTGGCATCTACACAAGAAAAGAAAATTAAAAGAATTCAAATTACAGGGCTCCCATTTTGATAGGAATAATGGGCATACTTGGCCCAATCAAGATGGTTGATATTGGGTTCTCTCTTCCATACATGTAGCTCATGTGTATGTCTGACAATATCATTGTGTTGGTTCCACAATGATTAGTTCTTACTTCTTAGCCAAACATTACACTGATTTATGATCCAAAGTGTCTGAACAAGGGGCTCTAAATGGATGATTAAAAAGTATGGGCAAAATTACACTTTCAATATGTGTAAGTCCATCAATCAGTATACTAGGATCATTTGATCATATCATTTTTCAGGTTATGACCCATCCAAGGTGGGATCCAACTCTTGGACTGTCCGGGTTCATGCACACATGTATGAATGTAGGGGAGATGGCATGGGTATCAACCATCATACTCATGCTGAGCTTGTTGTATTTCCTATAAATATTGTTGCATGAACCTAAAAATGAAAAAAATCTAATTCTTAGGTGGACCACACAAATGAGATTGACTGCCTACTGTTGAATACTTCTTAGGCCCACAACAGTTTAGATCAAGCTGAGTTTGTTTTTTTTTAATTATTTTTTTCCCTCCATCCGAGTCTATATGACTTTATAAACAAGTTGGATGACAAATAAACATTATGGTGGGTCCTAAGAAAGTTTCAACAGTATAGTGTGGTGTACTTGAGTGTTGGATCTACCTCATTTTTTTATTTATAATCTAAAATTATATGACAAAATGTTGATGGGTTGCTTCCTACCACTATGACTTTCGTACTTGCTCCATCTAAAGTCCTATAAGACTATCTCCTATAGTGCTTGCCTGGTAACTTGCTCCATCTAAAGTCCTATAAAACTATCTCCTATCGCTCCTCAATTGTTGTGGGACAATGATTTGGATGGTGTGAACTTATATACATGTATGGCATGTGTAATGGATGGTTGCCACACCATATGAAAACCTTAACCTTGGATATCCATCATTAATAATTCATAGATACTTTCAAAATCCTATTCATTTAATGGCCCACAGTCTTATCAAAGATGAGCGGATTCCGTTAGGTATCTGTGAGTTCTGACTGTGATTGTGGGGCCCACCTTGATGTATGTTCATGTTGTCTATACGTTTTGCTAGCTTATTTTAAGTGTATGAGCTTAAAAATAAAGCAAATTCAAATCTTAAGTAGACCATACCATATGAAACTCTATAAGGCCCACAAAGCATGTGCTATCCACTCTGATCATGAGGTCCTCATGTTCATCACCCCTGAAAACTAGTATGACCCAAAATTCAGGTCCCGATGAGGGCCACCTGATGAACAGCTTGGATGTGGTGTTCTTGATGGACACTGGTGCAGCACAAAAACATGGTGGACCATGGAGCTTTAATGTACGATGGGAATTGTTAAGGATTCAAAAACTGGTTATGTTGGTTATGTGTGGCAACTACGAATGATTCCATTTTTATTCAGGGATTCATTTTCTGCTATACCTCATTGTTAATTCTTTTTCTCTCCTGCAGGGGTTGGGTACAAGTACAGCTAATAATTTGATGTGTCGGGAACTTCTAAGGAAGTTACAAAACAAATTGGTGAGACGATGTATAAACTAGCTGTAAAAGTTGATGAGTATGCTCGTGGAATGATTAGTGGGTCTGGTTCAACCCTGTTTGAGGAGCTCATGGGAACTCCCCATGACGTTGAGCTGTGTTGGCCCCACCATAATGTGTGTCAAACATCAACACCGTGCATTTGATGGGTCCCTTTAAATTATGGGATATCCCAAAAATCAACCGTGCACTTAGTAAGGCCCCAACTGAAATTTGGATGCGTCTGAAACTTGGTATGACCCCTCATCCAAGGGGCACACACATAATGGATGCGCTGGATTTGTGAACCTAAACCAATATGGGCCCAAAAAATAATTATGAATGTTTTAATGGAGGGTAACCCCTCTCAACTTTTGTATGTGGTGTGGCGCGCCATCGGATGGTGCATCCAATTGATGGGGTAGATGTTTTACACGCATCACGGTGGGGCCCACAGAGCCATACCAGACCTCAGCCGAAATTTAGGGCATGAGCCAAAAAATGAGCCAGATTTAAAGTTCAAGTGGACCACACCACAAGAAAAAGGGAATCGAACACCCACTGTTAAAAACTTCTTGGGCCACTGTTTACTTTGGTGTGAGCCACTTCAACGTTCAATCTGCCTCATTTTTTGGCTCATGCCTCAAAATTCCATGGTAAAGTAGATGGCCGACACGGATATGTCATATACATCATGGTGGGCCCACAAATAATTATAAATGTTTTAATGGAGGGTAACCCCTCTCAACTTTTGTATGTGGTGTGGCCCAAACAAGTGATAGACTGATTTAATTTTTAATCCTTGGGCCCACCATGGGATGGTGCATCTGACTGATGGGGTAGATGTTTGACACGCATCATGGTGGGGCCCACAGAGCCATACCAGACCCACACAAAAAATCGGGTGCGACCGCTTAAAATTGGGCGCCCAAAAAAATCCCCAAATTAGGCGCACGCTCTCTCACCCAAACCCCTCTTCCATCTCTCTGTCGCCCTAATCCCCTCCCTCTCCCCTCTCTCTCTCTCTCACGCGGCTGCCTTCGGCTCTCTCCAGCCGCAGCAACGAGATAACCCATCAGGTATCTCGATCTCTACGCTTTGCGAGTTATTATCATTATTTTTTTTTACTGGTTATGGTGGGGATTTACTAGATTTAGAGCTAGGGTTTTAGATTTCAGAAGATTGAAGTGAGAAGATGCTTTTTCTTTTTCCATTTTTCTTTGCATTCATAGTTGTTTCCTTGGAATGTATTTGTTTCCCTGATCAATAAATGCCCCTCACAAAATTTTGGGTTACAATCTCATAAAATTTTGATTTTTCTGTATTTGGTTGTGTAGATTTGGTGTTGAATTTGTGATGGTTCGTTGGGTTTGATTCTGTTTTCTGTTTGTTTTGATCTGATTGCTGCAAGATATGGCTTTTGGGCTGTGAATGTGGGGCTGCTTGGGCTTCCTTTTGGGTTATTTATTTATGGGAATTTTAGTGATTTGAGGAAATTTTGTGAATTGGGTTTTTTGTTTTTTGTATGGTTGTGGTTGATTTTTATTTTTTTTTGTTGGGTTGCGTTGGACTTTTTGGGGATTGGTTTCTTTGTTTGTTTGCAACAAGATATGGATTTTGGTTTTGAATGTGGGGGCTTGCATGGGCTTCTTTTTTGCTATGGTTTTGTAGTAATTTGGAGAGGGGGTTTGTGAATTCTGTTGTTTGTTTTTGGTGGGTGTGGTGGATTTTTGTATGGGATTTAAGTTTTTTTTAGCACTTATGTTGGATTTTTAAGTTTTTTTGGTTGGGTTGTTTTGGATTTTCAGTTGGGTGTTTGGTAGCTATGGAGATTTTGGGAATTGGGTTTTGGTTTTCTTAGTGAGCTTAGTTGAAACTGGATTTTCGCTTAGTTGGGATTGTGGTTGCTTTGAATTGGAATTGGGATTGGAGTTTAATGCCCCTCACAATGTAATTAACGGCCTGTGCCAGACCACTGCCCGGAATGTATTTGTTTCCTTGATCAATAAATGCCCCTCAACAGGGCATATTAGGGTTAATTTAATGGAGTCAATAAACCTTATAAAAAATTAGACATTCTTGTAAGCAAGATGTTTATTGTTCATTCACTTCTATTTATTAGGTGACCAGTAAGAAGGCAGCTCTCATAGACTCCTTCAGTCAGTTGAAGGATAAGGTTGGACATCAGTGCATCCATTTCTCGAGGTAATTACCTCTTGAGATTGTAGTCCTTTTAAGATTTTTTTTTTTAAATATATGTGTAGACCAGTTGATCAACAAGTAGATTAGGAACTACTTCCTGTAGAGGCGCACCGTGCATGTGCCTTATCCTAAAAAATGAGGCCGGCCCAATCATCTTTGAACGTAGACTCGCCGTTGTTTCGTTTCATGCTGTCCATTTGTTGGATCATGTTTCTAGCCACTTGATAAATGCACTATCTAGAATTTTTGCCTGAGCCAACTTGTGACTATTTCAGATCTGTACATTGCTGATTTTTAGCACTTCAAGACACTGCTTTTTAGCATTTGATGGGTCCCCTTTAAATTATGGGATAATCCAAAAATCAGCTGTATACGGAACTCTGGTGGGCCATACCATCTAAAATCATGTGAAGACACACTTAAAACATATAAAAGCACTTGGTGGGCCCCACTTGAAATTTGGATGCGTCTGAAACTTGGTATGACCCCTCATCCCAGTGGCACACACATAATGGATGGGCTGGATTTGTGGACCACATCTCTGTGGGCCCAAAAAATAATTTGGAATCTTTTGATGGAGGGTAACCCTTCTCAACTTTTGTATGTGGTGTGGCCCACACAAGTCATAGCCCGCCATGATTTTGGATTTATAGTTATGCCAATTTTGTCAAAGTTTTTTACATTGTTCCCCTCCTTTTTTTGGAAATTTACAGTAAATAAGTTTAACTTTTGATGTTGTTGATAGAATCATTCGTCTGGTGGGGTCTTCCTTAGTGATCAATACTAGAAAGGTTTCATCAATCAGATGGTCTAGACCATCCAATCAGTGATGAATGAATGGTGGAAAATAAATATTAACTGAGTCAGCACTGTCTGGGAAAATAAATATTAAGTTCAAGGTCTTTTCTTTATTTTGTTTATTTTGACACCCATTTTATTAGAATGCAGAATTCTCATCACCTTCTCTAACAGTATGAAAATAACAAGATGCTTCCTCTAGATCTATGTCCTGGAACAAAGAAATCCTCCATGATTCAGCTTCCATGCAAGTTGATATTTGATCACATTTTGAGAACTTTCTTAGACAATTTGATACCATTATGTTTTTCAATGTTTCAAGTTTGTATGACATTGTTTCCAACACTGGCATAGTTTCAATTGTTTGAATAATCTTATAATGCTTAAATCAGTACACTTGGACATGTGTTTACAATGCTTGAATCGGTCCAATTGAACATTTGTTTACGATGATTAAATCAGTCCACTGGAACATGTGTTTATGATGCTTAAATCCATCAACTCGGATGTGTGGTAATGATGCCAAGATATTCGGCAAGAACATGTGTTTATGATGCTTAAATAAATCGACTTGGATGTGTGGTAATGATGTTAAGATCAGCCCCCTAGAACATTTGCTTATGATGCTTAAATCAATCCACTTGATCATTTTATGAATGATGCTTGACTTAGTTCACTTGAACATGTGTGAATGATGCTTAACTTGGTTCACTTGAAAATATGCGAATGATGCTTGACTTGGTTCACTTGAACACGTGTGAATAATGCTTGACTTGGTTCACTTGAGCATGGGTGTATGGTGCCTATGTTGTAATTTATAGATTTATAAGTTAGATAATTAGTTACTCGTTTGAGGATTTCTATGGGGCCATACATAGATATGGTGTATTTTTAGTGGCATAGAAATCGCTCAAATTGTCCCATTTTGGACAGTTCAATGTTAGATGGATAGTATGCTTTCATATAATCTATTTAAATGTTCATGCCTGATCCGCGGTTCATCTCCTCTCTTCTCGCTAGATATGTTTCTTCCGTTCTGTATCCAATGCCAAATATCTTTACGTTGTTTTAGATATTTGACATCGAAATATAACGTAAGATCAACTTATCTGGAGAGGCACAGGGAGATGCTGCCGGATTTTCGGCGTGGACGTTTAATTGGGAATATGAAAGTATTACAATATATCTAACCTTGGATGAGTAACTAATTTAGAATTTAATTATATCATCTCGAAATTGATGGAGTAGACCCGGATGTGCGTCGGAGCTATCCGGATGTTGAGCGGGGGTCCCTGAAAGATGGAAACCGCTGTTATGACCATGATGAAGCTTTTCATTTCCTATGGACAGCATTAGAGGGGCCTGACAAATTGGAAACGGCCGTGTTTATATCTGTATTTGCTTGAAATTAATGGAGTAGACCCGGATGTGCGTCGGAGCTTTCCGGATTTTGAGCGGGGGCCCCTGAAAGATGGGAACCGCTGTTATGACTATAATGAAGCTGTCCATTTCCTATGGACAGCATTGGAAGGGCCTGGCAAATTGGAGACGGCCGTGTTTATATCTGTATTTGCTTGAAATTAATGGAGTAGACCTGGATGTGCGTTGGAGCTATTCGGATCTTGAGCGGGGGTCCCTGGAAGATGGGAACTGCTGTTATGACTATGATGAAGCTGTCCATTTCCTATGGACAACATTGAAAGGGCCTGACAAATTGGAGATGGCCGTGTTTATATCTGTTTTTGCAGGGACCACAACCTAAACCTATTCTCAAATCCCTAAACCTAAACCTAAACCTTAACGTATTCTCAAATCCCTAAACCTAAACCTACACCTACTCATAATCTCAACTCCCTAGCCTAAACCTAAACCTAAACTTGAAAACCCAAACCTAAACCCGGACCCGATCCCGAACCCGATTTCCTAAAGCTAAACCTTGACCAATTCTCAATTCCCTAAAGCTATAACCTATAACCTAACCTAAACCTATACTTATAACCTAAACCTATTCTCAAATCCCAAAATCTATAACTATAACCTAAACCTTAACCAAAAACCTATAACCTAACCTAAGCTAAACCTATAAACTTCCCCTAAACCTAAACCTATAACCTTAACCTTAACCTAAACCTATAACCTAAAACTATTCTCAAATCCCTAAACCTAAACCTAAACCTATAACCTATACCTATTCTTAAAGCCCTAAACCTAAACCTAAACCTTAACGTATTCTCAAATCCCTAAACCTAAACCTACACCTAATCCTAATCTCAGCTCCCTAGCCTAAACCTAAACCTAAACTTGAAAACCCAAACTTAAACCCGGTCCCGAACCCGAACTCGAACCCGATTTCCTAAACCTAAACCTTGACCTATTCTCAATTCCCTAAAGGTATAACCTATAACCTAAACCTAAACCTATACTTATAACCTAAACCTATTCTCAAATCCCAAAACCTATAACTATAACCTAAACCTAAACCAAAAACCTATAACCTAACCTAAGCTAAACCTATAAACTTCACCTAAACCTAAACCTATAACCTTAACCTAAACCTAAAGCTATAACCTAAAACTATTCTCAAATCCCTAAACCTAAACCTAAACCTATAACCTAAACCTATTCTCAAATCTCAAAACCTATAACTATAACCTAAACCTAAACCTAAACCTATAAACTTAACCTAAACTTAAACCTATAACCTTAACCTTAACATATAACCTTAACCTAAACCTATAACTATAACCCAAATCTATTCTCAAATCCCTAAACCTAAACCTATAACCTATACCTATTCTCAAATCCCAAAACCTATAACCTAAACTTAATGTATTCTCAAATGCCTAAACCTAAACCTACACCTAATCCTAATCTCAACTCCCTAACCTAAACCTAAATCTAAACTTAAAAACCCAAACCTAAACCCGGTCCCGAACCCGAACCCGATTTCCTAAACTTAAACCTTGACCTATTCTCATTTCCCTAAAGCTATAACCTATAACCTAACCTAAACCTATAACTATAACTTAAACCTAAACCTATAACGTTAAGCCTAACATATAACCCTAACCTAAACCTAAACCTATTCTCAAATCTCTAAACCTAAACCTAAACCTAAACCTATAACCTAAACCTATTCTCAAATTCCAAAACCTATAACTATAACCTAAACCTAAACCTATAACCTATAACCTAACCTAAACCTAAACCTATAAACTTAACCTAAACCTAAACCTATAACCTTAACCTTAACATATAACCTTAACCTAAACCTATAACTATAACCCAAACCTATTCTCAAATCCCTAAACCTAAACCTAAACCTATAACCTATACCTATTCTCAAATCTCTAAACCTAAACCTAAACCTTAATGTATTCTCAAATGCCTAAACCTAAACCTACACCTAATCCTAATCTCAACTCCCTAGCCTAAACCTAAACCTAAACCTATAACCTATACCTATTCTCAAATCCCTAAACCTAAACCTAAACCTTAATGTATTCTCAAATGCCTAAACCTAAACCTACACCTAATCCTAATCTCAACTCCCTAGCCTAAACCTAAACCTAAACTTGAAAACCCAAACCTAAACCCGGTCACGAACCCGAATCCGATTTCCTAAACCTAAACCTTGACCTATTCTCATTTCCCTAAAGCTATAACCTATAACCTAACCTACACCTATAACTATAACCTAAACCTAAACCTATATCCTTAAGCCTAACATATAACCTTAACCTAAACCTAAACCTATTCTCAAATCCCTAAACCTAAACCTAAACCTAAACCTATAACCTAAACCTATTCTCAAATCCCAAAACCTATAACTATAACCTAAACCTAAACCTATAACCTATAACCTAACCTAAACCTAAACCTATAAACTTAACCTAAACCTAAACCTATAACCTTAACCTAAATCTATAACTATAACCGAAACGTATTCTCAAATCCCTAAACTTAAACCTAAACCTATAACCTATACCTATTCTCAAATCCCAAAACTTATAATCTAAACCTTAATGTATTCTCAAATGCCTAAACCTAAACCTACACCTAATCCTAATCTCAACTCCCTAGCCTAAACCTAAACCTAAACTTGAAAACCCAAACCTAAACCCGGTCCCGAACCCGAATCCGATTTCCTAAACTTAAACCTTGACCTATTCTCATTTCCCTAAATCTATAACCTATAACCTAACCTAAACCTATAACTATAACCTAAACCTAAACCTATAACCTTAAGCCTAACATATAACCCTAACCTAAACCTAAACCTATAACTTAAACCTATTCTCAAATCCCAAAACCTATAACTATAACCTAAACCTAAACCTATAACCTATATCCTAACCTAAACCTAAACCTATAAACTTAACCTAAACCTAAACTTATAACCTTAACCTTAACATATAACCTTAACCTAAACCTATAACTATAACCCAAACCTATTCTCAAATCCCTAAACCTAAACCTATAACCTATACCTATTCTCAAATCCTAAAACCTATAACCTAAATCTTAATGCATTCTCAAATGCCTAAACCTAAACCTACACCTAATCCTAATCTCAACTCCCTAGCCTAAACCTAAACCTAAACTTCTAAACCCAAACCTAAACCCGGTCCCGAACCCGAACCCGATTTCCTAAACCTAAACCTTGACCTATTCTCATTTCCCTAAAGCTATAACCTATAACCTAACCTAAACCTATAACTATAACCTAAACCTAAACCTATATCCTTAAGCCTAACATATAACCCTAACCTAAACCTATAACCTAAACCTATTCTCAAATCCCTAAACCTAAACCTAAACCTAAACCTAAACCTATAACTTAAACCTATTCTCAAATCCCAAAACCTATAACTATAACCTAAACCTAAACTTATAACCTATAACCTAACCTAAACCTAAACCTATAAACTTAACCTAAACCTAAACCTATAACCTTAACCTTAACATAGAACCCTAACCTAAACCTATAACTATAACCCAAACCTATTCTCAAATCCCTAAACCTAAACCTAAACCTATAACCTATACCTATTCTCAAATCCCAAAACCTATAACCTAAACCTTAATGTATTCTTAAATGCCTAAACCTAAACCTACACCTAATCCTAATCTCAACTCCCTAGCCTAAACCTAAACCTAAACTTCTAAACACAAACCTAAACCTGGTCCCGAACCCGAACCCGATTTCCTAAACTTAAATCTTGACCTATTCTCATTTCCCTAAAGCTATAACTTATAACCTAACCTAAACCTATAACTATAATCTAAACCTAAACCTATATCCTTAAGCCTAACATATAACCTTAACCTAAACCTAAACCTATAACCTAAACCTATTCTCAAATCCCTAAACCTAAACCTAAACCCAAACCTATAACCTAAACCTATTCTCAAATCCCAAAACCTATAACTATAACCTAAACCTAAACCTATAACCTATAACCTAACCTAAACCTAAACCTATAAACTTAACCTAAACCTAAGCCTATAACCTTAACCTTAACATATAACCTTAACCTAAACCTATAACTATAACCCAAACCTATTCTCAAATCCCTAAACCTAAACCTAAACCTATAACCTATACCTATTCTCAAATTCCTAAATCTAAACCTAAACCTTAATGTATTCTCAAATGCCTAAACCTAAACCTACACCTAATCCTAATCTCAACTCCCTAGCCTAAACCTAAACCTAAACTTCTAAACCCAAACCTAAACCCGGTCCCGAACCCGAACCCAATTTCCTAAACCTAAACCTTGACCTATTCTCAATTTCCTAAAGCTATAACCTATAACCTAACCTAAACCTATAACTATAACCCAAACCTATTCTCAAATCCCTAAACCTAAACCTAAACCTATAACCTATACCTATTCTCAAATACCTAAACCTAAACCTACACTTAATCCTAATCTCAACTCCCTAGCCTAAACCTAAACCTAAACTTGAAAACTCAAACCTAAACCCGGTCCCGAACCCGAACCCGATTTCCTAAACTTAAACCTTGACCTATTCTCATTTCCCTAAAGCTATAACCTATAACCTAACCTAAACCTATAACTATAACCTAAACCTAAACCTATAACCTTAAGCCTAACATATAACCCTAACCTAAACCTAAACCTATAACCTAAACCTATTCTCAAATCCCTAAACCTAAACCTATAACCTAAACCTATTCTCAAATCCCAAAACCTATAACTATAACCTAAACTTAAACCTATAACCTATAACCTAACCTAAACCTAAACCTATAAACTTAACCTAAACCTAAACCTATAACCTTAACCTTAACATATAACCTTAACCTAAACCTATAACTATAACCCAAACCTATTCTCAAATCCTAAAACCTAAACCTAAACCTATAACCTATACCTATTCTCAAATCCCAAAACTATAACCTAAACCTTAATGTATTCTCAAATGCCTAAACCTAAACCTACACCTAATTCTAATCTCAACTCCCTAGCCTAAACCTAAACCTAAACTTTTAAACACAAACCTAAACCCGGTCCCGAACCCAAACCCGATTTCCTAAACCAAAACCTTGACCTATTCTCATTTCCCTAAAGCTATAACCTATAACCTAACCTAAACCTATAACTATAACCTAAACCTAAACCTATATCCTTAAGCCTAACATATAACCTTAACCTAAACCTAAACCTATAACCTAAACCTATTCTCAAATCCCTAAACCTAAACCTAAACCTAAACCTATAACCTAAACCTATTCTTAAATCCCAAAACCTATAACTTTAACCTAAACCTAAACCTATAACCTATAACCTAACCTAAACCTAAACCTATAAACTTAACCTAAACATACACTTATAACCTTAACCTTAACATATAACCTTAACCTAAACCTATAACTATAACCCAAACCTATTCTCAAATCCCTAAACATAAACCTAAACCTATAACCTATACCTATTCTCAAATCCCTAAACCTAAACCTAAACCTTAATGTATTCTCAAATGCCTAAACTTAAACCTACACCTAATCCTAATCTCAACTCCCTAGCCTAAACCTAAACCTAAACTTAAAAACCTAAATCTAAACCCGGTCCCGAACCTGAACCCAATTTCCTAAGCCTAAACCTTGACCTATTCTCAATTCCCTAAAGCTATAACTTATAACCTAACCTAAACCTATAACTATAACCCAAACCTATTCTCAAATCCCTACACCTAAACCTAAACCTATAACCTATACCTATTCTCAAATCCCTAAACCTAAACCTACACCTAATCCTAATCTCAACTCCCTAGCCTAAACCTAAACCTAAACTTGAAAACCTAAACCTAAACCCGGTCCTGAACCCGAACCCAATTTCCTAAACCGAAACCTTGACCTATTCTCAATGCCCTAAAGCTATAACCTATAACCTAACCTAAACTTATACTTATAACCTAAACCTCTTCTCAAATCCTAAAACCTATAACTATAACCTAAACCTTAACCAAAAACCTATAACATAGCTTAAACCTAAACCTATAAACTTAACCTAAACCTAAACCTATAACCTTAACCTTAACATATAACTTTAACTTAAACCTAAACTTATAACCTAAACCTATTCTCTAATCCCTAAACCTAAACCTATTCTCAAATCCCAAAACGTATAACCTAAACGTTAATGTATTCTCAAATGCCTAAACCTAAACCTACACCTAATCCTAATCTCAACTCCCTAGCCTAAACCTAAATCTAAACTTGAAAACCCCGGTCCTGAACCCGAACCCGAACCCGATTTCCTAAACCTAAACCTATAACTATAACCAATTCCCTAAAGCTATAACCTATAACCTAACCTAAACCTATACTTATAACCTAAACCTATAACTATAACCAATTCCCTAAAGCTATAACCTATAACCTAACCTAACCTATACTTATAACCTAAACCTATTCTCAAATCCCAAAACCTATAACTATAACCTAAACCTATACCTATAACCTTAACCTAAACCTAAACCTATTCTCAAATCCCTAAACCTAAACCTAAACCTATAACCTAAACCTATTCTCAAATCCCTAAACCTAAACCTAAACCTTAATGTATTCTCAAATACTAAACCTAAACCTAAACCTATAACCTATAACCTATAATCTATAACCTAAACTCAAATTCCTAAACCTAAACCTACACCTAATCCTAATCTCAACTCCAATTCCCTAAACTTAGACCTAAACTTATACCTAGTCTCTATTCCCTAAACCTAAACATATAACCTAAACTTATAACCTAGCCAAATCTTAAAGCTATTTCTGTAAACTGACTTTAGTCATTTCATTGTAGACATGGATAAGAGTTGGATGCGAGCTAAGAACAGGTTTGGCCCAGAGTATAAGTAAGGGGTTCAAGAGTTCATGGAATTTATGCGAAATCGGGCAGATTCAAGGAATAGGATTAGGTGTCCATGTCGAAAATGCAAGAACATGATATATAAGACTTTAGACAATGTAGAGGATGATTTGTTTATAGTTGGGATTGACCAGGGTTACACTTGGTGGATCTATCATGGTGAAGATATGACCCATAGAGTTGAGCCCTCCAAAGTCCTTGCTGACCTGATTGTGCCCGATGACGAGGATGAAGACGTTGACGAAATGCAAGATATCATAAGGGATGTGTTCAGGGGAACAGCTGCGGATACTGATTTTGCAGTGACAAGCAGTAGCCAAGATATTCCTCCAATGGGTGATGTCGAATCAGAAAAGTTTAGTAGGTTGTTGAGGGAGGCAGAACGTCCACTTTATCCGGGGTGTCAGAACTTCTCTAAGTTGAATTTTCTTACAAAGTTACTTCATTTGAAGACAATAAATCATTGGAGTAACAAATCGTTTGACATGTTGCTTGAGTTGTTGAAAGAAGCGTTACCGGACGGTGAGACATTGCCAAAGTCTCATTACGAGGCAAAAACATTAATGCGAGACTTGGGCCTTGGTTATGAACTCATACATGCATGTATAAATGATTGTTTATTATATTGAAAAAAGCACGATAAGGCTGAAGAGTGTTAAGAATGTGGAGAGTCTAGGTGGAAGAATGACAGAGCCAGGGGTAAGAAAATCCCGCGAAAGGTATTAAGGTACTTCCCATTGAAATCCAGATTGCAAAGATTGTTTATGTCTCGTAAGATGGCTGAAGATATGAGGTGGCATAAGGAGAAATGCGTTCATGATGATAGTACACTGAGGCACCCTGCGGACGCTGAAGCCTGGTAAAATTTTGACAAGCAACATGGCTGGTTTGCAGAAGATTTTCGCAATGTTCGACTAGGCCTTGCAAGTGATGGTTTTAATCCATTTGGTAGTATGAGTAGCTCGTACAATATGTGGCCAGTGGTACTTATGCCCTACAATTTACCTCCTTGGTTGTGTATGAAGGAGTCATTTTTCATGATGTCATTGGTTATTCCTGGACCCAGGTCACCTGAGAATGACATTGATATGTATTTACGATCGTTAGTAGACGAGTTAAACGAGTTGTGGAGTCAAGGTGTACAAACGTATGATACATTTGCAGGACAGACATTTCGATTGCATGCAGCGGTCTTGTGGACAATAAATGACTTTCCTGCATATGAAAATTTGTCTGGGTGGTGCATGAAGGGCAAGTTGGCTTGTCCTACATGTGGTATTGAGACTTGTTCATTGTCATTGAAGCATGGTAGGAAAACATGTTATATGGGCCATCGTCACTTCCTTCCGAGCGATCATAGTTGGCGTAGGAAGACGATGATCTTCGATGTCAAACAAGATCATAGGCCACCTCCGAAAGAGCTATCTGGAGAAGACGTGATGCAACAACTGAGTAACATTGAAGATGTTAGATTTGGAAAGACATCGCACGTGAAGAAGAGGAAATGTACAATATTGGACTATAACTGGAGAAAAAAGAGTATCTTTTTTGAGTTGCCCTATTGGAGTGATCTGAAATTGCGACACAACTTGGATGTTATGTATATTGAGAAAAATATATGTGACAATGTCTTTGGAACATTGATGAACATAGAGAAGAAAAAAAAGGCAGTTTTAAGACTCGATTGGATCTACAGAAAATGGGTTTAAGGAAAGAGTTGTACTTGCAACCACATAGAAATTCGTATACTATACCAGCAGCCTGCTACACGTTGACAAAACTAGAGAGAAAGCGTTTATGTGAATGGTTGAGATCGGTGAAGTTTCCCGATGGGTATGCGTCAAACATATCTCGGCGCGTAAACATTACGGACTGTAAGATAACATGAATGAAAAGTCATGATTGTCACGTCCTTCTGCAACGCCTACTGCCGGTTGCGATTCGTGGATTCTTGAGCAAGGATATCAGTGCGGTACTGATTGAGTTGGGGATATTCTTTAAGGATTTGTGTTCGAGATCGTTGAATGTAGATGTTATTAAACGACTGGAGAGGAACATTGCCGTAATCCTTTGCAAACTTGAAAGAATATTTCCACCTGCATTTTTCGATGTCATGGTACACCTAGCGATTCACTTACCACACGAGGCGAAGCTTGCAGGCCCAGTACAATATCGTTGGATGTATCCAATCGAAAGGTGGTACCAATATGTTAAAATTTTTATTCATTCCATAAACTACATATATTCATGTTTTCATACGTATAACATAGTGGTTTTGTGTATAGATACCTTCACACACTGAAACAATTTGTGAGGAATAAGGCACGACCGGAGGGGTTGATAGCTGAAGCGTACATTGATAATGAGTGCCTTACATTTTGCTCCATGTATCTTCGTGGCATAGAGACTAGATTTAACCGAGAAGATCGGAATGCCGATGAAGGGCAGGAGCATGAACAAGGACCCATATCTGTATTTGCACATAACGTTCGTCCTTTAGGATCCTCGACATTTCAGGATATGGACCTTGGGAATCTAGCAAAGGTGCAGTGGTATGTGTTGCATAATTGTGAAGAAATAGAGTAGTACTTGGAGTAAGTCTTCCCTCGATTATTATTTTCTCTACATACGATGATCTTAATGTTTCTTGCTGATGACGTGCCATTTATGTGTAGCGAACACATAGACGAGATGAAGTCCAAATTTTCCACAAATTATGATCGAATGCATCAGGATCATTTTCCAGAATGGTTCGCCAACCGTGTAAGATTTCACATTGTATCTCACCACACTTAGCATTTTCGTTGTATTACACATTATTTCAACTTATGAAAATCCTTAAACAATTATATTCTGTACATGATAATAGATGAAGACGTTGCGCATAAGCAACTCTGCGGATGCGTCTGATGCATTATACTCACTGGCATGTGGCCCTGATAGACATGTATCTAGATATGCAGGTTGTATTGTAAACGGGATTCGATTTCACACCGAAGAACGTGAGAAGTACAAGACCACAAAAAATAATGGGGTGGTTGTGAAGGGAACAAATGAGGAGGATGAAATTGACTTTTATGACATTTTGACAGATATTATTGAGCTGAGTTATTGTATGAGAAAGCGGGTGTACTTATTTAGATGTGATTGGTGGGACATTGGAAATAAGAAGTTGGGAATACAGACTGACAACTACTTTACGAGCGTAAATTTATCTCGAAAGTGGTTTAAGGACGATCCATTTGTCCTCGCCAGTCAAGCCGAACAAGTATTTTATCTCGCTGATACCAAGTTAGGCGGCTCTTGGCACGTGGTGCAGAAAATAAAGCCCAGGAACGTATTTGACGTTCCCATACCAGAAGTTGAAGATAACGAGGACAAGAGAAATGACACGTTTAGGGTTGAAGAAGCATATCAAGAAGACATGCCATCTAGGGATATAGGGATTGATTCAAGTGTTGATATTGATATGGTGCAATTAGATAGAGATGATGTGCCACCTGATAATATTGATGCCTCAATAATACGTGATATTGTTACAGATGATAGCGGTTTCATTGATGACGACGTTACGGACAATGAGGATGAAATACTGACCAGTGATAGTGATGGTGAAGAAATAACTCTAAGCGATAGTGATAGAGACGACGATTATTAAATGTACACATGATTTACATGTCATTTTTCAATTCCAATAATTTATGTATTCCATGTATACGTGAAAATTATAAGCCATGATTAATTCTTTTTATTGACTTGTTTATAATCCACATTTGCAGTTGAGTCAATTTCTGATTATGTCCTCCTTAAACCGGAGCGTAGCAGAATCACGCAACATACTTCATCAGCTGTTGCAGATGGATATTTCGGTCCTATCTTCTTCTGGTAGGGCCATAGAGATACCCGGTCTGGTCGATGAGTGTAGAGTGGAATATATCGATGATGACTTAGACGAAAGATTATGCTATCTCAAAGAAATTCCAGGGCTGATGGAGATATATAACCGTGGGAAACGAGATATGGAAGATGTGACTCTGTCATTGGCACATCTGAATGGAGTCCCAAGAGACCAGATATCTCCTATTATGACTGGCATGTTGAAAAAGCCTAGCTATATGTCCTAGAGGGGGGGTGAAAAGGACAATGCCAAATAAAACTTATAACAGCGGAATTAAAAAGAATATGATAGCCAAAATAAATCACAATGCAAGAAAGTAAAATAACCTCAAAATTCAGATCTTGAGAGGTTGATACAAATGTTGTTCTAAGGACAACCTTACACCAAAAACCAGAGTTTATGGGAGGACAACCTTATTTCTAGAAAGATCTTTGTATCAAATCTCAAACCAAAGAGGAATACAGAAATAAATACAAACTGAATTGAAATAAATTATAATCACAAATGTATTGTTCTAGGGACAGCCATACACGATAAAAATGGCAGGGTAACCTTGCTGGAACAACTTTTAAAGGAAATTGAATATCAAGCTGATAAAGGAATAGCAGAAAATAAATTCTAAACTATTACAAAATTCTCACAATGCTTGAATTAAATGATTACAACATTCACCACCATACATACATCCCACAAAAGAATAATTAAAGATCAGAAGTATAAATCATTCAACCACAACACAAGGGATTATAGTGGTTCGCCTGTGTGTTCACCAACTGTTAAACAACAGCCACACAGAATGCTACTCCACTCCTAATATCCTCACACAGGGGATATTAGCGTTCACTAACAAAATAGGTTTTCCCAGGTTCACTCAAAACCTTTACAATTGTGTCTTTTTCTGTGGGCTTACACAATTAAAAAACCCCACTTCTGAGTTTTCCTGGCTCTCCTCAGATAACCAATACAACAAGATTTTTCTGGCAAATCTTGAAAGAAACCAAAACAGAAAGGAATTTACAATTAAATGTAAAATACCTGATTATCTCCTTCGTTGTAGCAGCCCGGTAGAACCAAATCAGAGTAGATGATTGAATGTCCAAGTTCAATGTCCAGTACTCAATTACAATGGTTCTAATTCTAATAGATTTTAAATTAAACTAAATAGGGCTTGCCTTAATTGATTTTGATTCCAAAGAAAGGGAATAACAATTCCTCTTATCAAATTAGATTGGAATAGCAGAAACAAAATCAATTAAATAAAGCTAAGGAAAGAGAATATTAAATAAGCACACTTAGCTTAGATGGAGCACAGAATTATCTCTCAGAAGTTCGACGAAGATTGGCTTGAATGAATTAATTAATTCGATGATTTCTTCTGAGATTCGTGCACTATTTATAGGTGAGTAGATCGCGTCTTCGACTGGTCTAAGGAGCTCTTCGACTAGTCGAAGCAATAACAGATATTTGAAAAATCAAGAGCGATAAGCTTTGACCGTTCTACGACTTGTCGAAGGTCTCCTTCGACTGGTCATAGGTCACCTTCGACTGGTCGAAGAACCTGAAAAACATCGCTGGATTTTGAGTCGAAGATTTTCAACTAGTCGAAGATGCAGTCGACACTGTTCCTTCGACTGGTCGAACAGATTCCTGGACTAGTTGAAGCCTAACAGATTTTATCCGAAATTTGTAACAAACTCACGACTGATCGAGGAATTTCTTAGACTGGTCGAAGCAACTCTAGGACTAGTCGAAGAACAGACCAAACTTATGTAAAATAAACATTCGATTTATGTATCCAAAGTGACCTACTTCTAAGGTCAACCTAAGGTCAGTCAAACCTCAACCATGAAGTAAGGACATTGAAACATTAGGAACTAGTGACCTTGAAGTATGAGCCTTGAAGACTTGATGTAGTTCAATATTGAAATCTTGATGTAGCTCAATCTTGAAAGTGTCTTGAGTTCTTTACAAACTGCCTTGTACTCTTCTTGAAGTCTTGCAGCTTGAGTCTTGTCTTGTGAGCAGTTCTTGTATTCAAGATTGATCCTTGTACTTGTGAGCTTTGCTTGTTGTGAGCTTAGCTTGTTTATGAATGTTGATCCTTGAGAGAGCTTCACTTATGCAAGTTATATATAACAGTGATTTTGACACCATAAATTTGACAACAGATAGGGATATAAACTATAGCACTTACACATGTTGGCTGTAAATATGTCGAGTGCTTCACACGAAATGACATATGCTTCTGAAGCATACGATAGCTTACGCAGGGAGTACTTCGGATAGTTTACCTTAAAGTTGTTTCGTATTACAACGAAATATGTGTATTTGATATAGAATGACAATGTATAATGAAATTTCTAATGATTATAGATTAAAGTTTACAGTTTTATTATATTTTGCTTGCATTATAGTGTAATGGTCTAATCATATTTTAATCATCTCTCTAAGCATAAACACATGCATTGTACCGTCAACACTACTTGTACAATATTTTAGTATATTCCACTTGTATTGACATTGTTTAAATTTATAAGTTCGTAGCTCGTAAATATTCAGTGATGGCACCAGGTGGGAGAGTACGTCGTTCGCGCACTGGATCTACCCCTTCTACTCGTGAAGTGACGGAGCTAGCATCGCCGTCACATGTTGCATCGCAGGCGTCTGATCCCTCGGTCGCGCATACACCGGGCACTGCATGTAAGTCTAGGCGTATATTTTTTTTAATGATTTCTGTTTATGTTTAAACTTACATATTTCTTTTGCAACAGCGTCGTCGACCAGCCGACGAGGACGTGGACCCACGCGTGGGTTACTTTTAGAGCAACTTACGCATGAGGGTAGGGTGACGGTAGAGTTCCCACAGGACTGCATTAGACCTATTGGGAACAATGCCATGTTGTTTACGTCGGAGGTCGGTGTCTTATGCCCATCTCTGATCCCCCCATCACTCCCCGTTGGGGAGATGTGACAGATGATGTGCGGCAGCTCATCCTCAGCGCCTTCAGGTAAATTTTAGTAAATTAAAATTTATTTTATAAAAGTTCATTTACAGTTAAGTTATTTTCTTAATAGGTTTATTATCTTAATCTATTATTTACGAAACTGCAGGATAAATTTGACTTGGATTTGAGTGTTCCGTACATCTCCCATGCCGTCGACGACATAATGAAGGAGCGGTTTAAGGATTACCGCAGTAAGTTATACCGGCAATACAAGCGGTGCATGAGCCACGAGGAGGCCGTACAGTCCGCACCGCTGCACGTGACCGATGAGGACTGGCGGATACTCTGTGATAGGTTTTCGTCTGATTCTTTTCAGGTAATATTTACATATTTATGATATCTTAACGTAATAATTAAATTCACAATTAATAACAATGTATTATGAATAACGTATTCAGAAGAGGAGCAAAATAAATTCTGACAATAGAGGAAAGTTAAAAGTGAACCACATAGCTGGTTCAAAGTCATTTGTACGACTTCGTCACGACATGGTAAGAAAGTACTGGTAATTATTACGTTTATATATTCTTTCCATACATTTATATTAATTGTATTGTTTTTTCAATTACGCAGCGAGATTCCGTCACTGGCCAGGAGCCCGGACCAGTAGACTTCTACAAAGGGACTCACTGTCGGCAGGCGACAGGATCTTGGGTACATCCTAGAGCCAGCGAGATTTGGGTAAAGATCCTTACATTGTAAAATTTATTTGCATTAAATTATAATAATGTCATTTATTATGAAAATTCATATGTTTTCATTACAGGAGGAGATGAACACCTTACGCAGTCAGCCCACTCCCGATGGTACTCAGTGGAGTGAGCCAGAGATCCTGAGTCAGGTGCATGGCACCCGTTCTGGATATGTGCGTGGGTTTGGCCATGGTGCCAAGCTCATGGCACCCGCTAGAGCTGCCTCCAGTCGATCCATCGTCGTTGGCGACAGCGCCGTACGCCGAGCTAATACTGCAGAGAGAGAGGTTCAGCAGCTACGGGTCATCGTCGATGACATCAAAGATTAGCTGGACAGACAGAGGGAGGAGTAGACGAGGCAGAGGGAGGAGCAGGAGAGGAGGATGGAGGAGGAGCTGGCGAGGCAGAGGGAGGAGCAGGAGAGGAGGATGAACGATCAGCTGGCGAGGCAGAGGGAGGAGCAAGAGAGGAGGATGGAGGAGATGTGGGTGGAGCATGAGCGACGGATGATGGAGATGTTTCAAGTTATCGCTGCACGCTTACCCACTGATGCCCCAGCACCTCCGCCTTCATCTGTGTGATTGTTTTATATATTTGTTTATTATTTTAAGTTTTGAATGAATGTGATGCGGATAAGATTATTTGTGTTTGGATGAATGTAGTTTATGTTTGGGTTTAGGTTAATTTAATTAGATGGATGTGAATGTGAATATGATGAAATATATATATATATATATATATATATATATATATATATATATATATATATATATATATATATATAATAGGTGCATATCAGGATGAATATGATGAAATATATTGTTAACAGGTGTATATCAGGAATTTTGTGCGGAATTTTAAGAGGCATATTTTAAAAAAAAAGACTTTTAGCAACGAAAATTTTCGTAGCTAAAAGTATTGTAATTTATTTTTAGCAGCGAAAATCTTCGCTGCTAAAAAGGCTTGTAAAGTTTTTTAACGACAAAAATTTTCGTTGCTAAAGGTGTAACGAATTTTTTGGCAGCGAAAACTTTCGCTGCTAGAGGTCATGTAAAGGTTTTTTACCGACGAAAATTATCGTTGCTAAAAAGGAACGAATTTTTAGCAGCGAAACTTTTCGCTGCTAAAAGTCATGCATAGTTTTTTTGCGACGAAAATACTCGTCGCTAAAAACTGAACTACTTTTAGCAGCGAAAATTTTCGTTGCTAAAAGTCTTGTACAATTTTTTTTACGACGAAAATTATTGTCGCTAGAAAGGAACGAATTTTTAGCAACGAAACTTTTCGCTGCTATACGTCTTGTATAGTTTTTGTTACGACGAAACTATTTGTCGCTAACAACTGAACTACTTTTAGCAACGAAAATTTTCGTTGCTAAAAGTCTTGTACAGTTTTTTTTACGACGAAAATTTTCGTCATTACAAGTAATGAATTTTTAGCAGCGAAAATTTTCGCTGCTAAAAGTCTTGTATATGTTTTTTGCGACGACAATATTCGTCGCTAAAAACTGAATAATACCTTTTAGCAGCGAAAATTTTCGCTGCTAAAAGTCTTGTACGGTTTTTTTTGGCGACGATTATGTTCGTCGCTAAAAGTAACGAATTTTTAGCAGCGAAAATTTTCACTACTAAAAGTCTTGTATAGTTTTTTTAGCGACGAAAGTTTTCGTCGCTAAAAGTCTTTCTTTAGCGACGATTTGAATTTTTCGCCGTTAAAATCAATACACGTTGGTCTTTTAGCGACGAGTTTAGCGACGAAAATTTTCGTCGCGAAATGTATTTAGCTACGAAAATATGACTTTTAGCGACGAAAATTTTCGTCGCTAAAAGGGGTATTTCTTGTAGTGTGAGAATATGCTTAATATAACATCATGATACATGCCCATACGCATCATTGGCATGCTCATCATTTGCATGCTTGTTACGAGGAGTGATTGATTATAACATGTTTCATTGGGCTAGTTGTTTTTGGGACTCCTTGAGAGACAAAGTTGCCCCACATGAGCGTGCGGTACGCGCAAGTTTGATGCATGACTGGATAGTATGACTCACGTATCTCGCATTTGTGTAACATGATCACTCTACGCCCTAGCGACATCAGGGCCATAGCCTCCACAGGTATATCGTGGTTGGCAGAATTAGACACCGAAAATATTTTGGTTCTAGCACTGGGGCACCATGGATGTCCCTGGGTGAAAGTCCCTAAACCCTTATGGTACCAGGAGGATGCTCCAACGTCGAGACCGAGTGAAAACATAAGTTCCCTAGTGCTAAATATCAGTAGGCCGTGTCTCCCACTATGTCGTGGTCGGTTGGAAGGGAGTGTGGCCTTATCCGTCCGAGGGTAGGGGCAAAGCTAGGCTGAGTTTAACTAGGTCAGAAATGGGTCCCATATCGACGAGCTGGGTAATTATTGGCAGACTACTGGCCAGGCGAGTAGTGAAGTCTTTTCCACTTACATAGTTGCGCGTACAGTTGGGGCGACAATCTGGTGTAGAGTGTACTAGACCCCGGTGATGATCTAGAGATGAATTGTACTGATGTGGATCTTGATAAGGACTGACATGCTTGGATTGCATCTTGCATTGCATCTTACATATGACATTGGCCACGTAGGCCTTGCACCGCATAGCCTTGGTATGACTGATAGCATTGTACTAGACCTCGGTGATATCCCAGAGTTGTACAGTACTAATATTGTGACGCCCCGTCACTGTTGCACACGTGGGCGGATGCTAATGTGGGCGGGTCCTAAGGGCCTGGGCGAGCTACTAGTGGTTGACAGGTTACTGTGCTGGCAGGCTATTGTGTATACAGTGGGGCAGATCCTTGTCTCACATCGGAAGCGTTGTGGTGGTTATATGTGGACTTACTGAATAAGAGTTGTGTACTCAGCATCTGACTCATTCATTCACTATCCACTCGGGCTGGTGGTGCGTAACTAAATCATTATGTGACCCTTCACTATAGCCATAATTTCGGTTGGGTACGCGACCAACCTGAGATCAGGAGTTTATTACATTGAGTCTAGTAATCCGAATTTAGGTATGTGGCTGGTTGGGATAAAAGTCCCTTGTGATGGACACCACAGCTTGCGAAACCATGTACTATCATCCCGACTTCACATGCCAGCTCTGTCATTGCCCTTCCATCGTATGTCACATAGTAGAAAATGGAATTTGATTATCTTGTTCTTGATGATTGGCTATTTTAATGATTCATGGTCGCTTGTTGAGTGACATGCCTATTATTGATGTCATGTTCATGATAACCATATAGTTGTACGACATGATTGATTGATAACCTACTCACCTATGATAACATGATTGGTTGATAACATGCCTATGGCTGTTTTGGATGTCTTTACGGGATCACTCTGATAAAACGTGTTTTACTCCCGGTACGCAGTAGACTCATGAGCTGTGGTTGCTCATACATATGACTTACACCTTTTCAGGATGCATACAAGAGCTGTTGGAGTTTGCTATTGTTTCTTTCATTACTGTTGAGCTGGTGCACCATATTATGTGTGATATGTCGAACAGGTTTGTCTCTTCGATATGTATTGATACCATGAACAAAAGTGTAACCGCCTAAACAGATTAACTGTTCAAAAAAAAATTACACTGAAAATCCTCCTTGTAGGACCCCAGGATCGAAATCTGGCATATGAGTGTCGGGAGCCGAGATTGGGATACTACGGAGGCTGTCAGCGCCGGATTCGGCAATCGGGAATTTTGTGAGCCCGGTTTCCGAGTTTGGGGCATGACATTTAAGATGGCCAAAAAAATAATTATAAGTGCAAATGAATAAACAAACAAACAAATAAATAAATAAATAACATTTTTATAACATCAAGTGAGAGAAACTCACTTTTTATATAAAAAAAGTATTTTCTTTTCTTTTCTTCCTCTTCCTTTTTCTCTCTCCTCCTTTTCTTTCTTCCTTTTTCTCTCTTCTCTCTCTCCCTCTCTTTCCAACTTGAATAACCAACAACCTCTCTCTCTCTCTCTCTCTCTCACGTGTAAGCAACCCATCTCTCTTCCTCACATCAACACAACAACACTCTCTCTTTACCTCATGTGTAAGCAACCCAACCCAATGAACTTCCCATATTCAGATTTGGTGAATGGCCACTCCTTCCTCTTTATAGTCCTCTTTTACACACGTGCACAAGCAAAACATTCACGATGCATTTATGCTTCGGTTTTGCATTCCTTTTCGTCACGGTTTTTTTTTTTTTTTTTGCAACGTGGGCTAGTCTAGTGCACACATGCACCATGCATCTCATGTGCATCGCATGCATGTGCCACATGTATGTGCATGCCACACATGTGATAGGTGTGTGCAGGTGATTGTTGTGCATGATGTGTTTGGTGCATGTGTGTGGTTGTAATGTATTCAATGGTGCATAAATGGATGATGTAGATGGATGGACGGATCGATGTATAAATAGATTAACGGATAGATATATGGTTAGATAAGTTGGTGCATGATCGGTGGATGAAAGGTGTACATATCTATAAAAGGTGGGATAGACGGGTACAATATGAGGATGGGTTAAATGAAATGGTGATGAACGGTGGTTTATGGAAGAAGTGATGTGTACACCTTTGGTGTGGACCTCACATTAGTTATGCAGTTAAGTAGAAAGGTAAGATTGTGGGTAGCCGCATGACCATCAAGATGGATCGTTAATTCAGATGCAAGGGCAAGTGTTCCAATGATTTTCAACATATGGATGGTTAGATGAGTGTATCTTTAGATGAATGGTTAGATTTATTTTTCAATAAATAATTAGATTCAAATATGTTCATATCAATGGTTGAGATTGGATAGGTTGATCGTGTAGATCAACGGTCATATTGGACTAATTTGGTACGTTGATCAATGGTTAAAATTGGATAGTTAAGATTAATTCGGGTTATTACATGTAGGACATGGAGTAAGCACGTGCCTATCACAAATGGATTGGAAGAAGTCTAGAAAGAAATCAACAAAGTTTTAACATAGTTCAATCGATCAAGGTCGATCAAGCAGACTGATTGAGTCGATCAATCGATCGATGGAAATTCAAATTTAGATGAAAAGGTTGATGGATCATTTTTACCCAGTTTGATTGATCAACCGATCAAGTCAATTAATCAAAAGAAATTCAATTTTATGGAAGTTTTGGATGTTTTGCGCCATTATGATCAATTTATCGATCGATCGACAGAATGTAAAAATTTGTCCATTTTTTCAATTTTTATTTCCTTATTTGTTTATTTTTTTTCTAATTGTGTCTTAGGGTTTGTTTAAGAGTATTTAAGCATGCAAACTCATTTATTTTGAGAGCTTTTTAATAAAATTTCTCAAATTCTCTTATTTATCTCTTGGATTTAAGACTTTTCTCTTGTGGCTTCAAGGGGGGCTTGTGGATTCAAGGTGTTTATTGTTTGAAGAAGACGGTGATCATCCTCATCACGCCCTTCCCAACATCAGTTTGGTATTAAAAACTATGTTCCAAACTGGATTTGATGAGAAGCCACCATCAGATCCGTATTTAGCCAGGTGATGAGTGAAAGACAACATTTAAGACCGATGAGGGTCTGTATGAATGGTTAGTCATGCCCTTCGGAATACGCTTAGTACATTTACGAGGTTGATGAACCAAGTTTTAATACCATTCATTGGACGATTGATGGTAGTTTATTTCGATGATATCTTGATATACAGTTAGAACGAGTCAAACCATGTGAGGCATCTTAGATAGGTGCTTCAAGCGCTCATAGAGAACAAGTCATACCTCAATATGAAGAAGTGCAGTTTTTTAATAGAGAGCCTCTTGTTTTTGGGCCCTGTCGTGACATCCACGGGCATCTGTGTTGATGAAGAAAAGGTGAAAGCCAGCAGAGAATGGATGGTTCCAACAAACATTCATAAAGTGCGAAGTTTTCACAGGTGGGCGATGTTCTATCATTGGTTCGTGAGGCACTTCAGTACGATCGTGGCACCGATCATTAACTACATGAAGAAGAGACATTTTTAGTGGACTGATGAGGCTGACATAAGTTTTCTAAAATTTAGCAAAAGTTGTCCACTGCTCCAGTCATTGTACTTCCTAGCTTTGATAAATTATTTGAAATTGAATGCGATATGCTTTGTATGTTGGCATTGGAGTGTGTTGTCTCAAGAGGGCATGTCAGTAGCCTTTTACAATGAGAAACTTAGTGATGCTCGGAAGAAATGGTCGACGCATGAGTTAGAATTGTACGCAGTGGTTCAGACTTTACGACATTGGAGGCATTATTTAATTCATAGGGAATTTTTACTCTATACGGACCACTAAGCCCTCAAGTTTATTAATAATTAGGCTAATGTTAACCGTGTGCATGGTAGGTGAATTTCTTTCTTGTAGGAATTCACATTCATGTTGAAGCATAAGGTCAGACAATAGAACAAGGTGATTAATGCACTTAGCTGGTGTACAACCATATTAGTCACCATGAGCAATGGGGTTGTCTGCTTCAAATACCTCAAGGATCTATATGTTGGTGACAGAAACTTCAAGGACGCATTGATTAGATGTCAAGAGGGTCATTCTAGTGACCTCCATATTCAAGATGATTCCCTTTTTAATAAAAATTGGTTGTGCATTCCATGAAGTTTGTTGTAACTTGTGAGAATATGTTATCCAAGAGTTACATGGAGGTGGCTTCGGTAGTCACCTAAGGTGGGACAAGACAATAACTCTCTCGAAGGAGCATTACTTTTGGCTATAACTAAAACAAGATGCTGAAAAATTGGTACAATGATGCCATGTGTCAGGCCTCCAAGGACAACACTTGGGAAGATTTATCCATGGACTTTGTACTAGGTCTTCTGTGGATCCAGCATGGAATGGACTTGATGTTTGTTGTGGTCGAAAAATTCTCCATGATAGCTCATTTCATACCGTGCAAGAAGACTCGATGCTACACATGTCACCAATTTGTTCTTTCGAGAGGTTGTTTGACTACATGTGTCCAAAGATTTATCACCTCAAATCATGACGCTAAGTTCCTCAGTCACTTTTAAAGGACTTTGTGGAGGTGATTTGACACCAAGCTACGGTTCAACAATGCATATCATCCACAGAAATATGGGCAAACCATGGTGGTAAATCATATACTCGGGGACCT
This sequence comes from Magnolia sinica, assembly GCF_029962835.1. Taxonomy (NCBI): domain Eukaryota; kingdom Viridiplantae; phylum Streptophyta; class Magnoliopsida; order Magnoliales; family Magnoliaceae; genus Magnolia; species Magnolia sinica. The sequence goes on along the minus strand of NC_080579.1, from coordinate 77,546,850 downwards.
TATACGATGCATCTCGGGTGATAAGCCCAAACAGTGGGATTTTGTCTTGGCTCAAGTGGAATTCGCATTCAATAATATGCAAAATCATTCCATCGGCAAGTCCTCATTTGAAGTTGTGTTTGAACAAGTACTTAAACATACTCTTGATTTTACGTTCCATTGCCCAAACTTTTATTCATGAGCGTTGTTGCAAAACATATGGCGGATCGAAACATAAGCGTACACTTTGATGTTTAGGCCAAGTCGCAAGCCTCCAATGACAAGTATAAGGCAATGGCTGACACACATCAGCACTTGAAGGTGTTCAATGTAGGCGACAACATTACGGTTTATCGGTGCAAGGAGAGATTTTCGACTGGAACGTATAATAAGCTGAAGAATAAGAAGATCAGGCTAGTACCTTTACTCTGTAAGATCAATGACAATGCCTATGTTGTTGATCTTCCTAAAGACATGGAGATCTCACGCGCATTCAATGTAACAAACCTGTACAAGTATCATGAACCGGAGCCGGAGGATAACTCGAGGATGAGTTTTTTTTTTCTAGGTGGAGGGGATCTGATGTAGAACATGGAGCAAGCATGTGCCTACCACAAATGGACTGGGAAAAAATTCAGAAATAAATCAACAAAGTTTCAACGTAGTTCAATCGATAAAGGTCGATCGAGCAGACCGATCGAGTTAATTGATGGATTGATTGATCGATGGAAATTCAAATTTACATGAAAAGCTTGCTGGATAATTTTTACTCAGTTCGATCAATCGGAATCAATTCAATTTTATGTGTTTTAGTCTTTGAAAGTTTTGCGCCATTCCAATTGATGATCAATGGAATGTGAAATTTTGTCTATTTTTTCGGTTTTTAATTTTTAATTTGTTTATTTTTTCTAATTATATTTTAAGATTTATTTAAGAGTATTTAAACATATAAACTCATTTATTTTGAGAGATTTTTAATAAAAAATTTTAAATTCTCTACTTTATTTTGTTAATACGACAGGTTTATTCGGTGGATTCAATTCAAGGGCCGTGTAAATTCAATGTAAGACCCGTATCCTAGTCCGTTCTGTTCCGTCGAATCCCGCGATCCTTCCTGTCGAATTTCGGCAACCTGTGACGTATAATCGACGTTGCGATCGACCCTAAGTCGTATGCTGTACATTTGAGTCGGCTTAAATCAAGACTTGTACCATTGCGACCGCACCGTCGCCGCGGTTCCGACGCCGCGTCTCTCGCGCCGATCCGATACCCTAGCAGGAAGATGTGAGCCGGCGTTTATTTCGAAGAAAACGCCGCGCGTTTGCAATCCCAAGAGAATCTCTACAATATGTCAAATCAATCCCATCAATCAATCTCATCCATCATCTCTTGTCAAGTACAAGCAACCCATGCTTTCTCTCTCCAAAGTCAACCCTTTCTCACCCTCTCTCTTACACACCCATGCTAGTCAAGTACACATCACCTCACCCATCACTCACATCCATCACTCTCTCTCTTTACATCCCATCTCTCCCTCTCTCTCTCTCATTTTCTCAACTCTATCCCAAGCAAGAGAGAGCTCACGTCCAAGCTCTTTTCCATGTGAGAGAGTGCATGTGTGTGGACCACTTTCCCATCCCAAATCCTCCATCCTAGCCTTTCACTTCTCATCTTCAACCATCAAAGTGAAGCTTAAGGAGACCGGCATTTCAACGGACCGAGAAGATCAACCGGTGGGTGCTTATATAGGCTAGATTTTCATGTTCTTATGATGGGCCAAGTGAGGCCTACCGATCAATGGTATGGATCTCACTTTGGACCCTTGATGTGGCTAATGGCCCACCTTGATGCTTAAGATCATTCCATGATGGGGCCATTCTCCATGGACCCCATCATGATGTTTATTTTCTTTCATGAATATGGTCATCTAGACCTTCTAGTTTGGTGGAGAAAGGATCTCCACCATTGATTTTCAATTTGGTGGGCCCATATGCAATGGGACCCACTTGATGTATGATTGGATGCTTGAAACGGAGGGCCCATAGTGCCGGGGTCCCTCCATCATGCGTGTCCCTTTATCTCTCTCTCTCTCTCTCCCTCCCTTTCTTTTATTCTTCTTTTCATGAGATGTTGGTGTGATTGTGTGGCCCGCCCGAATAGACCCCACCATAAGGCTTGTATTTTATCCTAAACCATCTATAGGTGGGACCCCCCTTATATGTATTGTATCCACAACACTCATCATTTGGTGGCCCACCTAAACAGGGCCCACCTTATGCATGTGATTGGCTCAGACTGTCCAGCGTCCAGGGACGCTGGACGTCCATGGAAAATACAAATATAAGCTTGGTTCACAAGCTTCTTGGTGGCCAACTCATATAGGCCTCATCTTGATGTATGCTTCAAATCCAAGCCGTCCATCTCATTTTCCAGATTATTTTAGGCGTTGAGCCGGAAAATGGGACTGATCTAACTTTCTGACGGGCCACACCTTTGAAAATAGTAATTTCCACCGTTGAAAATTCACCTTAGTTTTTCTACATGCCCAAAAATGTCCAATATTGGACTTGATGGAATTGTTATACATGGTAGGATCCATTGGCGGACCCGGATTCAGCAGATGTGGGCCCTACCTTTGAAAAACCACAAAAAAACAAGTTTTCAAAAAAAAAAAGAATGCAACAGCAGCATGGCTGCTGCTGCTATCAGACGCCAGCGCGTCAGGCGGGCGGGCTGGCAGATAGCACCCTCCCACGGCCCCTGACGTGGGCCCCACCTTGATGTTTATATGTCATCTAAGCCATCCATATGGTGGGCCATTAGGTCAGAGAGCCCCCCTTCAAATTTCAGCCTCTTCCAAGACTCAGGTGGCCCACATCATGGGAAACAATGGGACTGAACGTCTGCCTTTGAAAACTTCTCCTGGGCCACAGAAGTTTTGGATCAATCTGAAATTTATTTTTACTCTTCGTCCAGGTCTATGTGACCACATGGACGGATTGGATGGTGAACAAACGTTATGGTGGGCCACACGTGGGACCCACAGTGATGTATGTATTTTATTCACACCGTCCCCAGCACGGGACGGTGGAACCCACCGTGTATGTGTTCTCTCCACGCCGTCCACGGCAGTGGACGGTGAGCTCCACCATGATTTATGTGGTTATCCACACTGTCCACTGTCTGGACGGTGGACCCCACCATGATGCTTGTGTTGCATCCCCAACCGTCAATCCTTTTTGCAAGCTCATTTTAAGGCATGATTCAAGTGGTTCAAGTGGGTCAGATATGTGGTTCAAGTGGGTCCTACCACTATTAATTGAAGTAAGGATCAGTTGATCCTTTGGCATGAATTATATATATATATGTATGTATATATGTATTTGTGGCCATTTTTAAGGCCCACCTTGACATTTATAGGGCCCGTGTTATGAGGCCCATTTGATCTACATATGGGGCCCAATTGGTGTGGTCCATTTGAGATACATAAAGCCCATGTGATTAGGCCCATTCTGATATATTCTAAGGCACATGGGTTATAGCCCATTGCAATGTACATAAGGCCCGTTGGTAAGGCCCATTAATGTGGCTCATTTGATGAATGTAAAGCCCATGTGATTAGGCCCATTCTGATATATTCTAAGGCACATGGGTTATAGACCATTGCAATGTACATAAGGCCTGTTGGTAAGGCCCATTAATGTGGCTCATTTGATGAATGTAAGGCCCATGTGATACGGCCCATTTGATGTACCTAAGGCCCATGGATCGAGACCCAACGGGTTGTCCTTAGGGTCCATTGCAATGCATGATTTCTCCATGGTTTGTGGCAAGCTATGCCTTGGGAGAAATGTTGGTTTGACGTCCACATTGCAAGTATAATGTTGGTTAAATGTCCGCATTACGACTCTCCCTAGGGCCCATCGATAGGCCGTACTTGTGGTGTGTAGGCCTTCTAGGCCCATCTGCATTGTAGGGATAATTCATCACTTTATAACATGCTTAGTATAGCTCCATGATACATGCCCATACGCATCATATGTATGCTTGATATGAGGAATGTTTGATCATAGCATAAGCCGTTGGGTTGTGACATTTACGGGACTCCTTATGAGACGGAGTGCCCCCACATGAGTGCGTGGTACGCACAGGATTACTGCATGATTTGACGATGTGACTCATGCATTCCGCATATGTGTGACTTGATCACTGCATGCCCTAGCGACATCAGGGCCGTGGCCTCCACAGGCACATCGTGGATGGTCGTATCGGATACCGGAAATATTAGCTCTAGCATTGTGGGCACTTAGGATGTCCTTGGGTGAAAGTCTTAGAACCTTTTTGGTACCAGGAGATGCTCTAAAGTCTAGACCGAGTGGATACCCGAGCGCCCGAGTGCCGAATACCAGTAGGCCGCGTCTCCCACTGTTTCGTGGTCGGTTGGAAGGGGGTGTGGCCTTATCCGCCCGAGTGAGGGGGCTATAAGCTAGGCTGAGTTTGACCAGCTCGCAAATGAGTCCGCTATCGACGAGCCGGGTAGATATTGGCAGACTACTGGTCAGGCGGATAGTGTGGTCTCTTCCACTTGCTTGACTGTGCAGCTAGGGAGGAGGCAGTCAGTGTGAGGTGTATTAGACCCCGGTGATATCCAGAGAGGAACTGTACTGATATGTGTACTTGATGAGGACTGACATGCTTGCTTCACATCTCGCATATGACATTTGGCTACATGGGCCTCGCATCGCATGGCCTTGGTATGGCCGATAGCATTCATGTCTTGCATCATATAGCGTTGGTACAGCTGATAGCATTCATGGACTTATCGCATATTTCCGCATTACTCTGATATTGTACACTTGGCACTGGCCTTGCACACACACTTACACCACCCTCTAAGCTTTTGTAAGCTTATGCACGACCGTTGCGTGCAGGTAGTATTGGACAGCAGCAGCGCTGAGGCAGGAGTGCACATCAGTTTATTTTGAAGCTTTTGATCACCCTGTATTTCCCTTTCTGCTTTGTACTTAAAAGTTTTTGATATAGTGGATATGTGGTGATGTTGTTTTGTGACTTGGTTATGCTTATGGTTATGCTCTATTACAAAAAAAAAATTTTAACTGAAAATCCTCCTTGTAGGATCCCAGGATCGGAATCTGGCATGAGAGTGCCGGAATCCGAGAACGGGGCACTACAGAGGCTGGCGGCACTGGATTCGGCGATCGAAAATTTTGTGAGCCCGTTTTCCGAGTTTGGGACGTGACAGAAGTTGGTATCAGAGCATAACTTGAGAATACCTGAGGATCACATCACATATCTGCTATGAACTTAGAATGAATAGGTTCCAAGCCCGAATAACTTCGCGATTTCTTTCTTTTGACTTAGACCCTTAACGTTTATGCCTTCGAGAATTCTCAAGGCTGATAGGCCCTTGTTCCTTCCTGTAGGACAAATGGCTAGAAGATCGACCCGAGCGAATCCCCCTCCTCCACCTGCGACTCCCGCTCCTCCACCAGCTGCTGCTCCCGCTCTACCACCGGCGACTCCCGTTCCGCCACCAGATATTCCTGATTTTCAGCCCGAGGATGCCACTCCTTTACCTGAGACCGGTGCGGATCCGACCGTACCCGTGAGTGCCACCCAGGTGCAGCAGATGCTTCAGGCGATGACCGCTATTCTTTAGGGGCATAGCAGACATCCCACTGTTACACCAGCCGAGGCTGAGCAGGAGCGTGCGAGCGCCCTTCTCAAGGACTTTCGACAGCACGATCCTCCGCGTTTCCGGGGTGAGCCTGACCCTACTGCAGCTGAGATATGGTGCTCCCAGGTGGAGAAGATATTTGACACCATGAGATGTACGACCCAGCAGCGTGTCCCATTAGCTGTATTCCTTCTCCAGGGTGAGGCTCAGCATTGGTGGGCATCTGTAGCCCGATCTGTAGCCACTGATTTTGAGTGGACCTGGGAGGACTTTGTGGACCGGTTTGACCGAAAGTTCTTTCCCGAGCATGTGCGACAACAGCGCGCATTAGAGTTTGAGACTCTGGTCCAGGGAGACATGTCTGTGTCCCAGTATGAGGCTCGTTTCGTCGCACTATCGAGATTCGTGACGTATCTTGTTGATGATGAGGGGCGGAAGGCCCGCCGTTTTGAGAACGGTTTGCGTCCTGCCCTCAGGAGTCGTGTGATCGGACACATGCTTCCGACTTTTGAGCAGATTGTGGAGAGGGCTCAGATTTATGAGTCGGATTGGGCCAGTTTGCAGAGAGCCCGTGACCAGAGGGGAGATCAGAAGAGGAAGGCGCCCTCTGGTAGTTCCCAGCAGCAGCAGCATCGTTCACAGCAGCCACGCACGACCCGCCCAGCAATTCGAGCACCGACAGTACCCCCAGCACCACCTTGGGACCATTTACGGTACTTGCTTTGGTTGAGGTAGGGACGGGACATTGCGTGCGGTCGTCCCCATCCACCGCGGCAGCAGCCTAGGACACCGCATCAGCCTCCACGACGCCCACCACTGCGGCAGCAGCCTAGGACACCGCATCAGCCTCCATGACAGCCACCACTGCAGCGGCGGCGACCACATCACCAGCCTCCGGGGCCTCCCCCACTGCAGCAGAGGCAAGAGATCGAGCCGCCACGGCGCAGCGATCGGCATCGGCGAGAGACCTTAGAGGGGACTGCACCTCCCAGCGAGTTCAGGGTAGATTTTATGCCGCATAGCAGGACCTCAGTCATCGGAGGGGTCGTCGAGGGTACTCTCCCTGTTTCGCATGCATTGCACGTGTATTATTTGACTCGGTGCATCTTATTCCTTTGTGGCCGCGATTTTTGTCGATCGATCGGTTTGCGATGGAGTCCGCCCGTGAGGGTTTGTCGATTTACGCCCTTAGGGAAGACTGCAGATTAGACCGATTTTGCTCGTCTTGCCCGTTTCCGATTGGGGATATCTTTTTGCTGCGGACCTATTCGTATTGCCGATGTCCGATTTTGATGTTATCTTGGGCATGGATTGGCTCGCCAGTATCATGCCGTATTGGCTGCTGCAGGGCAGTCCACGTTCTATATACCGGCGTGCGAGTTCCGATTTGTTGCGAGCCCAGGAGAGCTGCTTTCTTATCATTATCGTGTGCCGTTGAGGAACCAGCTGCCTTGATAACCAGCTGCCGGTTGTTTGTGGTTTTCCGATGTATTCCGGGAGATTCCGGGGTTACCACCTCGTCGGCGTGAGTTCAGATTGATCTTGTGCCTGTCGCGCCTATTTCAAAGGCCCCGTGTCGTATGGCACCATTGGAATTACGAGGCTTTTGGGTGGGACGAGTTGCGCGAGTTAGGCTTTATCCGTCGGAGCAGTTCGCAGTGGGGAGCACCGGTACTCTTCGTGAAGAAGAAGGATGGCTCGTTGAGGCTTTGCGTAGATTACCGCGAGCTCAACAAGGTCACAATCAAGAACAAGTACCCGCTTCCGAGGATCGATGATTTGTTTGATTAGCTGCAGGAGGCGCAGTTCTTTTCGAAGATAGACTTGCGGTCCGGTTATCATCAGGTTCGGGTTCGAGATGAGGATATCCCGAAGACAGCCTTCAGGACTCGCTATGGTCATTTTGAGTTCCAGGTCATGTCCTTCGGACTGACCAATGCGCCCGCTGTGTTCATGCAGTTGATGAACGAGGTTTTTCGTCCATATCTCGACCAGTTTGTTGTGGTGTTCATCGACGACATTCTGATCTATTCGAGGATCCGTAAGGAGCATGAGCGGCATCTGGAGATCACATTACAAACCCTCCGTGCACACCAGCTTTACGCGAAGCTGGAGAAGTGCGAGTTCTGGCAGGAGAAGGTGAAGTTCCTCGGTCATGTGGTGACGAGGCAGGGTGTCGCAGTGGACCCTTCAAAGATTGATGCCGTACGTCAGTGGGGCCAGCCCACGAACGCATCCGAGATCCGTAGTTTTCTTGGTTTAGCGGGCTACTACCGACGTTTTATTGAGGGATTCTCTCGCATTGCAGCCCCGTTGACCAGGTTGACTCGGAAGGGTGCCGAGTTCGTGTGGAACGATGCTTGTGAGCAGGCATTTATGGAGCTGAAGGACCATCTCACGTCTGCTCCTGTCCTCACTCTTCCCTCTGGGAGTGATGGATTTGTTGTATTTACCGATGCCTCGCGAGTTGGTTTGGGTGCTGTCTTGATGCAGCAAGGGAAACCGGTGGCTTATGCGTCTCGTCAGCTCAAGGTCCATGAGCTGAACTACCCTACGCATGATTTGGAGCTGGCAGCAGTAGTCTTCGCACTGAAGGTGTGGAGACACTATCTTTATGGGGTGAGGTTCGAGCTCTTCTCCGACCACAAGAGCTTGAAGTATTTGTTCTCTCAGTTCGAGCTAAACATGAGGCAGAGGCGTTGGATGGAGCTCCTGAAAGACTATGATTTTGATCTCCAGTACCACCCGGGCAAGGCGAACGTGGTGGCGGATGCCCTCAGCCATCAGCCACGGGGCGTGGTGGTGCACATGATGATTAAGGAGTGGAGGATGCTTGAGGATGTGTCTGCATTTGACTTTGAGATCGGCTTGTAGTCTTCTATTGTACAGTTATCAAGCCTGTCGATTCAACCCTCTCTTGTTGCAAGAGTGATCGAGGCTCAGTAGGCAGATGAGTTATTGCAGGATTACCAAGCAGAGGCAGCATCTGAGAGTCAGACAGATTAGTAGATTCGTTCTGATAGTGGACTTCGTTTCAGAGGTCGATTATATGTCCCAGATATTCCTGAGTTGCGCCGAGATCTTATGACCGAGACACATCGATCACGATTCTCTATCCACCCTGGCTCAACGAAGATATATCGCGATATGAGGCGTCAGTATTTTTGGGCGGAGATGAAGCGCTAGATAGCCAGTTTTGTGGCTGAATGTGACGCATGCCAACGTGTCAAGGCCGATCACCAGAGACCCCCTGGTCTATTGCAGCCATTGAGCGTCCCGATGTGGAAGTGGGAGCACATATCTACCGATTTTGTCATGGGTTTGCCGAGGACTCAGCGTGGTCATGACGCTATCTGGGTTGTCGTGGACCGTCTGACGAAGTCGGCACACTTTCTTGCAATTCGTGAGACTTGGCATACGGACCGGCTCTCCAAGATGTTTGTTGATGAGATCGTGAGACTACACGGTGTTACTGTCTCGATTGTTTCAGACCGAGACCCGAGGTTCACATCTCAGTTTTGGAGGAGCTTTCAGAGAGCGATGGGGACTGATTTACAGCTCAGCACCGCGTATCATCCGCAGACCGATGGCCAGATCGAGAGGGTCAACCAGATCCTTGAGGACATGCTTCGGGCCTGCGCGATTGATTTCTCGGGTAGTTGATACGAGCACCTGCGATTGGCTGAGTTCGCGTACAACAACAGCTATCAGGCGACCATTGGCATGGCTCCTTTTGAAGCATTATATGGCAGACCGTGCAGATCTCCGAGTTGTTAGACCGAGGTTGGAGAGCGGCGTCTCTTAGGTCCTGAGCTTGTGCTGCAGACATCAGAGGTTATCGACATCATTAGGCAGAGGATGCGCACAGCTCAGAGCCGGCAGAAGAGTTTTGCTGACCGTCGGCGTCGTCCCTTGGAGTTTACCATTGGGGACCATGTGTATCTCAAGGTCTCACCCATGAAGGGTGTGGTTCGTTTTGGAGTGAAGAGCAAGCTTGCCCAGAGATTTATAGGACCTTTCGAGATCACCGGGCGCGTTGGCGCCGTGGCCTATCGGCTTGCCTTGCCATCTCAGTTGTCTGGTGTCCACAACGTTTTCCACGTCTCTATGTTGAGGAAGTGTGGGTCAGACATCGTGCCTGTTATTGATTGGCAGCCGTTAGAGGTTCGTGAGGACGCTTCTTACATTGAGCAGCCAGTTGTATCCTCGATCGAAAGGAGCAGGTCCTGTGGACCAAGGTCATTCCCCTGGTGAAGGTGCAGTGGAGCCATCATAGTGTGGATGAGGCGTCTTGGGAGCGCGAGGCGGAGATTCGAGAGCGTTATCCCCATCTTTTCGATGTTTGATTGTATGATGTATGTGTTTTGATTATATATGATATTATATTTCCTATTCTCTTATGAGTTATGTTGAGTTGTGATGGTAGTGCAAATTTCGAGGACGAAATTTCTTATTAGGTGGGGAGAGCTGTAAGACCCGTATCCTAGTCTGTTCTGTTCCGTCGAATCCCGCGATCCTTCCTGTCGAATTTCGACAACCTGTGACGTATAATCGACGTTGCGATCGACCCTAAGTCGTATGCTGTACATTTGAGTCGGCTTAAATCAAGACTTGTACCATTGCGACTGCACCGTCGCCGCGGTTCCGATGCCGCGTCTCTTGCGCCGATCCGATACCCTAACAGGAAGATGTGAGCCGGCGTTTATTTCGAAGAAAACGCCGCGCGTTTGCAATCCCAAGAGAATCTCTACAATATGTCAAATCAATCCCATCAATCAATCTCATCCATCATCTCTTGTCAAGTACAAGCAACCCATGCTTTCTCTCTCCAAAGTCAACCCTTTCTCACCCTCTCTCTTACACACCCATGCTAGTCAAGTACACATCACCTCACCCATCACTCACATCCATCACTCTCTCTCTTTACATCCCATCTCTCCCTCTCTCTCTCTCATTTTCTCAACTCTATCCCAAGCAAGAGAGAGCTCACGTCCAAGCTCTTTTCCATGTGAGAGAGTGCATGTGTGTGGCCCACTTTCCCATCCCAAATCCTCCATCCTAGCCTTTCACTTCTCATCTTCAACCATCAAAGTGAAGCTTAAGGAGACCGGCATTTCAACGGACGGAAAAGATCAACCGGTGGGTGCTTATATAGGCTAGATTTTCATGTTCTTATGATGGGCCAAGTGAGGCCTACCGATCAATGGTATGGATCTCGCTTTGGACCCTTGATGTGGCTAATGGCCCACCTTGATGCTTAAGATCATTCCATGATGGGGCCATTCTCCATGGACCCCATCATGATGTTTATTTTCTTTCATGAATATGGTCATCTAGACCTTCTAGTTTGGTGGAGAAATGATCTCCACCATTGATTTTCAATTTGGTGGGCCCATATGCAATGGGACCCACTTGATGTATGATTGGATGCTTGAAACGGAGGGCCCATAGTGCCGGGGTCCCTCCATCACACGTGTATATCTCTCTCTCTCTCTCTCCCTCCCTTTCTTTTATTCTTCTTTTCATGAGATGTTGGTGTGATTGTGTGGCCCGCCCGAATAGACCCCACCATAAGGCTTGTATTTTATCCTAAACCATCTATAGGTGGGACCCCCCCTTATATGTATTGTATCCACAACACTCATCATTTGGTGGCCCACCTAAACAGGGCCCACCTTATGCATGTGATTGGCTCAGACTGTCCAGCGTCCAAGGACGCTGGACGTCCATGGAAAATACAAATATAAGCTTGGTTCACAAGCTTCCTGGTGGCCAACTCATATAGGCCTCATCTTGATGTATGCTTCAAATCCAAGCCGTCCATCTCATTTTCCAGATTATTTTAGGCGTTGAGCCGGAAAATGGGACTGATCTAACTTTCTGACGGGCCACACCTTTGAAAATAGTAATTTCCACCATTGAAAATTCACCTTAGTTTTTCTACATGCCCAAAAATGTCCAATATTGGACTTGATGGAATTGTTATACATGGTAGGATCCATTGGCGGACCCGGATTCAGCAGATGTGGGCCCTACCTTTGAAAAACCACAAAAAAACAAGTTTTTTTTAAAAAAAAGATGCAACAGCAGCATGGCTGCTGCTGCTGTCAGACGCCAGCGCGTCAGGCGGGCGGGCGGGCGGACAGCACCCTCCCACGGCCCCTGACGTGGGCCCCACCTTGATGTTTATATGTCATTTAAGCCGTCCATATGGTGGGCCATTAGGTCAGAGAGCCCCCCTCCAAATTTCAGCCTCTTCCAAGACTCAGGTGGCCCACATCATGGGAAACAATGGGACTAAACGTCTGCCTTTGAAAACTTCTCCTGGGCCACAGAAGTTTTGGATCAATCTGAAATTTGCTTTTACTCTTCGTCCAGGTCTATGTGACCACATGGACGGATTGGATGGTGAACAAACGTTATGGTGGGCCCCACATGGGACCCACAGTGATGTATGTATTTTATTCACACCGTCCCCAGCACGGGACGGTGGAACCCACCGTGTATGTGTTCTCTCCAGGCCGTCCACGGTAGTGGACGGTGAGCTCCACCATGATTTATGTGGTTATCCACACTGTCCACTGTCTGGACAGTGGACCCCACCATGATGCTTGTGTTGCATCCCCAACCGTCAATCCTTTTTGCAAGCTCATTTTAAGGCATGATTCAAGTGGTTCAAGTGGGTCAGATATATGGTTCAAGTGGGTCCTACCACTATTAATTGAAGTAAGGATCGGTTGATCCTTTGGCATGAATTATATATATATATATATATATATATATATATATATATATATATATATATATGTATTTGTGGCCATTTTTAAGGCCCACCTTGACATTTATAGGGCCCGTGTTATGAGGCCCATTTGATCTACATATGGGGCCCAATTGGTGTGGTCCATTTGAGATACATAAAGCCCATGTGATTAGGCCCATTCTGATATATTCTAAGGCACATGGGTTATAGCCCATTGCAATGTACATAAGGCCCGTTGGTAAGGCCCATTAATGTGGCTCATTTGATGAATGTAAAGCCCATGTGATTAGGCCCATTCTGATATATTCTAAGGCACATGGGTTATAGACCATTGCAATGTACATAAGGCCTGTTGGTAAGGCCCATTAATGTGGCTCATTTGATGAATGTAAGGCCCATGTGATACGGCCCATTTGATGTACCTAAGGCCCATGGATCGAGACCCAACGGGTTGTCCTTAGGGTCCATTGCAATGCATGATTTCTCCATGGTTTGTGGCAAGCTATGCCTTGGGAGCAATGTTGGTTTGACGTCCACATTGCAAGTATAATGTTGGTTAAATGTCCGCATTACGACTCTCCTTAGGGCCCATCGATAGGCCGTACTTGTGGTGTGTAGGCCTTCTAGGCCCATCTGCATTGTAGGGATAATTCATCACTTTATAACATGCTTAGTATAGCTCCATGATACATGCCCATACGCATCATATATATGCTTGATATGAGGAATATTTGATCATAGCATAAGCCATTGGGCTGAGGCATTTACGAGACGCCTTATGAGACGGAGTGCCCCCACATGAGTGCATGGTATGTGCAGGATTGCTGCATGATTTGACGATGTGACTCATACATTCCACATATGGGTGACTTAATCACTGTACGCCCTAGCGACATCAGGGTCGTGGCCTCCACAGGCACATCGTGGATGGTCGTATCGGATATCGAAAATATTGGCTCTAACATTGTGGGCACTTAGGATGTCCTTGGGTGAAAGTCCCAGAACCTTTTTGGTACCAGGAGATGCTCCAACGTCTAGACCGAGTGGATACACGAGCGCCCGAGTGCCGAATACCAGTAGGCCGCGTCTCCCACTGTTTTGTGGTCGGTTGGAAGGGGGTGTGGCCTTATCCGCCCGAGTGAGGGGGCTATAAGCTAGGCTGAGTTTGACCAGCTCGCAAATGAGTCCGCTATCGACGAGCCGGGTAGATATTGGCAGACTACTGGTCAGGCGGATAGTATGGTCTCTTCCACTTGCTTGACTGTGCAGCTAGGGAGGAGGCAGTCAGTGTGAGGTGTATTAGACCCCGGTGATATTCAGAGAGGAATTGTACTGATATGTGTACTTGATGAGGACTGACATGCTTGCTTCGCATCTCGCATATGACATTTGGCTACATGGGCCTCGCATCACATGGCCTTGGTATGGCCGATAGCATTCATGTCTTGCATCATATAGCGTTGGTACAGCTGATAGCATTCATGGACTTATCGCATATTTCTGCATTACTCTGATATTGTACACTTGGCGCTGGCCTTGCACACACACTTACACCACCCTCTAAGCTTTTGTAAGCTTATGCACGACCGTTGCGTGCAGGTAGTATTGGACAGCAGCAGCGCTGAAGCAGGAGTGCACATCAGTTTATTTTGAAGCTTTTGATCACCCTGTATTTCCCTTTCTGCTTTGTACTTAAAAGTTTTCAATATAGTGGATATGTGGTGATGTTGTTTTGTGACTTGGTTATGCTTATGGTTATGCTCTATTACAAATTTTTTTTTTTACTGAAAATTCTCCTTATAGGATCCCAGGATCGGAATCTGGCATGAGAGTGCCGGAATCCGAGAACGGGGCACTACAGAGGCTGTCGGCACTGGATTCGGCGATCGGAAATTTTGTGAGCCCGTTTTCCGAGTTTGGGACGTGACATTCAAGGTGCTTACCGTTCGATTAAGACGGCCATCATTGTCATCTATCCTTTCCTGCGTCATCCTGTCGTATAAGCATGTGTCCGTTCGTCCAGGTGAAAGTGGACCGCTGACTGTTTTGTAATTCATCCGTCCATTTAAGAACCACCAATCGATGATCTGGGGACAATGGATTGGCGTCATCTTTGGACCACGGCCCATCCAAGAAAAGTGGTGCTCAACCAACGGACTACTGTAGGGACTACTATATGAATGGTCCTTGTCTGCCATACCCCACCACGTCTACGGTTGGGACGTAACTTCTTGGATGCACGTGATTGAAGAGCGGCCACGTTTATAATTTTAAAAAGGAAAAATATCTACCAACAATTTTATCATCCTCCAGAGGAGAAATGGACGGACTATAAATCGTACACGTGAGATGTGTTTTAATGATCCAAACCGTTCATACTATAGGCCACAACGTAAATGGAGGACACCCAAAAAATCTGCCACACTAACACTTTGTTCATGAAACTCATTTCCTTTTGAGTATATCACCTTAGCTATCTTTTCATGGGCCATTGATCTAATGGTTAGGATCAAAATTTTTGAAGATTTTCAAGGAAGCCATCATGAGATCTATGGTTTGGGCCACTGAAGTATGGCCCCATGTACGAATCATGCTCTTGTATAAAGAGGACTTACAGGATTCACCTTACTGTACGCCAATTTTTAATTCTGGTAAGTGGGGTCCATGGTTCAGTAATCCAGACCATTGATCAGTTGTTTAACGCTATGGATGAACCATGCCGAAGAGATGTACTTTATTGGGTAAAATCTAAGCTTTTCATTTTGCGCCATACAGGTAGACCGAAGAAAAACTAACTGGTCATGTTCAAATGAAAATGTCCAGTGATTGGCATTATCTTCTTATTTGGAGATCTTTAGGGCATGGTACATATGTGGTGGGACGCACTAGAACAATGGTCTGGATTCCCCTGTAAGAGGCGCACGATAAGAATTGGAAGCCAGCATGTACACATGGCTTTGGATAAGGTACAAGCTGCAAAGTCATCCATGTGTGCCACGAGTGAGAAAGATGACTTCCCACGTTTTAGAACAAAAAAAAAAAGAAAAAAGTAATAGATTGAAATCCGTGCAAAAAGAATAAAAATGTGGGCTACCACTGTCTGTATGCCTTACGTCAAATCCGTCAATTCGTGCCCCTTCACTCGGTATCTCTGAGGGCAAACGGGCAGATTAGGTGCTGCCCGGCATTATGTAAGGGGGTGTTTGGCGCATGGTATTAGGAGGGATTAGGTGGGATGGAATTCAAAAAATAGTAACTGTGGATTTTTCGAGAAATTGTCTTGCAATTTCATAAATTTTGTAATTTTATAAGATTTTGTGATATACTGTTTGGATGACATGGGATGAACATGCTTCAACAACTCCCATCCTACGGTCATGTTTTGATTGAGCAGGTTTCAACAACTCTCACCCTACAACTCGTACTCCAGGGATGGATTTGCGAATTCCATCAGCCAAGCGCTGCATCTAAGGAAGGATTCGCCAATTCCATCGGCCAGGCACTGCTTGAAACTCAACAAACTCACTTTTTTCGACAGTCTCAAACAGTCGCAACTGAAAATCTATGGGTTTCACAAACCCACTCCCACCTATTCCCATCCATTCCCACACGCCAAACAGCCCCTAAGACGTGTGGCTCTTACCGTGGGGCCCACTTTAATGTATATAATCTGTATCTGTATCCACACCGACCATCCATTTTTTTTATGTCATTTCAAGGTATGAGGCAAAAAAATGTAACAGATCTGAATCTCAGTTGGACCATACCATAGGAAAACGGAAAATTGTGGTGATTGACCATTAAAAAAATACTTGTGGCCCACCAAAATTTTTGTATTAAGCTGTTACATAACCTTATCAACAAGTTAAATGTCACTCGCACTACTACTGCACTCACATCACAATGGGTCCTTGAACCCTTGACCTCATTTTGAAACCCTAGTCAGTCTATCACTATAGAGTATGGTTATATTTATATATGGACCAATTCATTTATAAGGTGAGGTCCACTGGCCTTTGGCGTGGCTTACTTGAATTTTGGATTAGCCTGATTTTTTGAACTTAAAAACTTACACATGATAATACCATATTTTTTTTCACTAGTACAACTTACTAGGAAACACAAGCATGATCCTTTTTCTTTATCTTTTACACATGCATGCACTCATACTGCAAACACAATGGCACCATGTCAGAGCTTGGTCCCATGATTTCAGTATTGAAACAGCGTCTGTTTATGACTGAGCAATGAAGATCTTGGATCACTCACACACGCTATATTACTTTTGCTAGCTCAACTAACAAGCGGAGGTAACATAATCATAGTTTATAAACTCAAAAATTCAACTTGACATGACATTCACCACGTAAACTCAAAGACTTCATTTGCGTCCTTATGCAATATTTTAATAATTAAATTTGAAGTGTTTATTGCGGAAGAAGATTTAAAATTCTTGAATACTTAAAATAAATAAAAATAAACGTACGCTAGAATATAGTTGCATTGTGCAATATGCATTTTTCAACATAGACCAATCCCAAGCCCAGTGTAAGATTTTTATGCTAGGCCGAGCTCAAGTGTTTGAGAGAGAGAGAGAGAGTGTGTGTTGAAGCTTGGAAAATTGTGGGACAAGGGGCATGGGTTGGATTAAAGCAAAGGAGTCAAACAGCTCATATACGCCCTACATTAATGTTTATTTGAAATTCAACCTGACCACCTGGTGAGTCGCCCCATTTTAGTTGTAGGGCCCAAATATTAACCCTAATTATATATACATGTTTACCATACAATTGGATATAACATATAGGCGCTTTTCTTGGTATGACCTACTTTTTTTTTTAAAAAAAAAAATTTTTTTTTTTAACACACGCACACACACACACCACCACACACTCACGCCGTAGTAGGATTTCACCACCTATGGGAACTCGAACCCTTGACCAAGGGTTGAAACTCCTAAGAGTCTACCACCCGAGCAAGAGCAAGGACCCATCTTGGTATGACCCACTTGAATGACAAATGAACCTCATTTCTAGTCCCATGCCTAAAGTTTAATGTGGCATCCAATGCTTAGGAATGCCTTGTGAAGCCCTATTTATAAGTGGGGAACTCCCTCTTTCAAATTGGTTTGAAGAATCTGAAAAGCGCATCAAATTTTCTCACTCCGCGTAGGCTCCGCGTAAACCCTTCGATGACATTGAACAGCCTTCGATGTCATCAAAGAATCATTCGATTCATCGACAGGTCTTTTGATCTATTGCAAAATAAGTCTAGAGAGTTCAACGACCAGACTCAATTTTCTTGTGAAAATCGATGTCATCGAAGGGGTCTTCGATGTCATCGAACCTTGTCATCGATCGGTCTTCGACTCATCGAGAATATGCTCCAATCTGTCCAGCAAGCTTTTCCAAAAATCAGTGTAAAAATTAATGCAATCGAACTGACTTCGATTCATCGAACAGGGCTTCGATGTCATCGAAAGGTGGTCGATGTCATCGAAAAGGACTTCTTGTTGATTTCTCTATTTATACGTCCAATTTCCTTGCAACCCCACTTGGTTTCTTTGGATCTTGAGGTCATGAAATTTTCATTCTTGGTCTCTAATGATCCATTCTTTTACTTGGTGATTCTTGAGCATCAAATCCATGCTTTTAACATTCGTTTTTAATCCAAGCTCTTAAACTCACGTTGCAACACAAACATGGATAAAATATACCATTAAGCAATATCATGCTCATAAAACCAAGATATAAATGGAAAAAAATATACAATATTTGCCACTCAACATCCATTTACGGCAACAGTGGACATCTCTCACCCAATAGATTCCTTCAATCTAGCTCACATGAATCACAAGTCAACAAATTTTTTTTTTTTTTTTTTCACCGGGGCCTAAAGTGGGATTACATGTCTAATAGTTGGAGTAGAACTCACCAATGGGCCTCTAAAATTTCATTTTTTTTCATATTTGAAACAGTGGGGAGGAGACCACCCTTGAATTTTGATGGGGCTCACTAGAATGTGTAGGTGAAATCCACTTCGACAGTTAGATATGCAATCCCACCTTAGGCCCAGGGTAAAAAAAAATCAGGTTGACCTATGATTCATGTGGGCCACACCAAGGGAAGCAGTTGGGAGAGATACATCTACCCTTGATATATTACAAAGCCGATGGTTATATAATAATAAAATCCACTTCATCTAATAGATTTCACACTAAAATTTAGGCATGGGGCGAAAAAACAAATCCATATGTGATTCTTGTGGGCCATACCAAGTAAAACAATTTATAGGGTTATCGTTGCCCTATGCACTATTTCCATTTGTACGGTCTACCTAAATCACAGATGAGGCTAATTTTTGCACCCTAGATCTAACATCGGATAACCCACTTGGTGGTTTGGGTGGATTTCACATGAACATTATGGTGGCCCTCCCGAGCCTTCCATTACCCATCATGGTTAAGAATTATTATCTAGGCGGATCCTGATGGGCTGACTAGTATGTACTCCGACCAGGCCGATAAGCTACTATGGTACAAGCTCGCCCTTGTAAATATGCGGGCTTGAATTTTAAGCTTGAGTCCAGCCCTTAGGCCTGATATTTCAGACCAAGTGCAGCATGATGCAAGCCAAGCACAAAAGCCATAGATGGCCTTAGCTTCTCCTAGTCTTACTTTTATAACAAAGAGAGGTTGACCAAGTGACTTACTCGATCGAGTCATATCAACTGGATCAACTTTCGCAGTCGTCTCGATCAACCTTAAATTCAATTATAGGTGTACCCAATCTCTACTTTTCCCCATGTTATGGTCCACTTGAGTTCTCAATTGGTAAGTATGAATTGGCTTAAATGTACGAATTAGATGTCACATAAAAGTCATTGTAGGCCTCACACAGCTTTTTGTGACGTGGACTCTCTACAAAATTCGTGTCTTTTAAAAATTGGATACAATGACTCCGAGGAAGGTGATGTTTTTGGATCAAATTACTTGGGGCCATTTGGATGGGAGTAAATGGAGGTATACGGGAGGAATTGAGAGTAAACAGTATTTGAGGTACGTTTGGATGGGAGTAAATGCATGGAAATGAAATAAAATGAGTAATGGGGTTGTAAATGAAGTTCTCTTTCATTGGGAGGATTAGGAAGTAAATGGGATGAAATGACTTTTCGAACTCCCTTGGATAGTTATTGGAGTAAAAAAGGGTGTCACTATATACATGTCCACCATACATGTGGTACATTGATGATACTAAAAAATAATTCAATTATTGGGTACATCACTAAAATTATACCAACAGAATGATCTAAACCATCCAAATGTTAATAATCTACATGAACAGTTAAAAAATATTGGCAATTTGCTTGTTTGTGATCTTTACTTTTGTAGCCCACTCGAAGCTCAAAATTTCTTCGATTTTGGTCAAAATATATATTTCAATATGCTTATTATAATCATTTTGTTAAATATCACATATGTACATTAATTTAGGATATTAAAACTAATATGGAATATTACATATGCCTGTGTGAACATGATGAAATATTCAAATGCATTCTATCCCATCCAAACACAATTGAATAAGCCAGTCACTGCAAATTCATTTAACTCTAATTCCCTTTCCTATTTACCTTCATTTATAAGCTCCCAAATAAGCCTTAACTAGCCTCGAGGAACCCAACCTTAGAAGGGCATTTACATATTTTCATCAAAACAACAACGTAGGTTAAAAAGCAGAAAATCATAAAAAGTTAATAAAAGTTACTTATAAGCCCTTCGTTTGTTTGTTGAGAATGATTAATATACATGTGGCCCACCACCTGATGGGTGGATTGGCTTGTGGGCCTTTTGCTGATGTGCCCAAGCTAGACATAATCCTTAGCACAAATCACCTTTTAGGGCTTATTTGGATGGCCAATTATTACATGGTTACAATTTTACAACCATAATATGACAATCGTGGGTTAAATGCATATGTTTTGAAAATAAGAAATTGGCAGTGAAATTTATAGACCTGGCACCCAATGCTAGAAAAGCTCTCTAAGCCCACCATGATGTATGTGTCTATTTATTTTTCACAATGAGGTAGATCCAAATCTTAGGTGGACCACATCACAGGAACAAAGGTGATTGAATGCCCATCATTAAAAACTTTCCAATGCCAACCTTTCTTGATCAAGGTAAAATGCAAATATCAGCTTGATCTAAAACTTTCGTGGTCTTCAAGAAACTTTTAATGGTGAGTGTTTCGAACACCAATATTTCCTCCGTTGTGGTCCACCTGAGATTTGGATCTATTTCATTTTTTGAAAAAAAATAAATGGACAGATTAGATAAAGCACATACATCATGGTGGTGTAATGAAGCACTACCGAATCGGCACCGCAATATATTCATGTGGTAATCCTCTATTCAAACAAGCACCGAAACTAATTCTCATTCATCCATTTCAGTGACAAAGGAGAGCGGATTAGGTGAGACCCCGACTAACCCAAGATGGTGTGGCCCTTACCGTGGGACCCACATTGATGCATTAATTATGTATCCATACCGTCCGTCTGTTTTTTCAGATCATTTTAGGGCAGTATCTAAAAAATGAAGAAGATCCAATTATAAGATGGACCATACCTTTAGTAACAGTGGTGATTGAATATTAATGGGCCACGAAAGTTTTGAATCAAGATGATATTTATTTTTTCAATTCATCCCGGCTTATGTGACCTTATCAACAGATTGGATGGAAAATAAACACTAGGGAAACATTAATCTGCGCCTTAAGAAGTTTTTAATGGTAGGACGTTCAATCAACACTGTTTGCTATGGTATGGTCCACCTGATAATTGAATCTTCTTCATTTTTGGAACAATTCCATAAAATGATCTGAAAAAACGGATGGACGGAGTGGATACAGAATACATACATTAAGGTGGGCCCCATTGTAAGATCCGTACCGTCTTGGATGAGGCCGGGGTCTCACTTAATCCGCTCCGGTGACAAAGATACAACAATTAGCATTTCTTTAATCAATTGACCAAAATACCCTCGACTGAAGAAGTTGGCAAATACACTAATACCTTAAAAAAACACGGCATTAAAAGAAAGCCGGATGGATAATAATGTCAAAAAAAAGAAGAAGCAAGACTTAGAATATTTTGGATACATCCTTCATGAGTCCAGTGTTTGCAAGGTAGAAGGAAGTGAACTCGTTGAAATCGATGAATCCATCACCGTCCGTGTCGATCTCGGCCATCATCCGTTGGATCTCATCGGCGGACACTGATCCAAGGTTGCGGAGGACGTCTCCGAGCTCTGATGATGAGATCTTGCCGTCACCGTTGGCATCGAATCGCTTAAAGATCCTTTCCACCTCAGCCGTGAACTGATTGTCAGTGGCCATGTTTGGATGCAGATTGGATTTTGTTTGGATTATGATGGAGTTGGGTGTGATTGATCTTTTGATAGGGAGTTAGAGACATTGAAAGGAGAGAATGGGCCTTTTAAATGAGTGAGATGTGGTGGGTCGAAAGGGTCGGATCGGGTCCAATCCAATCGTCCTTTGGACTCGGACGCGACTTTCATACAACACCTATTTCAGGGAGCTCCTGCAACATGAATCTGGGGCCTATCGAGATATCCTTGTAAAATCTACTCCGTCCATCAGTTTATTCATCTCATGATAGTATGAGACGAAAAATAAGAGTCAGTTTTATTTCCCAAATGGGCCACACCACAAAAAAGATTGGAGACTGAACATCCACCATTGAAACCTTTTTGGGGCCCACATAAGTTTTGGATCAGGTTTATATTTATGTTTTTCCCTTCACCCTGGTGGGAAACAACGTTTGGACGGATTGGATGGCATATACGCATCACGGGTGAGCCCCAAGAAGATTTCAATGGTAATCATTTCCATCCCGACTGTTTCCTAAGGTGTGGCCCACTTAAGTCATGGATCTGTCTTATTTTTTGGTTTTCGTCGTGAAACAATCTGATGAAAGTGATGGGTGGAGTGGATTTTACACGGACATCTCAGTGGGCCCCATAGAGCGTCGTGTTGAACAGGTATTGCGGGAAACTCGCGTCCTTTCGACTCGGATCTTCCGCGTGGGGATCGGATCTTTATGGAATGGACCCAACTTCTGTTTTTTGGTAGGGAGGCTGCTCCTTGGCCAGATTTCATAATTTTCGAGGCATGGTCCAGTGATCCAAACCGTTGATTTGATGGAGCCCACCGTGAATATTATATGGCTGAATTCATAGAGACAAAAGAATGCTAACCTTTGAAACATTGGACGACAGACAAACGTATGAGAAGAATTGAAATTTAGAATTTATTCCCCATCAAAAGAGAAATACGCAAAATGAACGGTTCCGATCATCAGCCAGGGGGCTGGTGATCGTGCGGCCCACCTTGATATATGTGAAGTATATCCATGCTGTCCATCCAAATTTCCAGCTCATTTTAGGGAATAATCCTAGACTTGAAGGAGATAAAAATCTCGGTTGGACCACACTACAAGAAACAGTGGTGATTGAACATCCACCATTGAAAACTTCCTAGGGCCAACGTAATGTTTATCTGCCATCCTAACCGTTGATAACAT
Source organism: Magnolia sinica (assembly GCF_029962835.1). NCBI lineage: Eukaryota > Viridiplantae > Streptophyta > Magnoliopsida > Magnoliales > Magnoliaceae > Magnolia > Magnolia sinica. The sequence continues at coordinate 77,523,808 of NC_080579.1, read as the reverse complement.
CACACATACCTGGATGAAGGAAAATGAAAACAAAGATTATCTTGATCCAAAACGTTTTTGTCCAAGAGAAGTTTTTAATTGTCAATCAACGCTATTTCCAGTAGTGTGGTCTGAATGAGATTTGGATCTTATTTATTTGTGGTCTCATGTCCTAAAATAATCTGAAAAAACGGATGGACGGCGTGGATATACTACAAAAAACATCAAGTTGGGTCTACGATCAGGGATGCACCGTGTTGGGTAAGGCCCGCCCCTCCTAATCCGCTCCCTCCGAAAAAATGAATGAAAGGGAGGTGATCTCTTGCAACTATGTACGTTAGCTTGACATACAGTGCTAGTGTTTTTCGCATACGTGGCACTTCATTTGAAAATCCGGACAGTTAAAATGGTGGACCATACCGTGAAGGTTATCTCGAAGAAAAATAGGAACAATCGCTCTTCAGGTAGGCGACACACACATACATGCAAAAAGACCACTGGATTTACATTGATTTCAACATTGTAGGCCGCTGATGAATGGACTACCCTTGTTCTCTGCACGTATGATGTTTCTAGCTCGGGCCCACCTTTTTAACGGATCGGATGTCATAGAAACGTGACACATCATACAACGTTGTGTGATCATTTCTCATGAAAAAGGACCTCGTTTTTGCCGAGCAGACGCCAGCATTCACTCCTGACAAGTAGGTAATCGAGGCCATTGGTCTGTTGTGTCCCACTGTGTATGGGCCGTACCCCGAAAATTAGGTAGACCCAAATCTCAGGTGAACCACACCACAGGGAAACAGTGTTGATCGAGCGTCCACCATTCGATACTCGGTTTGGGGTCCAGTAGACGCAAAGATCATTACTGAAATGCCTTGTCCGACCCAAACCTGGCCCAGGAGTTTCCTTGGTCAGGTTCTCAGATGGTAAGACCCAATCCATTTAATACATGGGTTGGCTTATTTTGACTTAACCCAACCCCAACCCAACCTATCCTGGATCCACCTTGAAGTGGATTTCTTGGTGGGGCACACCCCACCATGAAAAACGGGCCATTTGTGTTTCCTGAGCCATAGCCAGTCGATGGTGGGCTCGGTAGGGATCACAAAGTGGGTCCATCCATGGTAATGCCCACTGGACGGACCTTTTTTTTTTTAAATCACTGAAAGTAGGCCCCATGGAGGTTAGATGTTGGTCCAAAGAATAATTAGAGTGCCAGATTTGAGTGGACCTAAACTGACCTCAGTGGGGCCCATTAAAAATTTAAACCTGGGCCCAAACCTAAGTGCAGATGACCGAGAACCTTGGACAACCCTAGACCCACCATGAAGGTCAAATAGCACAAAATCAGGCCAGTCTGATCTTCAGATGGCCACATACAGATCTGACCCAACATACTGGTGTGGTCCACCTAGTGGGCCCATTCTATCACTAGAAACAATAGGATTCACTCCTATAATGCATATGATGGAGTGCCAAGGGATGCACACGGGTCAGTTCGGTCTAGTTATGGGGTGAAACCAAAACGGAATCGTTCCGATGCTTCCAGGAAAATTGGAACCGGAACTGGACCGTTTGCACCCTAACTGAACTGGAACCGAATCATAAAAATCGGTTCAATTCGGTTCCAGTTTAGTTCTACAGTTATGGGCTTTTTATAATCCAGCCCAATTGCATGTCTTATTTATTTATTTATTATTTTTATTTTAAAGTTATGATCTATTTATTTGGAATGATTTAGATATTATGTAAGATGTGCAAAAACACATTTTCTAAAATAATTAAAGAACCCATTATAAACCATAAATAATAAGTTAAATAGAAAACTAAAATATACTGTAAAATAATAAAATACATAACTAAAATATATTGTTCCAGGTTAGATTATATGGTCCAGATCCAAGTTTGGTTCTACTAGACCCCAAATGGAGAATCGAACTGAACTAATCGGTTCTTTGATTTAAGGAACCCATGCACTTCAGAACCGGACCAAACCGTGTGCATCATGCCAAACTACTCAACACACGTTTAGGGTCTCATGAGGCGGCGAAGTTCATCAGTGGGCCACGGTTTTGTGATCTGGACCATTTATCTGATGGGCAAAACATCTGAATTTCAAATCTGGCTTAGTTGGGCTCATCAGATCCACGGTCTAGGTAACTGGCAATAGGATCCATATCTGTGCCATTGAAGTGAGACCTATTGTAAGGTGATCCAGTTCGTTGATCTAATTGGAAAGACCGTTAATGGATAAAAAGGAAATAAATCTTCGTGACAAGATAATGCTAATGGGGCTAACCTTTGATGTTGACCATTGATTATGTTGAGCTCATCTTAGCCGTGTCTTCAATGTGAACCATCCAATGTGTGGGCCTATCTTCAACATGGATGCGAATTGCATACTGAGTAGCTCAGTACGCTACACCACCGAATAAAGTATGCGGGGCCCACCGTAATATATGTGTCTTATCCACACCGTCCATCATTTCTACGAGCTCATTTTAGGGCATGATCTCCAAAATTAAGCTATACTAAAATGGCCAGGCTGAGTCGGGGTGGGCCCAACCAATTCGGGCTCGGGCTTGGTCAGGCCTTGGACCTTAATTGTCAGATTGGTCCGGGAGTGGCCTAACTGACAATTTGAATGGGCCATGTCTCAAAAATTTCCAATGGATTGGATTTTTAAAAGAAAAATGGACCATCATCAGTGTACACTTCGGGTTATGTTCTATCAGCAACTTGGCAAATGATTTTAAAGGTCTGGATTATCAAACAACTAGGCCACGCGTATGGTTTAAAAGTCCCCACTATTTTTTTTATATTAAAAATGTGGTAATTACACTAGGAGTGTACACTTGAAGGATAGTTCCTCACCATTTTGTAAATTATTGTGGCTCATCTCCTCACGTGTGACTAATCTACGTCCCTACCATCAAAACCGTGGGGTACACACACACTCACCAATCAATCCTAACCGTTCAATTAATAGTTATCAAACAGGTAATGAAGGGAGTGTTTGATTTTTCAAATCCTCTGTGAATACCAGTAAATGGGTCATCATTACTACTTACATACATCTTCAAGGAAATGTAATTCTTCCACTTGGAAAAAAGGAAAGGACCGTTACTAGGGCATTTTAGGGCATGATTTTTTTTTTTTAAATTTTTTTAATTTTTTTTTAAAATTTTTTCTGAGAGAAAAAAAAAAAAAAAAATCCAAAGCTCGAATGAACCACACCACTGGAAAAAGTGGTCCATGTAACAGCCACAGCTAAAAGCTATTTCATTTCTTGAGTCCACAATGATGTTTATTTGTCATCTAACCCATTTATAAGGTTACCAAAACATGGATAAAGGGAAAATACAAATATCAGCTTGACCCACAACTTCTGGGAACCCCAGAAAAATTTCAACGACAGATGTTTAATTTCCACTATTTCGTGTGGTGTGGTTCACTTGAGCTTTAGATCTTCCTCATTTTTTAGCTCATGCCCTAAAATGAGCTGGTGAAAGATATGGGTGGCGTGGATAAGTCACATGATGATGGTGGACCTCACAACTTCTACCCTGGGTTTTCAAACCGCGCCTGTCACCATCACATTGGAAAGCATGCAGGATGTTACCAAATCATGCATGATTTATCAAAGAAAATAATAATTACTTATTTACAGTGTAAATTGAAAATCAAATAGGACATAAAGGTAAAACAGATCTGATTACTCTCATGTTTTTAGTCTAATTTTTATGTCATGCTTCATTTTAATAAAAAAAGCATAACACGTGTGGGACTCACGGTAAAAAAAAAAAAAACCTTTCATTCATGAAAATTCACATTTGTCAGCTAGTGACAAATGCATGCATTTCCATGCACTCAAACTATTTTTAAGATTGGAAGATCCTAGCATTTTCAATCGAAATTTAATCCTACTAATTAATGAAATTTTTAGACATGTTGCATTAATTATACGGCTTGAAAGATGTAGTAGCACTGTCAATAACAACATTATAATACATAGACATTTTATCAAATAAATATTTAAATATTGACATCCAAACAACATTATAAGAAACAAATAAACAATCTCACATAAATAATATTTCCAAATAAAAACAGTATTCAGTAGTTGCAGTCCCAGAACTGCGTTTCATAAGTTTTGAGTTCTCAAGAACTAGTTTCTCTGACCCAGCCCATGGTTTTGAAAGTCCAAACCAAGATCTGCCTGTGGCAGGCTGATTGCCTTGGCAGAGCTGCATCGTTTCTTGGCCAACCTGCAGTCTGTGAACTTTGTCCTATCTTCGGGATGTGAGCTCAGCTCATGCAATAATAATACATGGGCCTTTATTTTTGTTGAGGTTTAACCAAAGTCTAGGAACTATAGCTTGTCTATGGCATTATTCTAAAACTCACTGATTTAACTTGAAACCCTTTGGAGTCAACTCGACTCATCCAGATTTTGTGCTGAGTCTCTTGGTTCTTGGTATGAATCGATGCTGAATTGGGAAGACTCGTAAAGCTAACTAGACCACTCAGTCGACTCGACGCAACTAGTGATGAGTTGAACTAGTTGAGACTCGTGGAAGCACACGGAGTAGAATCACGTAAAGTAATTGTAATCGCACAAACAAGCCTAAAAAAGAAAGCAATTGAAAATTTTACGTGGAAAAATCCTTTCAATAAAAACCATGGCACAAAGCAATAAGTAATGCACTATATATGAAAGCAATATTACAAGAGATAGTATATATTACCGATTCGAACAACCCTTAAATCTCTTTTGAAACCCTAGCTATGCCCTTGAATCCTTTAGAACAATTTAGAATGCTCCAATCTCCTTAATCCTTACCCTAATCTTGAATACACCTAGTATATATACTATCTAATCGGAATATGAAACAAATTGCACACTAATGCACAACTACATGCGCCTTCGATGGGTCCTTCGATGGCATCAACAGATATCGAGGACTAGTCGATGACATCAAAGATCCTTCGATGCCATCGAGAGCAACCTCCAAAATTGTCCATCAATCAACTAGGATATATATATATATATATATATATATATATATATATATATATATATATATATATATATATATATATATATATATATATATATATATATATATATTCTCGATAATACTTTGAGCATATATTAATGGCATTGACATATGCTCAATGGGATCGGGCATCGATATTTGCTCAATGGGATTGGGTGGTCTATCGATAACATCAATAAACCTTGTTATAGACATATTTAAGATATTAGACAATAGAATCGAGTCACTTGGTGAGTCAATTATGTTATTAGATGAAAGGTAAATGAAAAGGGTGGGAATTGAACCCACAATCTTTTTCACAAAGTGATGCGCTTAATCAAAGAGATAACAAATAATTTCATAATTAGAGGTGAATTGGATGGAAATCTTAGACCAATTGCACTCAAATAAGGCACACGAGACATTACCTGCTTTTCTCCATCTGTTTCAAGACACCGTTTAGAAGAAAGCTTAAATTGAGCTCCATGGAGAATACTGACCGAATTTGCGTTGTTCATCCATACTTTACTAATACCTTCTCAAGGTATTCTGCTTGAGATAACCATAGCCTTTTGCTCTTCCCATCTCTATGTATGTCAATGCCGAGAACTCTTTTTGCAACCCCTAGATATTTCATCTTAAATGTCCTTGATAGCCGAGTCTTTAGTATGTCGATCTCAAACCTGCTATGATTGGCGATAAGTATGTCATCAATATACAATACGAAAATGATAAACTTTCCATCACTCAGTGTCTTGTAATAGACACAATGATCTACTCACTCCTGGTAAACCTCTAACTCCCCATGAAATAATTAAATTTCTTGTACCACTGCCTAAACGACTATTTCAGGTTGTCGAATGACCTTTTCAATATGCAAAGATTATGCTCAACCCCTTGTATTTCAAAATCTTCTAGTTGTTTCATGTAAATTTGCTCTTCTAATTCCCCATGTAGGAAAGTAGTCTTCACATCCATATGTTCTAGCTCGAGATTGTATTGGATAACCAATACCAATACGAATCTGATAGATACCTTTACCACGGGTGCGAATGTCTCAATGAAGTCAACACTTTCTTTTTAAGTGTATCTCCTCGCTACCAGCCTTGCCTTATACCTATCATATTTCTTCTTGAAGATCTACTTACACCCAATCGCTTTACGGTCGACGGGAAGCTCCACTAACTCCCATGTTTCAATTTTGCACAGGGAGTTCATCTCGTCATACATGCTACCTTTCACTTTTCGGCATTTACATCGTTAAGAGCCTCCTGAAAAGTAAACAAATCCCCATCATCCATAATGAGGGCAAATGCAACATTTGTGTCATCCTTAGGGCTCGTTTGGCCGGTCGGATTGGAAGGGATTGGATGGTATTGGAAGGGATTGGAAGTCAAATCCCGGGATTGGCCTGGCGTGCCAAACAGAGTCGGTGATCCGATCCCAATCCCATGGATCTCAAGACAATCCACTCACAACACCATCATTACATTTAAATCCCATCCAATCCACCCTAATCCTTTCAAATTTGCCTGGGACGTGTTTGGTTTGAGGGATTGGAAGGGATGAAAAGGCTTAATCCCGGGATTGGCCGGGCGCCCCAAACAGACGGGATATAGCAATCCAGGGATATATCAATCCCATGGATCTGCAGACAATCCACTGATAACACCATTATTGCCTAGAAATCCATGCCATCCACCCTAATACCATTCAATCCCTTCCAATCCACCCGGTCAAACGGGCCCTTATATGTCGCTGTTAACCTACGATCACTTGGTGGATTCCTTCTTACATATGGCTGCTCTACCTGCTCTTGTACTTCTGTCCGTATCTTAGTATCAGCCCGTGTCTCATCTCTATCTATCTGAACATTCACGACCAATTTTTTCGTTTGCTTATGATCATCCTTACGGAACAAGGATACTTTGTTGAATTTGACGTCAAGACTAAGAATTATCTTTCATGTGACCTGATCATATAACCTGTAACCCTTCACACCATTACCATAAGCTGACAAAGACGTACTTTCTAGCCATTTAGTCCAACTTATCTTTCTCAACTGATGACACATGAGAGTAGGCATCACAACCAAATACTCACAGCCTCGATTAATCAACCTCCTGATCACTCTACACTTTCTTTGGAATTTTACAATCAATAGTCATAGAAGGGGACCGATTCACCAAGTAACAAGTTGTGTTAACGGCATCAATTCACATTTCCTTGCCCAACCCAACATTACTCATCATATATTGGGCCCTATCTAAGAGAGTCCGATTCATCTGCTTAGCCACACCATTCTGCTTTGGAATGTAGCGCATTGTGTTGTGCCTCACGATCCCTTCATCCTTACAAAATCGATTGAATTTCTCAGAAGTGAATTTTCCCCCATTATTTAACTTCAACATTTTTACATATTACCCTGACTATTTTTCATTATTGCTTTCTACTGCTTGAAGTTGGTGAAAACCTCGGATTTACTTTTTATAAAATAAACTCACACATTTCTGGAGTAGTCATCAATGAACGTAACAAACCATGATAATCACCCACCAGAAACTACGGGCAATAGCCTCCATACATCAGAATGCACATAATCTAAAACTCCCTTACTCCATATACAATGCTTGTAAATACTAAAATCAATACACGTGGAGTTTTTGCACATGTGAGGTGCTAATATTAAATAAGATGAATGGTGGTACATGTGACACATTAGCACATACAGGGTGCAAGAGAAGATGAATAGTGACATGTGGCACATTACCACATGTGAGACATTTTATAGGTGGGGTATAAGAGAAGACGCATTGGGACATGTGGCATAGTGGTACGTATGTGTTAAACTAAAAATGGGTAATGGCTCATTTGGCACATGTGGCACATGTGAGACAATTGAAAATGAATGGTGGCACATGTGGGCTTAACCCTTAGGAAATCTATTTTCCTTCGATGGAGGGAAAATGTCTTTCTTAATAGTGAAGGTGAGAAAACAAATTTATTTATTTCCCAACAAAGATAGGAAGTGATAAATGGCGTTTTCCATAAATTTTCATAAAAAAGGGCTTGAGAAACAATGAAAAGTGAGATTAAGGAGAAACAATGATTTATTTCTTTTCATTTTTATGAATCCAAACAGATCATTAGAGGAAGGAGATGGTGATTTATTCCATCCTTTCTACCATGCACTTCCTACGTGAGTTGGTATCAGAGTGGAGTCTTTCTTTGGATCAATGACTTCTAATAGTAGATTGGGAAATAATAATCTTAAGAATGTTTTGACCAACCAACCGGTAACTAGGACAAAATTTGGGGCCTTTCAATAGGATTTTTTATAATTAATGTAGGAGATGAAAGCAACGATTATTCAGTTGGTTGAGGCTATGGATTACAAATATATATGTGGCAATGAATGAACCATGGTAGTTGAAGGGGCTTATGATCATTTAGTTTAGGGTTAAACAAGTACAACACCTATGTCAAACCATAGGCTATAACCTTATAGAGGTGACATTAATTTAGGGAGTTGGATGCTTTATCTCCATCAAGATTTGAAGAAGATAAGGATGAAAATCTTGATAATGAAGGAAAAAAGTGGAGTTATGCAAATTAAAAAGTACCTCTTGAAGATGAAGAAGAAGAGTGAAGTAGTTTCTCTTGATGAATCCACCGTTAGATTAGTTGATGGATTCACATGTACCATCACACCAAGAAGTATCTACCATCAAATTGCTTGATGGATTTATGGATGGATTGAAGGTCGATCCGGAAATGATTCTAATCGAATAAGAATATCAATCAATAGATGGATTAATAGAACAAATCGATAGACCGACGAATACTAATGACTTGATGGTGAAAAGGGGGTGGATGCTTTCATGATCCTCCCATTTAACTCTATGAAGATTGACATTGATATAACGTCTCAAAATTAGACAAAGTCGGTAGACCAAAAGTTGATGGTAATGACGACAATACTATGGTCAGTAGATGTAAAGTGACAAATGAAACTATAATCAATGCTCCAATAATTCCCAATCACAAATCCATTATTACAAAAGAGGTGGAGATTGATACACCAAATGTGGAGGAATGCTGGGAAAAAGAAGGTGAGGTTTCTTTTTGTAAAGTTTTATTTTATAGATAAAACTTCCATATGATGGGTACGTAGGCCTTCACTATTAGTTGATGCTCGTGCCAAAGAAGACTTACTACAAAAGCACACCATCATCATGGAGTGTGTGTACTGACAAGGGTGTGTACTAACAACCTAACCCAAAAAAAAAAAATAATAATAATAAAAAATTAAAAAATAATGTGCTCCTATGATTGTAGACTTGAGAATAAGTTTGACATTTCAAGTGAAGGGATCTCATGTAGTGCATAGTTAAAGAAAAATCTCTTGGACGGTAAGAATTTTTTTAAAAAAATTTGGTCTAAAAAAATTCAATCCAAGGATAGTATATTAGAGCTTTTAACGACCTTTAACTTTATGACCAATTTTTTATTTAGTATATATAATATGTTGTTGGAAAGCTATCTATGAGCTCTATATATTAACCAATGCATAAGTTATTTGGGCCCAAACGGTTTTCAAAAATAAGATCATTTTTAGTGATTAACTTTAGATTTTAAATTAAAATTTATTATTTTTAATAGACTATGGTTTCTATTATTTTAGAGTTTGAAGAAATGTAATTATGTTTAGAATCCTTATTTGAGTAATATAATGGAATTCAATTTAGTTTACAAGTCGTTTCTTATTTTACTAATTTGACCATTTTACAAAAGTTTACTATTTATGAATTTACGATTTATAGCTTACATAAATGTTATTGAAAGGCTTTACGTACAGGCAGATTTTATTCATATTTTTCAAAATTCTTCTCTTCCATATATTTATTCGTGGATTCAAGGTAATAGAGCCATCGTATCTTATCTGATATTGTTTTCAATAAGTTTTGTTTTTGACTTTGTATTTGTTATTTGAATTCTGTTTCATTGTATTTAGGAGGATCTTTCTGTTTCCTTAAATATAGCAGTTAGTTTAGACAAGCTGTTATATTTGAAATCCTTAAATATTGATCATGGAAAAGCCATCAGTGTGTGGCCTTTATTTCCTTCTCAATCATCTACGTTTCTCAATCTCTTTATGGTATCAGAGCAGTTTATTTATTTATTTTCTATTCCTCTCTAAGCCACCCCCGTCATGACTACAAATTCATCCCAACCTACAATTCACAACACCAACGAACCAAATCAAACCTTGATCACCATCAATATCTCAGCTCAAGCCCCACTAAAACTCACCAATAACAACTACATTTCCTGGAAGCTTCAATTTCAAACCCTCTTCATCGGATATGATCTCCTAGGATACATAGATGGTTCAAAACCATGTCCAGCAGCCACTGTTACGTCCAACGCCACCACTACACCAAATCCTGCTCACATCTTATGGGTTCGACAAGATCAATTAATCCTAAATGCTCTTGTTGGATCTCTTTCTCCCACTATCATTCCTTTCATTACTAGCGCCCAAACATCTAAAGCAGCTTGGACGATTTTGGCAGACACGTATGCTAAGCCGTCACGAGGACGCATTAAGCAGGTAAAAACTCATCTGAAAAATCTAACCAAAGGCTCTCAAACTGTTACAGATTTTCTGCAAATAGTGAAAACTCGTGCTGATGAGCTTGCAATTCTTGGAGCGCCAATGGAGGAAGATGATCTCATGGAGAAAATCCTAGATGGGCTTGGGGATGAGTATAAAGAACTTGTTCGTGCCGTCCAAGCTCGAGACACTCCGATCACCTTTGTCGAGCTTCATGAAAAACTTCTGAATTATGAAGCAGCTTTACCCGGAACCAAGTCTGCACCTGCATACTTTCCGGCTTCGGCAAATCCTGCACATCGATCCAACAATGGCTGGCGTCCTTCCAACCTATCCAACAACAGAAACATCAACACGGGCTGGCGCCCGTTGCCAAACTACACCAATAACACCCCTGCATACAACACTGGACCAAACTCCAGTAGAAACACTCGGCCTCCTCGTCCTTATCTTGGTCACTGCCAAATCTGTGGAATTCAGGGACATACAGCCAAGAAGTGCCCATCCTATCGCCTTGTTCCTAATTCACCATCCACCATAGCAAGTGCTCCAACGACAAATTCTCCAACACCATGGCAGCCTCGAGCCCATTTTGCTGCAAATACTTCGTCCAACAATCCAACATGGTTACTGGACACGGGTGCTTCTCATCATGTCACAGCAGACTTGTCCAATCTCTCCCTTCATGCACCTTACACAGGCTCAGATGATATCATGATCGGCGATGGCACTGGCCTCCCCATCATTCACACGGGTTCAATCTCTCTTCACACTCCCAACACCTCTTTTCAATTAAACAATGTTCTCTGTGTTCCTACAATGAAGAAAAATTTAATCTCCATCTTACAATTTTGTCTCTCCAATAATGTCCATTGAATTCTCATCTTCTTCTTTTATTGTGAAGGAACTTCGCACGGGGGCAACTCTCTTGAAGGGCAAAATGAAAGATGGGGTGTATGAATGGCCATCCTCTACTCCAATTCACTCTCCTTTGTTGGCTTTTTCCAGTGTCAAGACAACCTCTTCTCAGTGGCATCATAGACTAGGTCACCCAGCCTCTCATATTTTAAAGCACATTCTCTCTCATTGTCAAATCAACTCCTCCACATCATTGACTTCTGATTTTCTATGTAACGCATGTCAGTGCAATAAAAGTCACAAACTTTCTTTTTCTAATTCTTCTATTGTGTCTTCTCGGCCTCTTCAAATCATCTTCTCAGATGTATGGACTTCCCCTGTTTTATCAGATCATGGTTTTAAATATTATGTCATCTTTGTAGATCACTTCACTAAATACATCTGGTTTTATCCACTAACGCATAAATCTGAGGTTAAAGATGTTTTTATCCGATTTAAAGCTATAGTGGAAAACCACTTCACACTCAAAATTTGCACACTTTATTCAGACAATGGTGGTGAATATTTAGCTTTAGCTAACTTTCTTGCTATCAATGACATCTCTCATCTCACTACCCCACCACACACTCCTGAACATAATGGATATTCTGAGAGAAGACATAGGCATATTGTTGAAACAGGCTTATCTCTTCTTACCCATGCTTCCATACCTTTAACCTTTTGGCCTCAAGCGTTTGCTACTGCAACTTATTTAATTAATAGAATGCCCACCCCAACACTTGATCTTTCATCTCCTTTTGCAAAAATTTTTGGCACTTCTCCAAACTATTCAAAACTTCGAATTTTTGGATGTTTATGCTACCCATGGCTTCGCCCCTATTCCTCACACAAACTTGATGCTCGCTCCAAACCATGTGTCTTTTTAGGTTACTCTCTAACACAAAGTGCTTATCTTTGTTTCCATCCACCCACCTCTAGAACATATGTCTCTAGGCATGTTAAGTTTGTTGAGTCAGTGTTTCCATTTTCAAAAGCATCCACTCCTTCATCTCCTACACAACCAGATCTGGTGTCTACCTGGATTCCTCAACCTCTTCATGTGCCCTTGCCAACAGCTGCTTCTTCACCAGCAACTTCGCCATCAGATGTCACCCCATTTGCCGTGCAACCTGTTAGGCAGCCCTCGTGTGTGGGACCAACACATTCTAGTGGATCCTTACCCTCAGTCACAAACAGCCAATCTTTGCCACCTAATTCCACCATCATTGCATCCTCATCCGACCCACCTCCTCTCCATATCACCACTTCCATTCCCTCTACCCATCAACCAACTCCCACCCACACAATGATCACAAGAGCCAAAAATAACATTCGCAAACCTATTCAAAAGCTCAATCTTTCCACTCAACTTTCTCCACCACTGGACACAGAACCCACCACTGCCACCCAAGCCCTCAAGGATCAAAAATGGCGTCGGGTCATGTCTCAAGAATATGACGCTCTTGTTCGAAATGGAACGTGGGAGCTTGTGCCTCCTGCTTCCAGTCACAATATAGTTAGTTGGTTGTAAGTGGATTTTTCGAATTAAACGACACTCTGATGGTTCCATTGATAGGTATAAGGCCCGCCTAGTAGTTCAAGGGTTTCATCAACATCCTGGTGTTGACTATCATGATACTTTTAGCCCTGTGGTCAAGCCAACTACAGTACGCCTTGTGCTTAGTCTTGCTGTTAGTCGTAAATGGTTTCTCCGCCAGCTTGATATCAACAATGCTTTTTTACAAGGCTATCTTTCTGAAGCTGTCTATATGTCACAACCACAAGGCTTTGTTGATCCTGATAATCCCTCTTATGTCTGCAAACTAAGAAAAATAATTTATGGTCTGAAGCAAGCCCCACGTGCCTGGTATACTGAGCTTCGCAAATTTCTACTAGCCTCGGGTTTTCAGAACTCCCTTGCTGATACCTCTCTGTTCATTCTCAAACATGGTGGTCACCTTATCTATCTCTTGGTTTATGTCGATGATATTATTATAACGGGTGACAATGATGGTTTTGTTCAACAATTTGTGACTCTATTATCTCAACAGTTTTCATCAAAAGACCTTGGGCAGCTCTCTTATTTTTTAGGTGTGGAAGTTATCTCACATCCTCACGGTCTGTTGCTCTCTCAAAGGCGCTACATACTGGATCTTCTTGCTCGTACCAAAATGATGGAAGCAAAACCTGTTCTCACACCTCTTCCTACTTCACCACCAATCACTTTGCACTCTGGTTCTCCACTGAGTGATCCATCTGAATATCGTGCCATAGTTGGAAGTTTGCAATATCTGCTACTTACTCGGCCAGACATTGCTTTTGCAGCAATCTCTCCCTTCATGCATAAACCAACCTCAGATCATTGGCTTCTTGTTAAGCGACTTCTTCGTTATCTTTGTGGCTCAGTTAATGAAGGTATCCTTCTCTACCGTGACTCTCCACATGCCTTCCCTGCTGCTCAATTACATGCCTTCTCTGACGCCGATTGGGCTGGGAACAAAGATGATTTCACTTCCACCAGTGCCAATATTGTTTATCTTGGTCGAAATCCGATTTCCTGGTGTTCCAAGAAGCAGTGTTCTGTCTCTCGGTCCAGCACTGAAGCAGAGTATCGGTCTGTTGCAAACACTGCTGCCGAACTCAACTGGGTTTGCTCTCTCTTGGATGAACTTGGTGTGTCTCTTTCTCATTCCCCAGTGATTTACTGTGACAACGTTGGGGCCACTTCTCTATGTTCCAACCCAGTTTTCCACTCGAAAATGAAGCATGTAGCTATTGACTTCCATTTTATTTGTGATCAAGTTCAATCGGGTCGTCTACGTGTTGCTCATGTTTCCAGTAAAGACCAACTTGCTGATGCTCTGACAAAGCCCCTTTCTCGGACACAATTTCTTATTCTCAAGACCAAGATTGGACTCTCTTCTCGAGTTCCATCTTGAGGGGGCATAATAGAGCCATCGTATCTTATCTGATATTGTTTTCAATAAGTTTTGTTTTTGACTTTGTATTTGTTATTTGAATTCTATTTCATTGTATTTAGGAGGATCTTTCTGTTTCCTTAAATATAGCAGTTAGTTTAGATAAGCTGTTATATTTGAAATCCTTAAATATTGATCATGGAAAAGCCATCAGTGTGTGGCCTTTATTTCCTTCTCAATCATCTACGTTTCTCAATCTCTTTACAAGGTACCTCATGAATTTGAAGTTTATCCTTAAAGAAAGTATACCAATGATCTCTTTTCCTTCCTTTACAGGGTGTATCTGCTACTTCATCATGCAAAGAACTTACACAATCTCAAGGTTTTATACTCTGGCAAATGGGCCCAAGCATGCACTAGCTAGCCATTGGTATATTGTCTCCCACCATGGAAACACTATGCCTCAATAATTTTATTAATAAGACAAGCTAACCTTTCAACATATAACCATAGGCAATGAAGAAGAGAAAAATAACCAAAATACATATTCAACTGATAAAGGTTCTAACATAGGTGGAAAGAATGTTCTATTCTAGGAATGTTCTAAAATCATGAGGGTGAAGCATTGCTATGGCATGGAGACCACCAACTAAACTCTAAGTATAGGTACTTGCATTTTTTGAACTTATGCCTTAAGTGGCTAATTGGTGGACGTTTAATTGTCAGTTAAAATGAAAATATTTAATGGGTTACATTTATATGAAATGAATGGATTTTTTTTAGAAAACTAATCAACGGATCCATATTGGATAAGCTCGTGTGGCCCACCTGATGAGTTGACCATCCTAATTTTCCTCTATGCTCATCTTATTTGTGAGGAGTACTTAATCCACCGCTCAGATGTCCAATGCACTTCGCAGGATTGCACGTTTGGTCAGTGACAGTGGCAAAACATGGCAATGGATAACCGTCCATCTAGCCTTTGCATATTTAAGTATAAATGTTACTATATCCAAACCGTCCAAACAATTGGACTCACTATAGATGGAGCATTGCCCTAAAAGTGGACATCTGATTGCTGAATTCCAACCATTTATAATTTTTTATTCGAGCCATCTATCATATGTAATTTTTTATTTGAGCCATCTATCATATGTCCACCAATGGGCAAGTTAGAATCATCCAGTCAGTGTATCTGCAGCGAAAAACCATGATTTGGACGGTTGGATTTAGTTATTTGTGTGTAACAGGCTCATTTACATGCCACACTCCTGCCGCACGTGTTCACGCGAGTGCAATAAAGCTGATGTACACGTCACACATGTGCCTAATCGAATCCATCGTCCGAACTTTCTACGTGTTTCCCAAAAATAAATCTGGTCTACTAACATGAGGATCCAATATTGGAAAAAGGCAGATGGGTTAGAAAACTTTAGCCACGTTTTTCTGAGTCGTACATTTGTTTTTACAATAGGTGGTCCACCTGATTAATGAATGATCCTGGTTCTTCGGAATTGGCATCAATATAGTAATACCCTTCTGATGGATGAATTGGATCTCGGACATATTGTTCCATTCTGGCACATATGTGGCGTGTACATGAGCTTTATTGCACACGCGCGTGGGCTTAGCAAAGCTTTTTCTGGAAAATCCTTAGGTAGAAGTTGGAAGAGGTACGCTCCAGTCGTACTTACGGTGGTACCGAGCAGAAGTGGGGCTCACATGATGTGTACGAATCATCCACACCGTCCATCAGATGCGTCACGTGAGAAAATTTAGAAGGCACAAAAAGAAGCTCTATCAGAAACTCATCTGGGCCATTTCAGGGAAAACAATTTGAGATGGATGTCCAGACTTTAGTTTTCATATGGGTCCAACTCAGATGGGAAAACTCCAGATTTTTAGGGTAACCCTAGGATCTGAACGGTCTATATTCCATGTAAACAACACGGTGGCAACGATGACATCCCCTCTCACCTTGACCTATGTTCTGTGGCCCACCTGGGATTTGGATCGAGTTGCTTTTTGGGACATCGGGGCTTTCAAAGTGACGCATCTGATTGCGTTCATACAACATGTGGGGCCCACATTTGACTGATCTTGCTGAAGCGCCTCTAGTTTGTCTGAAATGGGATCCAGAATGATATAGTCATGACCAACTTGGTTTGGGTAGTGACCCTAACACCTGCCAGCTGGCTGATGTCACAGCTATGTGGGCCCCATCATGATGTATGTGGTTTATCCATGCAGTCCATCCATTTTTACATCTTATTTTAGTTCACGAGACCAAAACGAGGCAAATGAAAATCACAAGTGAACCTGTAATACCCCGGTTCCTGAAATCCGAGTACACTACTCGTTTTTCAAAAACTTGAGTGTTAACGTTCAACAGCGGCTCAAATTTCACGTATATTTTTTTATCTATCAGAGTTAGTAAACTATTGGAATAGAAACCAATCAAGTATAAGAGGGAATATACAAAATCAAATATTTGAGTGGTTATCCGAAAATTTATACAAACCAATGTCTTGTAACTAAAGATTGAACAACCAAATAATAAAAGTAGATTAGAAATTAGAGTCGCATAGCCATCGATCTCTCCATGCGATGCACCAGATTCAACTCATAAATCATCTACGTATCCTGCACACTGAATATGGTTTGATAGCGTCAATGGCTATCCCAGTGAGGTATAACCCCCAAGATTTATCGTATCATCAAGATAATTAAACATACTTATCAAGAAAAATGTATAACAAATATTTCACAATAATTATCATAAAATTCAAATAAGGTTCATCAGATACGCATTCATCAGATAAATTCCACAAAGATAATCTTGTTTAAATACATGAATGTATGTACATGCTCACAGACCTAGGGATGCACATCCAGCTGGTAAAATGTCGCCCAAAGAGAACTAGCCACCGGGAAAAGTACTTAAAGATATGTCCTGAAGAGAACTAGCCACCCGGAAAAGACCATGCATAGAGGATACGCAAGGTAGCCTCAAAGGTCACTATGGGGGGTTTGTCACCCAGCATAGGCCGACAGCCCAGGCATAGTGTCCCATTCCAGCATCCCTAGCTCATGAGACTAACAAATAAGATGTTTAATGGTAACATCTTCAACTAGTAGCCAATCATAGTTTGACAAGTGGTACTTACCATCACAGGGTTATACGAAAATAATCATAAAAGCCGCAAGAGGGGAAATAGTCAATCAAAGCCATATAAGGCAAATAGTCCATTTAAGGGTGTAATAGAATGATTTTTTTTTTAAAAAAGCCACAAAGGCACAAGCGATTTACAAGATGGTAAGTCCACGACAAGAAAATTCCATTTAATCTATTTGGCAGAAATGCCACTACTTCAAGGACTTCCACAAACATCATTAAATAACCGCAAGTGGCAAAACAAGCTAAGCACAATATCAATAGTAATTATACATGTAAATTGGGATATTTGAGATCTATCGCATGTTCATATTTGAATGTAAATCTAACCATCAGACATTATAAAGAATTACTCAAATATAAACTAGCATTTATCATCAATTTCACTGAGTATTATATTAGACAATATATGAAATAAACGAGCTACACTAACTATCAAGATGTAAAAAAGCTTGAATGGTGATCCTCACCTTTGGTGTGGTCGTACTTCTCACTTCTCGCCAACACCTGATCTTGAATTCAAGACACTCTGAACTTAATCCAACCCAAGTTGATTTAATCAATTCCTCACAAACAGTTCTAAACCTAAAGGATTTAAATTCCATATTTAAATATGAATTTGAGGATTAACCAAAATGAAAATTAAAATTACATAACGAAACTCAGTCAACTTACTTAACCCAATTGAGGTGATTCTACTAAATTTGTTTTGGCTTGCTATGGACAGCGAGTTGACTCAGTGAGTCAACTCGGTAGATTGGTTATGTCCCTTTTTCTTCTCCCTTTCTCTTGTCTTTTCCTCTTTCTTCTCTTTTCTTCCTCACTTTTGTTTCTCTGCTTTCTGAGATGGTTAACAAGGAGCCTGGCCTCAGACTCGATTCATCCAATGTGCCCTGGCTCAACTCAGCACCTGCCAACTTGGTTGGACTCATTGCAACCGAGTCAGTGAGGCTCAGAATCAGAACCGAACAGACCACCACTCACTCTCCAAGCCCTTCTTCTCTTTTGCTAATGTCCGACAACTAGACGTGACAATCTCAGCCCGACTCAACGTGGTTAGAGTTGAGTTGAATCCCTCAGTTGTGGCAACAGATAAACAACCCTCTCTCTTCTTTTTCTTCTTCTTCCCTTTTCCTTATTTCTTCTACTCTCACTCCCTCTGGACTACAGAGAAACTTTTCCTACTCACACTAACTCGATTCGAGACGAAACTCAGCTGACTCAGACTTGATGAGTCAAGTACATTTGATGGTTCCGCTGAGTTAAGCCTAACCGCAACCCAAAACCCATCTCTCCTTCCATCTTCTTCTTTCTTCTTCCTTTACGTCCAACATTTGGACTCAGCAGGATTCGATGAAACTCGACCCGGACCGTGACTTGGAGAACTCGTTATAGCGGACTGATGGTGTGGCAGCGAGCAATAGTACTCCAATCTTTTCTTCTATTCTTCCTTCTTCCTTTCTGCTCCTCTATTTCTCTCTCACTCTCACCGTTCGTCCAGAAAGAATTTGGACTCGGTTGCAACTTGAACTGAGTCGACTCAATTGGGTGTGACAATAGAAGCGACGCCTTTTCTCTCTCTCTCTCTCTCTATCTTTCCATTTTCGGAAAGAATGCCCCCTTTTTAAAGGCTCTGTTAACTTCGTTCTAGAGGGTTCGAAGTAACTAATTAAGGGATTAGTTACACCCGACAGCGAACTCGATGATTCAATCTTGTTTGTAAATCAGATATGGGAGATCAGATTGCATGTCAGTGATCAGACAAGATGGATGGCTTCTGGTCTCCCGGCTCATTAGATGAATGTCTCTGATGTGGAAATAGGGTCTATACGCTGATGGTGCGATTTTTGGCCAAGTCGAGGAAGATGTGTAACACCCTAGAAATCGGGGGTCGTGCATACACTCGACTCCCGAGTATCACATATAACTGATTTTCATTAATATGCGTTTAATCAGGTTTAAATGTGCAGCCTGGAATTTTCTGGAACATGAAGCACAACTATATAAGTCTACTGAAATGAAAGAGATCTAGTATATATACAAGTCCAAAAATATAAACAGGTCGCACAAGGCGTTGCCCAACAAAACTACAAAAAGAATAATATGTCCAGAAAGAATAAAGCTGAGCCCACTGCTCAGCGATCCAGATCCTGCCTATCAAGCCAATGGAGAGCCGCCCATCAGCTGGAAGTAAGACAGCTCATCCTCCTCGTCAAGGCTCGCGTCGTCAGGCTCCCTGAACTTATTGCTACCTGTAGCTATTGAAGAGCTTGGTTGGTGTTTTAAAACACCGTCCCAGAGTGGGAGTGAGTGATCAACTCAGTGGGTGCTATTAGTCTTAAGTTGTAATAGGTATCAATTATATTATAAACTTAATGAAAGACAATCATTCATAACACATAACTAATCTTGTTACTACGTATGCATGATAGATGATATGATACATGCCCTCACTACAACACTCCCTCAAGCAACTCCGTCTAACGATCGCGTATGACCAACACTCTCTCAGAGCGACCTCAACTGTTGAGTTGCTAACCTAGCTAGTGCGATGCGATGATAATGTTAGCCAAGTTCTTAGTTAATTCCATTCATCTAGCTGGTTGGGAAAACTGATACACCCTACGTATCAATGGCCTGAACTGGTTGCGAGGCCAAGGCCCCTCAATGCGCAAGGCCAGGGCACCGCGATCCTTGATCTCGTCGGGTTTCCCATCCCCGACTTCAAGCAATGGGGAGTGATGAGAACTGGGATCGCTTGCGGTCACTATGGGGATGCGCGTCACCCCAGCGTAGGCTGATAGCTCGGACATAGTGTCCTATTCCATCATGCCCAGCTCACGAGGCGGTGGATCGGTTTCAATCTGGTTATCAATGGGCTACAATAGTTATAGGGTGTTCCAGATTTCATACATATGTGAGAAAATAGGGGTAACAATCAAGGTTGGACAGTAAATAGGCTAGACCGCATGAGTCCAAGCAAACACGTGACAGACGACATCGGATACAAGCGACCCATGTAGTCTAACACTGTCGCCAGCACGCACTCGCCCAAATTCATGGGTTTAGCTTTAGGATAGTCCTACCAACGGGACCACCTTCACTCTCCTCATTTTCCTGACCAACCCAAGGGTTGAGGGTAATTTCATAACATGCCACAATCAGGGTTATCGCATAATACAAGTAGAAGCATGCGTGCATATCTTTAAACATAGAATATAAAATTTCTCTACCAAGCAAAGCTAATCATGATGTGAACTAAGGGTGTAAGTGTGTTGTGTGGGTTAGTGAGGAAGCTAAGCACTTCCTACACACATGGAACCAAATTATACAATAATTATATGGCATACATGCTATAGGGCAACATTATATGAGAAATCAAATAAGACATAAAAAATACGATCATTAATTTGTACTAAATCATGGGAGAAGCAAGAACAACATCATATGAGAAAATCAGCAAGACATACAATTCCATACAATTCCAAATAAACCAACAATTCCTAGGTTTTCTCTAGATTCTCCAAATACATCATCCAAGCGTGTAAAATTATTAGATTCATATTGAAATTGGTGCTAGGCCACCTAAGGATAATAGTCCGCACCTTAAGAGGAGATTTCCATTCTTTGAGATCTTAGGGTTTGAGAATTTGGGTAAAACCGCCAATTCCTAAATCAAATCAAGAAAGACAACATTAATGCCTAGAAATTTACACTAGGTTGCTTTATTGAAGGAAAAATATACCATTTTTACCTCCGCTTCTTGATATGGGTGGGTTTGGTGGAGGTTTTGTAGTAGCCACCGGTTTGGTTGAGGAAATATCAACCCTACAAGCATCAAGATTTTCCTCACCCACACAAACACTCTCTCCCTTCTTCACTCTCCCTTCCTCTCTTCTTCTTTCTCCCTTTTCTCTCTTCTCTCTTTCCCTCTTTCTCTCTTTATTTTCTCTAGGGCAAAATCGTTTGGGGAGAGGGGGTGCCCAAATGAGGCCCTTTTATAATGTCAGATTTGGTGTAAATGGCCCAAAGGGCTAGGTTTTTACTATACTAGACCTATGGGAGGGTCTTTCTAAGCTTTAGGGCCTACTATAGGGTGTACATATTGATATACACCGTAGGATAGTTATCCCTAATGATGATCTACTTATGGATACGATCGGCCCGCCATTTGGATGCGCCGATCAACAGATATGATTAGAAGTCTGTTTAATGGTCATCGATAGTCGATCGAGGCTGCAGCTATATGGATATGAGCAGGAAAATATCTTTACTCCATGTGTGAAGTTTGGTCGTAAACCGACAGTTCGAAATCCTCAACTTTGCGTAAGAGTGGATGACCCAATTCACTTAAGTTTTAGTTCATTCTTTTGGGGTATTTACACTTCTCATGCACTCGTCCTTTAGCTCAAGTTAAGCAGTTCTGGACAACACCCAGGTCCGACTCCCGCGATGGACGTCAAGTCCAGTAAGATGGATATTATTCTATGGTTTTGGAACTAGTGGCCCACCAACGAGCGGTCTAGAGCTTGTTCAGGAAATCGGGGCATTTCTGGAATGAATTAGGTATTGAGATTTCTCATGGGCAATGATTAGGGTTTGGATTAACTATGTTCATAGTATGACTTATTTATAACTAGTGAAAGTAGAGATTTGGTCATGGTTACTTTAAATCATCGGTTTTAGGCTAAAAGAGTAACAGGGTTAATTTGGTCTATCATTCAAGATCCAGGCCTTATCTGACTCAGCACCGGTTAGATCTTTAATTTACTCATGATTGTCTTAATTAGTTAGCGATAGGTCGGTTAGATTTGGGTCCTATGTGAGTAAATCATGGGGCTACACTTGATGTTCAAGTGATCAGGCGGATTCATTGGCTTCCTTCGGTTGATTAATCAGACTTGTGCAGTTCTTTACTTGTACCACCCCTGCATAAACGAACATTGAGTGTTAATGGTCATTAAGCGATGTTATAAGTTAATTAATAACAAAATTATTTCAAGAATTTTTGAAAATTCCAAAACAGTGAAAATCCATAACGTTATAATCTACCCCCCTTAAAAATAATTTCATCTCTGAAATTACCTAAGGATAGTAAATAAAAATTTATTATTTCATTTGTCTAAGTTTTATTGGCTTCAAGTTTATACGCGTGGTAGGGTGTATACTATCCATGCTAGGTTGGCTCATTTTGGTCTACCCCCCTTAAAACCTTTTCACCTTGATGGTTTACTACAATTCATTTATTTATCTATTTATTTTTAAAGATTTAGATTCATGGCGATGGTTTCCCTCTCTCTAGAGTGAAAATATTTGTTTTCAATGTTAGACCAATACGGAGAGACGGTTGTAGTGGGCTTGAACCCGATACGTTGATCATCTACTTGACCAAGGTAGAAGGCTCATCGTATCCCTTCTTCGTCCTAGTGGATCCTGATCTTCTTCTCGGTCAAAGTAGTGAGTCCATTGGTAGTCGCTCAGAATTGAGAATTGGGTCAAGCTGCAAATGCTTTGCAGGTGTATACTTCCGTACTTCCATAATCCGATCAATCTAAATGTTTAGGGAACGACCATTATTGGAAGGTTTAAATCTCCTATTTATAAGGTTGTCCTTTGGGTCTTGGTCTACAAGAGTCCTCGTTTTAATTTATATCCAAATTGGAGGTTAATAAATCTCTTGATATGCCTATGGTCAAAGATCATCCTAAAAAGTTTCTAAAGGCACAAAATTTTATATGAATTACCATTTCAATCTTAGGGCTAGTGGGTTACAAGCAGACTACATTTCGGTTTCATAAATTTCAAGAATGAAGGAATAGTCAAAAGTTTTGAGGTATTCTGGTGGTTTGAAGTGTCAATAATGCTAATAAGGATGCAGTAAGGCAATCATACATACAAGCATTCACTAGGCGACAAGAAAAATTCAAGGCAATCCATACATTCATATTGGATTCAAAGTGCCATCATTATGGCCAGTTACATCCTATAATATGGATTTACATGTATTGCTAGATACTCTAAACATAAAGGAAAAAAAAAACAGACTAATCGAGCAAATGTTCTAACTATCTTCAATACATGGAAGTAGTCATAACTGACTCAAAACAACTACTAAATTTTCGTAAAGTTACGCTACTATTCTTTTGGGTCGAACGAGGATGGGGGTGTCTCGTCCCCCATGCTGCGGCAAATCAAGGCTCAGGAAGTGATAAGGGTGATTTGGAGAGAGCTAATGGAGTCAATCAATACTCAACTTCTGCTACAGCTCCAACAGGATAACAAAGGCAACTTATGTAAGACCCGTGTACTAGCTCGTACCGTTCCGTAGGCTTCCGCGGTCTTTTCGGTCGAATTCCGGCGACTCGCGATCTTTTATCGGTAGTTGCGTGCGACCCCGAATCGTATTTTATATTCCAGAGTCGGCTCGACCTGAGACTTGTACCAGTGCGACCGCGCCGTCGCCACGGTTCCGACGTCGCGTCTCGCCCGCCGAGGCGATACCCAGGCCAGGAGATGTGGGCCCGCGTTCAGTTCGAGGAAACGCCGCATGTTGTGATACCGAGAGAATCTCTATAATAGGTCAAATCAATCAAGTACATGTCACCTTACCCCAAAAAGCAACCCAAAGTCAACTCTCCCTCTCTCCACCCATCCCTTTTCAAGTACACCCATCACTCACCCATCACTCACCCATCCTCTCTCTCTCTCATCTCTCTCTCATTTTTTCTCTCCCAAGCACCATGAGAGTACCCCACGTCCATGGTTCTCCATGAGAGGAGCTTTGTGTGGCCCACTCCCTACCACCCAATCCCACCCTCTAAAAATCAATCTTGACCGTTGAATCGCACCCTTTGGAGCTCTAGGGTGTGTTGATGAAAGAAGAAGTCCAAGAAGAAGCATAGGTGCGTGATGTTTTTTTTTGTGATTTTGTTGATTACAGGGCCCATATATGGTGGGACCCATCCTGATGTATGTACTATTCAAAGAGGGAACCTTAGTTGCGGGGTCCCTCCGCTACTCACGTCCCTCCATCTCATCTCTCTCTCTCTCTCTCTCTCTCCTCCATATTTTGTGGCCCACCTGATGGATGTAAAAATGATCCTGACCGTCTAGCAGCAAGGACGCTCTTGCTGTCCAAGTTGCTGGACGTCCAGCGATCCCAGGCTCTAATGAAGGGAAAAACACATATATTAGCTTGATCCTGGGGGCCGTGTGGCCCACCAGCGTGGACCCTCTTATGACATATTATATTTGATCCCAACCGTCAACTCTCAGATCATTCGGATTATGATCCAGTGGGCCAGATGCAGCTAGATTAACCGTTGACCACAGTAGGACCGTTGGACAGGGATAATGCTATCCCAGCTTTGTTTAGAGTGGGGTGGCCCACTGACGTGGACCCCACCTCGATGTAAGTTGCATCATCACCGTCCATTTGTAGTAGGCTTAGATCCAGCGCCTGTGGGCTACACCATAGCAGCAGTAGTAGAGGCGAGATGGTGGTGGTGCCTTGGATCTCCATGCCACCTTGTTGCTGACCGTTGGATGAAAGGAAAACACAAATACCAGCTTGTTCTTTAGCTGGTGGGCCACCCTCACGTGGACCCACCTGATGCACGTATTACATCTTTCTTCTCCCTTTCTCTTCTCTTTTCCTCTTTCTTCTCTTTTCTTTCCTCACTTTTGTTTCTCTGCTTTCTGAGATGGTTAACAAGGAGCCTGGCCTCAGACTCGATTCATCCAATGTGCCCTGGCTCAACTCAGCACCTGCCAACTTGGTTGGACTCATTGCAACCGAGTCAGTGAGGCTCGGAATCAGAACCGAACAGACCACCACTCACTCTCCAAGCCCTTCTTCTCTTTTGCTAATGTCCGACAACTAGACGTGACGATCTCAGCCCGACTCGACGTGGTTAGAGTTGAGTTGAATCCCTCAGTTGTGGCAACAGATAAACAACCCTCTCTCTTCTTTTTCTTCTTCTTCCCTTTTCCTTATTTCTTCTACTCTCACTCCCTCTGGACTACAGAGAAACTTTTCCTACTCACACTAACTCGATTCAAGACGAAACTCAGCTGACTCAGACTTGATGAGTCAAGTACATTTGACGGTTCCGCTGAGTTAAGCCCGACCGCAACCCAAAACCCATCTCTCCTTCCATCTTCTTCTTTCTTCTTCCTTTACGTCCAACATTCGGACTCAGCAAGATTCGATGAAACTCGACTCGGACCGTGACTCGGAGAACTCGTTATAGCGGACTGATGGTGTGGCAGCGAGCAATAGTACTCCAATCTTTTCTTCTATTCTTCCTTCTTCCTTTCTGCTCCTCTATTTCTCTCTCACTCTCACCGTTCGTCCAAAAAGAATTTGGACTCGGTTGCAACTCGAACTGAGTCGACTCAATTGGGTGTGACAATAGAAGCGACGCCTTTTCTCTCTCTCTCTCTCTATCTTTCCATTTTCGGAAAGAATGCCCCCTTTTTAAAGGCTCTGTTAACTTCGTTCTAGAGGGTTCGAAGTAACTAATTAAGGGATTAGTTACACCCGACAGTGAACTCGATGATTCAATCCTGTTTGTAAATCAGATATGGGAGATCAGATTGCATATCAGTGATTAGACAAGATGGATGGCTTCTGGTCTCCCGGCTCATTAGATGAATGTCTCTGATGTGGAAATAGGGTCTATACGCTAATGGTGCGATTTTTGGCCAAGTCGAGGAAGATGTGTAACACCCTAGAAATCGGGGGTCGTGCATACACTCGACTTCCGAGTATCACATATAACCGATTTTCATTAATATGCGTTTAATCAGGTTTAAATGTGCAGCCTGGAATTTTCTGGAACATGAAGCACAACTATATAAGTCTACTGAAATGAAAGAGATCTAGTATATATACAAGTCCAAAAATATAAACGGGTCGCACAAGGCGTTGCCCAACAAAACTACAAAAAGAATAATATGTCCAGAAAGAATAAAGCTGAGCCCACTGCTCAGCGATCCAGATCCTGCCTATCAAGCCAATGGAGAGCCGCCTATCAACTGGAAGTAAGAGAGCTCATCCTCCTCGTCAAGGCTCGCGTCGTTAGGCTCCCTGAACTTATCGCTACCTGCAGCTATTGAAGAGCTTGGTTGGTGTTTTAAAACACCGTCCCAGAGTGGGAGTGAGTGATCAACTCAGTGGATGCTATTAGTCTTAAGTTGTAACAGGCATCAATTATATTATAAACTTAATGAAAGACAATCATTCATAACACATAACTAATCTTGTTACTACGTATGCATGATAGATGATATGATACATGCCCTCACTACAATACTCCCTCAAGCAACTCCGTCTAACGATCGCGTATGACCAACACTCTCTCAGAGCGACCTCAATTGTTGAGTCGCTAACCTAGCTAGTGCGATGCGATGATAATGTTAGCCAAGTTCTTAGTTAATTCTATTCATCCAGCAGGTTGGGAAAACTGATACACCCTACGTATCAATGGCCTGAACTGGTTGCAAGGCCAAGGCCCCTCAATGCGCAAGGCTAGGGTATCGCGATCCTTGATCTTGTCAGGTTCCCCATCCCCGACTTCAAGCAATGGGGAGTGATGAGAACTGGGATCGCTTGCGATCACTATGGGGATGCGCGTCACCCCAGCGTAGGCTGACAGCTCGGACATAGTATCCTATTCCATCATGCCTGGCTCACGAGGCGGTGGATCGGTTTCAATCTGGTTATCAATGGGCTACAACAGTTGTAGGGTGTTCCAGATTTCATACATATGTGAGAAAACAGGGGTAACAATCAAGGTTGGACAGTAAATAGGCTAGACCGCATGAGTCCAGGCAAACACGTGACAGACGACATCGGATATAAGCGACCCATGTAGTCTAACACTGTCGCCCGCACGCACTCGCCCAAATCCATGGGTTTAGCTTCAGGATAGTCCTACCAACGGGACCACCTTCACTCTCCTCATTTTCCTGACCAACCCAAGGGTTGAGGGTAATTTCATAACATGCCACAATCAGGGTTATCGCATAATACAAGTAGAAGCATGCGTGCATATCTTTAAACATAGAATATAAAATTTCTCTACCAAGCAAAGCTAATCATGATGTGAACTAAGGGTGTAAGTGTGTTGTGTGGGTTAGT
Source organism: Magnolia sinica (assembly GCF_029962835.1). NCBI lineage: Eukaryota > Viridiplantae > Streptophyta > Magnoliopsida > Magnoliales > Magnoliaceae > Magnolia > Magnolia sinica. Next base: position 77,496,033 of record NC_080579.1, on the reverse strand, counting down.
GAGGAAGCTAAGCACTTCCTACACACATGGAACCAAATTGGACAATAATTATACGGCATATATGCTATTGGGCAACATTATATGAGAAATCAAATAAGACATAAACAATACGATCATTAATTTGTACTAAATCATGGGAGAAGCAAGAACAACATCATATGAGAAAATCAACAAGACATACAATTCCATACAATTCCAAATAAACCAACAATTCCTAGGTTTTCTCTAGATTCTCCAAATACATCATCCAAGCGTGTAAAATTATTAGATTCATATTGAAATTGGTGCTAGGCCACCTAAGGATAATAGTCCGCACCTTAAGAGGAGATTTCCATTCTTTGAGATCTTAGGGTTTGGGAATTTGGGTAAAACCGCCAATTCCTAAATTAAATCAAGAAAGACAATATTAATGCCTAAAAATTTACATTAGGTTGCTCTATTGAAGGAAAAATATATCATTCTTACCTCCGCTTCTTGATATGGGTGGGTTTGGTGGAGGTTTTGTAGTAGCCACCGGTTTGGTTGAGGAAATATCAACCCTATAAGCATTAAGATTTTCCTCACCCACACAAACACTCTCTCCCTTCTTCACTCTCCCTTCCTCTCTTCTTCTTTCTCCCTTTTCTCTCTTCTCTCTTTCCCTCTTTTTCTCTTTATTTTCTCTAGGGCAAAATCGTTTGGGGAGAGGGGGTGCCCAAATGAGGCCCTTTTATACTGCCAGATTTGGTGTAAATGGCCCAAAGGGCTAGGTTTTTACTATACTAAACCTATGGGAGGGTCTTTCTAAGCTTTAGGGCCCACTATAGGGTGTACATATTGATATACACCGTAGGATAGTTATCCCTAATGATGATCTACTTATGGATACGATCGGCCCGCCATTTGGATGCGCCGATCAACAGATATGATTAGAAGTCTGTTTAATGGTCACCGATAGTCGATCGAGGCTGCAGCTATACGGATATGAGCAGAAAAATATCTTTACTCCATGTGTGAAGTTTGGTCGTAAACCGACAGTTCGAAATCCTCAACTTTGCGTAAGAGTGGATGACCCAATTCACTTAAGTTTTAGTTCATTCTTTTGGGGTATTTGCACTTCTCATGCACTCGTCCTTTAGCTCAAGTTAAGCAGTTCTGGACAACACCCAGGTCCGACTCCCGTGATGGACGTCAAGTCCAGTAAGACGGATATTATTCTATGGTTTTGGAACTAGTGGCCCACCAACGAGCGGTCTAGAGCTTGTTCAGGAAATCGAAACATTTCTGGAATGAATTAGGTATTGAGATTTCTCATGGGCAATGATTAGGGTTTGGATTAACTATGTTCATAGTATAGCTTATTTATAACTAGTGAAAGTGGAGATTTGGTCATGGTTACTTTAAATCGTCGGTTTTAGGCTAAAAGAGTAACAGGGTTAATTTGATCTATCATTCAAGATCCAGGCCTTATCTGACTCAGCACCGGTTAGATCTTTAATTTACTCATGATTGTCTTAATTAGTTAGCGATAGGTCGGTTAGATTTGGGTCCTATGTGAGTAAATCATAGGGCTACACTTGATGTTCAAGTGATCAGGCGGATTCGTTGGCTTCCTTTGGTTGATTAATCAGACTTGTGCAGTTCTTTACTTGTACCACCCCTGCATAAACTAACATTGAGTGTTAATGGTCATTAAGCGATGTTATAAGTTAATTAATAGAAAAATTATTTCAAGGATTTTTGAAAATTCCAAAACAGTGAAAATCCATAACGTTACAATCTACCCCCCTTAAAAATAATTTCATCTCTGAAATTACCTAAGGATAGTAAATAAAGATTTTATTATTTCATTTGCCTAAGTTTTATTGGCTTCAAGTTTATACGCGTGGTAGGGTGTATACTATCTATGCTAGGTTGGCTTATTTTGGTCTACCCCCCTTAAAACTTTTTCACCTTGATGGTTTACAACAATTTATTTATTTATGTATTTATTTTTAAAGATTTATATTCATGGCGATGGTTTCCCTCTCTCTAGAGTGAAAATATTTGTTTTCAATGTTAGACCAATATGGAGAGACGGTTGTAGTGGGCTTGAACCCGATACGTCGATCATCTACCTGACCAAGGTAGAAGGCTCATCGTATCCCTTCTTCGTCCTAGTGGATCCTGGTCTTCTGCTCAGTCAAAGTAGTGAGTCCATTGGTAATCGCTCAGGATTGAGAATTGGGTCAAGCTGCGAATGCTTTGCAGGTGTATACTTCCGTACTTCCGTAATCCGATCAATCTAAATGTTTAGGGAACGACCATTATTGGAAGGTTTAAATCTCCTATTTATAAGGTTGTCCTTTGGGTCTTGGTCTACAAGAGTCATCGTTTTAATTTATATCCAAATTGGAGGTTAATAAATCTCTTGATATGCCTATGGTCAAAGATCATCCTAAAAAGTTTCTAAAGGCACAAAATTTTATATGAATTACCATTTCAATCTTAGGGCTAGTGGGTTACAAGCAGACTACATTTCGGTTTCATAAATTTTAAGAATGAAGGAATAGTCGAAAGTTTTGAGGTATTCTGGTGGTTTGAAGTGTTAATAATGCTAATAAGGATGCAGTAAGGCAATCATACATACAAGCATTCACCAGGCGACAAGAAAAATTTAAGGCAATCCATACATTCATATTGGATTCAAAGTGCCATCATTATGGCCAGTTACATCCTATAATATGGATTTACATGTATTGCTAGATACTCTAAACATAAAGGAAAAAAAAAACAGACTAATCAAGCAAATGTTCTAACTATCTTCAATACATGGAAGTAGTCATAACTGACTCAAAACAACTTCTAAATTTTCGTAAAGTTACGCTACTATTCTTTTGGGTCGAACGAGGATGGGGGTGCCTCGTCCCCCATGCTGCAGCAAATCAAGGCTCAGGAAGTGATAAGGGTGATTTGGAGAGAGCTAATGGAGTCAATCAATACTCAACTTCTGCTACAGCTCCAACAGGATAACAAAGGCAACTTATGTAAGACCCGTGTACTAGCTCGTACCGTTCCGTAGGCTTCCGCGGTCTTTTCGGTCGAATTCCGGCGACTCGCGATCTTTTATCGGTAGTTGCGTGCGACCCCGAATCGTATTTTATATTCCAGAGTCGGCTCGACCTGAGACTTGTACCAGTGCGACCGCGCCGTCGCCACGGTTCCGACGTCGCGTCTCGCCCGCCGAGGCGATACCCAGGCCAGGAGATGTGGGCCCGCGTTCAGTTCGAGGAAACGCCGCATGTTGTGATACCGAGAGAATCTCTATAATAGGTCAAATCAATCAAGTACATGTCACCTTACCCCAAAAAGCAACCCAAAGTCAACTCTCCCTCTCTCCACCCATCCCTTTTCAAGTACACCCATCACTCACCCATCACTCACCCATCCTCTCTCTCTCTCATCTCTCTCTCATTTTTTCTCTCCCAAGCACCATGAGAGTACCCCACGTCCATGGTTCTCCATGAGAGGAGCTTTGTGTGGCCCACTCCCTACCACCCAATCCCACCCTCTAAAATCAATCTCAACCGTTGAATCGCACCATTTGGAGCTCTAGGGTGTGTTGATGAAAGAAGAAGTCCAAAAAGAAGCATAGGTGCGTGATGTTTTTTTTTGTGATTTTGTTGATTACAGGGCCCATATATGGTGGGACACATCCTGATGTATGTACTATTCAAAGAGGGAACCTTAGTTGCGGGGTCCCTTCGCTACTCACGTCCCTCCATCTCATCTCTCTCTCTCTCTCTCCCCCATATTTTGTGGCCCACCTGATGGATGTAAAAATGATCCGGACCGTCTAGCAGCAATGACGCTCTTGCTGTCCAAGTTGCTGGACGTCCAGCGATCCCAGGCTCTAATGAAGGGAAAAACACATATATTAGCTTGATCCTGGGGGCCGTGTGGCCCACCAGCGTGGACCCTCCTATGACGTATTATATTTGATCCCAACCGTCAACTCTCAGATCATTCGGATTATGATCCAGTGGGCCAGATGCAGCTAGATTAACCGTTGACCACGGTAGGACCGTTGGACAGGGATAATGTTATCCCAGCTTTGTTTGGAGTGGGGTGGCCCACTGACGTGGACCCCACCTCGATGTAAGTTGCATCATCACCGTCCATTTGTAGTAAGGCTTAGATCCAGCGCCTATGGGCTACACCATAGCAGCAGTAGTAGAGGCGTGATGGTGGTGGTGCCTTGGATCTCCATGCCACCTTGTTGCTGACCGTTGGATGAAAGGAAAACACAAATACCAGCTTGTTCCTTAGCTGGTGGGCCACCCTCACGTGGACCCACCTGATGCACGTATTGCATCCTGACCGTCCAGACGCTGGGGTCTGGACGGAGGGAAAACAGAAATATCGGCTTCATTTCAAAAAAATATATATATAAATAAAGAAATAAAAAAAATAAAAATCCTTGGTGGGCCACACTCACGTGGACCCACCGTGATGTTTATGTCAATCCATGCCGTCCAGATCTCTGGACGGTGGGCCCCTTGAAATGAATGGATTGAATCCATCCATCCAGACCGTCCATCTGGACGCTAGAGGGTGTGAATATAATAAATATTTATATATATAATATTAGTATAATACTATGGTGGGCCCCATGTGGGGACCCACCTTGATGTATGGAGAGATCCTCACCATCCAGTATATTTGGATGATGGGTCATCACACCGTCCAGATCAGGGTTCCACCCTGCACGTGTGAAACACCACACCGTCCATCTGTTCTGACAGCATCTGGACGGTTCTGTGGGACCCACCTTGATAGTGTGTTTGATCCAGCTGTCCACCCAGATTGGATGGTGATAGGTGGGGTCTTGATATATGTATTCTTTATACGCCGTCCATCCATCTCAGGACGTGGGGCACGCCACGATGTATGTGTCCTCCACGCCGTCCATCTGTTTATCCAAGCTGTCCAGCTGTTTGGACATGGACCCAACATAAACTACGTGATTTATCTGCACTGTACACAGTGCTGTGGGGCCTTGTATTGACGTATGTGTTTTGATCTACACCGTCCAATGTTTGGACGGTGCTGGACAGGTTGGATGGCACTGTGGACACCAGCCGTGATGTATATTTTGATCCACACCGTCCAGAATGTATGGACGGTGCTGTGGACCCCACACTCAATGTATGTATTGTATATCTACACCGTCCAGTGGTATGGACGGTGGCGACCACCTTGGTGTCTTTATTGTATCCACATCATCCATCGCTGGACACGGTCGTGGACCTCACCTTTGATGTACATGTTTCACTTATCCATCCATCTGACGGTGGACACCACCTTGATGTATGAGTCTTATCTTGCACCGTCCAACAACTGCTGGATGGTGGGACCGTCAGCAAATGTATTTATTAACCTCGTCGTCCATCTGTTTGGCAGTTGTGGGCCCACCCCATACGTACGTACTGCACTTGTGAGGGGTGGGGCCCCCTTGCTTGTATAAAATCACATCCAGGCTGTCCAGCGTGGTCCACCTTGATTTATCTATTTATTTCATCCACACCGTCCAGATTGTGCTGGACGGTGCTGGACAATGTTTGGACAATGCTGGTTTGCATAGACAATGTTTAGACGGTGTCGTGGGCTCCACCGTGATGTATTTGTTATCCACGCCGTCCATCTTATGTCATGCGGCCCACCTTGATATATGTACTCTATGTTTACACCGTCCATTTATGGATGATGCCATGTTGGGCCTACCATTGAGGCATGTATTGTATATCTCCGTCGTCCGCCCCTTGGACGTGTGATCTACCTTGAGGTGTGTGTTGTGTCCAAACTATCTAGTCATCTGAGTCACCCAGACCGTCCAGATCGTGGGGCCTACCTTGATGTGTATGTGGCCCATTTGATAACGCCCGATGAAATGTAATTAGGGCCCAGGCATGAGGCCAATTGAGATGTATTTGAAGCCCATATATGAGGCCTAATGTGATGTATTTATGGCCCATTGGTGCGACCTGTTGATGCAGCCCGCTTGGTGTACATGAGGCCCGTTAGTGCGGCCCATTGATGCAGCCCTCTTGATGTGTATGATGCCCATGTGCAGGGCCCACCTGTGATGTATATTAGTCCCATGTGTAGGGCCCACCCGCTGTGTATTGAGGCCCATGGGCGAGGCCTAATGTGATGTATTCATGGCCTATGGGCAAGGCCCGTTGTGATGTATTCGAAGCCCATGGTTGAGGCCCAATGCGATGTATGTATGGCCCATTGCGTTGTATATGAATCCTTTGTATGGGTCACTCCTTGGGAGAAATGTTGGTTAAATGTCCACATTGATGGGTAATGATGGTTGAATGTCCACATTATGACCTTTCATTAGGCCTTGTTAGGCCCATTCTTGCCGATTCTAAATGTCGTGGCCGATTGCCGATTAGCGATCGAGGCTGATTCTCATGACCGATTGTCGTGACCGATTTGTCGATTCTGAGTATCGATCGATCTCGATTGTCATGATCGAATTGCTAATTCTGATTGTCGATCGATCTCGATTGTCATGATTGGATTGCTGACTCTGATTTTCGATCGATCCCGATTGTCGTGACCGATTTGCCGACTCTGATTATCGATCGATCCCGATTGTCGTGACCGATTTGCCGATTCTGATTATCGACTGATCTCGATTGTCGTGACCGATTTGCCGACTCTGATTATCGATCGATCCCGACTGTCGTGACTGATTTACCGATTCTGATTATTGATCGATCCCGATTGTCGTGACCGATTTGCCGATTTTGATTTCGATCGATCCTGCTTGTCGTAGCCAATTGTCGATTCCGATTGACGTGATCGATTTGTCGACTCTGATTATCGATCGATCCCGATTATCGTGACTGATTTTGCCGATTCTGATCGATCCTGATTGACGTGACCGATTTGCCGATTACGATTGTCGAGGCCAAGTATCGAGGTCGATTCCGATTCTCGAGGCCGATTGTATAGGTCGATTCCGATTGCTGAGGCCGATTTCAATGGCCGAGGCCGATTGTCGAGACCTATATGAGGCCCATCGTGATGTGTATTAGGCCCTTGTGTGAGGCCACGGGTCCACTTTATGTTAGGCTTTATGTGGGCCATCCCTTTGGGGCAATGTTGGTTAAATGTCCTTGTTTTAGAGGTTAATTGTCGATGCCGGTTATTGATATCGATTATGAGTATTTGACAGCATAGCATCATGATACGTACCCATACGCATCATCTGCATGTTTGTTATGAGATGTGGTTGACCATTGCATATGTCATTGGGCAGGTTGTTATGAGACTCCCTGATAGGCAGAGATTGTCTCACCTGAGCGCATGGTATGCGTAGGAGTGATGCATGATTGGATTGTATAACTCATGCATTTTGCATTGTGATCACTATACGCACTAGCGACATCAGGATCGTAGCCTCTACATGTATTTCGTGGATGGCCAGATGGAACACCGGAAATCTGTTCTACATGGGGTGCTATAGATATCCCTGGGTGAGAGGTTGCTCCAACGTCTAGACCGAGTGGATGCATGAGCGCATGAGGGCCAAATACCATTAGGCCGCGTCTCCCACTGTGTCGTGGTCGGTTGGAAGGGGGTACGGCCTTACCTGCCCGAGAGGAGGGGGCAATGCTAGGCTGAGTCTGACCAGCTCGAGGAATGGGTCCGCTATCGACGAGCCGGGCCCGATGTTGGCAGGCGGATAGTGAGGTCTCTTCCACTCACCTTGTTGCGCGCGATGGGGCGGCAATTTGGTTTAGAGTGTAATAGACCCCGGTGATTTCCCAGAGAGGAACCGTACTGATATGTGGACTTATTGAGCAGGCGTTGCATACTCATTCATTCATTCATTCATTCATTCACTATCCACTCGGGCTGGTGGTGCGCAACTATTTGTTACGTGTACATTCGCATGACTAGGATTTCGGTTGGGCGCGCGACTAACCTGAGATCAGGAGTTTACCACATTGCGTCTGACTATCCAAATTTAGGTATGGGACTGGTTTGGATAGAAGTCCCTTGTGATGGACCCCGTGACCTGCGATACTACGTACTATCATCCCGACTTCACACTCCAGCATGGTCATTCCATTCGCACCACATATCGCATTACATCATAGCATATGGCATTTCGTGTTACTATGTTTATGCATTTATATGACCTAGATATAACTGACGTATTCGTGGACTCATCAGATTTGTATATTGCATCAGACAGATCTCGATATTTGGCTTATAGTCTCCGCATTGCATAGTTGATCTACATTGCTTCATCAGTATATGATATTATTTTTATTATATTTCTGCGTCGCATAGCCTGGATAAGACTAATGGTATTTATGGGCCTATTAGTATGTCTTCGTATTACTCTGATTTCATATGATTTATAATCTTGCTAGTGTTTCTGATATTGTATGATTATGGGTTTTTCAGTATTTCCGCTTACTCTGATTACTCTGATATTGCTTACTTGACACTTACCTTATGCACACACTCTCACCACCCACTAAGCTTTCTATAAGCTTATGCATGATAGATGCGTGCAGGTGATGTTAGGTTGCAGCAGCATTGAGCTTGGAGCGTGCAGCGGTCGTCTGGAGCCTTGATTTATTTTATATATGTTTTTTTCTCTTTCAGCATTGTACTCAAACGATTATATCAGTGGATATGTGATGATCATGTTGCTTTTGTGATTTGGGTAATCTTGTGGTTATGTTCATTACAAGATAAATGTACGTTGAAAAATCCTCCTTGTAGGATCCTATGATCGGAATCTGGCGTATATACGCCTGGAGCCGAGAATGGGGTACTACGGAGGCTGTCGGCACCAGATTCGGTGATCGGGATTCCTATGAATTCGATTTTTGGGTTTGGGGCGTGACAACTTATCAGTTGGAATACCTAGTGCAAGCTATTGAAGGGTCAAATCGCACCATCCAGGTCGATGTTTTGGATCCTCATTGGTTATGTGGACTACATAACATCCTTAGCAGCTTTCTTTATCTGGAAAGCTTTGGAGAATGGAAAGAAATTAAGGTTTGTGGCCACAAAACTCAAAGGGTATGGTCGTTTGGTGGCAACAACACCAATTAACCTATGAAAGGAAGGGAATGAAAAAGATTAATATTTGGGCTAAAATACAGTTGAAAATGGACAGTAAAATATTGTCTCTTGATTATTATCAAACCTCAAATAAAAATTTCAATTGCAACAATCTAATGATCAATCTGGGCCCAAGTATATAAGATCAAATTTACAAATTATTGACCCGTATTGATTTGCATGGGGATGAAGACGAATTTGTGGCTCATGTTGCTACTAATGAAATATGTTAAACATAAGTTGTTGAGGTTACACTCACTCCATTCACTTGTGTAAACCAATACCCAGAACCAGATCCACTGGACATTAGTAGGTATTACTTTCTTGCAATTACTCTTATTAAATCTTCTTCAATATATATCTGGAAGAAGTATATGACACCCTGGTGCACTTATTCTATTTGTAATCTTTAGGTGGATAAATCTCCAAGCATCGACATACTCTTATACTCAGTTGATTTTACTCCTTAGACCATGTGCTTTTTGTAAGACCTGTATCCTAGCCCGTACCGTTTCATATGCCTTTGCGGTTCTCCCGGTCGAATTCTGGCGACTTGCGATCTGTAAATGGCGTCTGCCCGTGATCCTGAGCTGGATCTTGTCGGTCTGAGTCGGTTAGACCCAAGACTTATATCATTGCAACCACGCCGTCGCCGCGGTTCTGATGCCGCGTATTATGCGTCGAGCCGGTACCCAGGCCAGGAGATGTGGGCCCGCGTTCAGTTCGAGGAAAAACGCAGCGCGTTGCAATCCCTAGAAAATCCATCACATCAATCACTTCACTTGTCAAAGTACACCCATTAATCTATCCCATCCCTAAGTACAAAAGCAACCCTTAAAAGTCAACTCTATCCCTTACCCAAGTACACCCTTACATCCCTCTCTCCCATCACCCCTCTCTCCCTCTCATTTTCTCTCTCCATTTTCAAACAACACCCCATGGAGCACCCAACGTCCATGGCTCCATGAGAGGAGCTAGTGTGGCCCACCTTTCTAACTCTCATCTCCACCCTTCGAAATCAATCTCGACCTTTGAATTGCACCCTTGGAATCTCTAGGATGCGTTGATGGAAGAAGAAAGTCCAAGAAGAAGGCCGATTGGTGGGTGCTTCTCTCTCTCTCTCTTTGAATGGTAATGATGATGAAGGGGTGAGTGTGGCCTACTATGAATCATATTTTTCATGTGGGACCCATTGGATGAATGTGTTGGATCTACGCCATCCAGCCCATTAGCGGATTAAGATGAAGGAAAAACATAAGTATTAGATTGATCCAAATCAGGTGGGCCACGTTTATGTGGGACCCACCTTGACTAAAATGTGGGCCACGTGCATGTGGGGCCCACCATGATTTTGTGTATATCCATGCCATCCAGCGTCCCTGGACGCTAGACGTGAGGCAGCGTGGTTGGCTAACATGGAGTGTTTGTACTGACATGGGTGTGTACTAATAAAGCTAACAAAAAAAAAAGTTTTGCTTTTGGGATAAGCTTCCCATGTAGGGTCCACCTTGATGTATGGGGCTGATCCACGCCGTCCATTCCATTCTTCAGCTCATTTTAGGCGTTGAGCCTAAAAATGAAGCTGATCCCATTTTGTGGTGGGCCATACCATAGGAAATAGCGGTATTACCATTGAAACCCACTTTGATTCTTCTATTCGCGAAAAACAGGCCGCATATTGGACTCATTTGGTCGGTCTTGGACCATGGAATCCAATGGTTGGAGTGGATTCATCCGATGTGGGCCCTACAGGGGAAAAACCGTAAAATTTCACATTTAAAAAAATAAATAAAAATAAGTGACAAAGGCAGCAGCTCTTGCTGCTGCCGCTGTCAGTGGACGGGCGGACGGCCTAGCAGGGCCCTCACGGCCCCAGTTGTGGGCCCCACCATGATGCGTTTCGACCATCAACACCATGCATTTGATGGGTTCCCTTGGACCAGGAGGCCGCCCCAAAAATCAGCTGTATACGGAACTCAGGTGGGCCACGCCATTTAAAATCATGTGAAGACATCCCTAAACATATAAAATCACTCGGTGGGGCCTACCTGAAATTTGGATGCAGCTGAAACTTGGTCTGAACCCTCAATCAAGTGGGACACACATAATGGGTGGACTGGATTTATGAACCGCATCAGAGTGGACCCCCAAGGTCCGTGTGACCTTATAAACAGTTTGGGTGGCAAATAAATATTACAGTGGGCCCTACCCTGGTCCACGTGACCTTATGAACCATTTAGATGGCAGATAAATATCACGGTGGGACCACCCCACGTGTGGGGCTGATGTGTGTACGCGCGTGTGCATATATTTATATATATTATATTATATATATTATATATACTATATATAGATTTTTATATTATATTATATAATATATACATGATGGTGGGCCTTTATGGGACCCACCATAATGCATGTGTTGCATCCAAGCTGTACATCCATTTTGAGAGCTCATTTCATGGCGTGAGCTAAAGAATGAGTCAAATCCATAGCTCATGTGGACCTAGCCCTTGATACATGTGTTGCATCCAAACCGTCCAACCATTTGGCAAGCTTGTCTTAACAGGCTTGAGACTAAAAATAAGTCAGATCTAAAGTTCAAGTGGACCCCACCATTTAAGGTAGTAGACAATGACGTCCACCGTTCAAAATTTCTAAGGGCCATGGGAGTTTCCTATTAAGCTAATATTTGTTCCACTTCATCTATCATTACGTTTATTTATGAACAAGTTGGATGGGAAACACATGTTATGATGGGCCTTAGGAACTTAAATGATGGAAATCATTATCACCACCTTTATTTGGGTGTGGCCCATTTGATGTATGTATGACCATGTGAGGAGGCCCGTCCAGTGGGGCCCACCTTAATGTATAGGAGGCCCATGTTATGAGGCCCACTTTGATGTATTTTGTGGCCCATTTGTCAGGCTCACTTTGATGTATTTTGTGGTCCATTCGAGGTGCCCATCTTGATGTATGCACTCCTTATTCACATCGTCCAGCAGCTATTGGACAGTGGGGCCCTCCTTACTATATGTTATTATATGTGTTGAATAAGCATACCGTCCATATTTAATGTGGGCTAGCATGATGTATTTATTTATCCTCACTGCCTAATCTTTGGCTGTGGGATGTGGAACCCGTGTGACATATGTATTTTGTTCCATGCAGTCCATTTGTGTGAGGCCCACCTCGATGCATCCGTTGTACACATGGATCCCACATAAGATATATGTTTTTATATCCATACTGTCCAACTATTTGGATGGGATGCACCATGATGTATTTTTATCCACGCCATCCAGGGCAGGCACCCCATTATGATATATATCAGGGCCCATGGGTTGAGGCCCATTGAGATGTGTTCAAAGCCCATTTGGTAAGGCCCATTGTAATGTATTTAGAACCCGTGAGCAGAGCCCACCTCATATGATCCACCCTAACCGTCCAGGTCATATAGGGCCAGCCTCGATGAATGTTTTACTCACACCGTCCGTGGGATGTGTGACCCACTAGATGTATGCATTCTATATCCACACTAACCATCTGGTGGGGCCCATCTACTGTATGTGCAGGGCCTACTTATTGTACATTTGTGTGGCTCATTGATGCAAGGCCCGTTATGATATGTTAGAGGCCCATTAGGATGTGTTTATGGCCCATTTGGTAAGGCCCACAGAGATGTATTTTCGGCCCATGGGTTGAGGCCCATTGCGACGTATTTCCGGCCCGTATGTCGTGTCCCATTATGACATGTTTTCAGCCCAGTTATTGAGGCCCGACTTGATGTGTATAAGGCCTATTAGTGCGACTCATTGATGCGGCCCACTTGTTGGATTGACGCCCATTGATGCGGCCCAATGATGCGACCCACCATGATGTGCATATTAGGCTAATGGTGCAGCCCAATGTATCGACCCACCGTGATGTGTAGGCCCACGTGCTACATGTGTAAGGCTCACCTGTGATGACTATTTGAGGCCACCTGTTGGATATTTGGGCCCACCTTATGTTTGACTCTACATGGGTCACTACTTGGGAGCAATGTTGGTTGAATATCCACATTGATGGGCAATGACAGTTAGATGTCCTCATTGTAACTTTCCCTTAGGCCTTGTTAGGCCCATTCTCTTCATGAGTTAACCTAAATAAGTGGGCCCCGTTCGCCATAGACAGATGGGTCTGTGCTATCGGATTGGTATAACCACAGTCGAGAGCTGATCTTTACATTATTGTTGATTAGTTGTTCATTTATGGACCCCGCCTTGTTTATACATGTTAATCATCGGTACCAATTATCGAGGCCGATCTCGAGTGTCAATTTCGAGTATTGAGGCCGAATATCGAGCCCGATTGTTGAGGCCCAATGCGATGTATATGCGGCCCGTATTTGAGGACCGTTGTAATGTGCATTCAGGCCATATTTAAGGCCTAATATGATGTATATGAGGCCTATACGATGAGGCCCATTGGGATGCATTTGAGGACCAGGCTATAGAGCCCATTATGATGTATGTTAGGCCCATGAGAAAGGCCCATTGTGATGTATTCATGGCCCATGGTGCATGGCTCATTCGATGTATTCGAGACCCATGTGTAGGGCCCACATGTCATGTATTTGAAGCCCATGAGCAGGGCCCACCTGTGTGTATATGTGTCCCTTGAGTAAGGCCCACTGTGTTGTATATCAGGCCTTTGTGTGAGACCATGGGTCCATTTATGTTTGGCTCTATGTGGGCCATTCCTGGGGGCAATGTTAGTTAAATGTCCACATTGTCGAGGTCGATTGTCGATGCCGATTGTTGATACCAGTTATGAGTATGTGACAGCATAGCATCATGATACATGCCCATGCGCATCATCTGCATGTTTGTTATGAGATGTGATTGATCATTACATATGTCATTGAGCATGTTGTTATGAGACTCCTTGATAGGTGGAGGTTATCTCACATGAGCACACAGTATGTGCAGGATTGATGCATGACTGGATTATATGACTCGTGCATCTCGCATTATAATTACTGTATGCCTTAGCGATATTAGGGTCGTAACCTCCACAGGCATATTGTGGATGACCAAATAGGACACCGAAAATATTTGGTTCTAGCATACAGGCGCCATAGATGTCCCTGGGTAAAAATTTCTAAACCTCCGTGACTAGGAGACGCCCCAATGTCGAGACCGAGTGGATTCATGAGCACCTGAGTGCCGAATACAAGGAGGCCGCATCTCCCACTGTGTCGTGGTCGGTTAGGAGGGGGTGTGGCCTTACCCGCTCGAGGGTAGGGGGTAATACTAGGCTAAGTTTGACTAGCTCGTGAATAGGTCCGCTATTGACGTGCCGGATAGGTATTGGCAGACTATTGGCCAGGCGAATAGTGAGGTTTCTTACGCTCACTTGGACTGTGCGGCTAGGAGAGCGGCAGTGCTATTTGGAGTGTACTAAACCCCGGTGATGATCTTAGAGATGAACTGTACTGATATGTGGATTTAGTGAGTAGGAGTTGCATACTCATTCATGCATTCATTCATTCACTATCCACTCGGGTTGGTGGTGCGCAACTATTTATTACGTGTGCCTTCGCAATGACCAAGATTTTGGTTGGGGTGCGCGACTAACCTAAGATCAGGAGTTTACTATATTGAGTCTGACTATCCAAATTTAGGTATGGGACTGGTTTGGATAGAAGTCTCTTGTGATGGACCCCATAGCCTACGATACTACGTACTATCATCCCGACCTCACACTCCGGCATGGTCATTCCATTCACACCGCATATGGCATTTTGGGTTACTGCGTTTCTGCATTTATATGGTTTAGAGACGGCTGGCATTATTCATGAACTCATCAGGAATTGTATATTGCATCGCATCCTCGGTATCTGATATTTGGCTTTTTATGACTCCTTATTTGCATAATTGTTCTATATTGCTTACTCTATTATCTTATGATTTATGATCTTGTCAGTATTTCTGCTTACTTTGATAATTCATGATCTTGTCAATCTTTCTGCTTATTCCTATAATGTACGATTTATGGATTACCAGTATTTTCGGCATTGTATGATGATGACATTGTATTGAATACTTAGCACTTACCCTGTGCACACACTTACACCACCCTCTAAGATTTTTATAAGCTTATGTATGATAGATGCGTGCAGATAATGATAGGTTGCAGCAGTGTTGAGCTTGGAGTGTGCAGCAGTCTTCTAAAGCTTGACTTTCAATTGATGTATTTTCCTTTCAGCATTGTACTCAAATGATTATATTAGTGGATATGTGATGATGATGTTGCCTTTATGATTTGGGTATACGTGTGGTTATGCTTATTACGAGTTAAATGTATATAAAAAAATTCTCGTTGTAGGATCTCAGGATCGAAACCTGGTGTATAAATGCTAGGAGCTGAGAATGGGGTACTACGGAGGCTGTCGGCACCAGATTCGACGATCGAAATTCTTGTGAATCTGATTTCTGGGTTTAGGGCGTGACAGAAGTTGGTATCAGAGCATTACTTAAAAATACCTGAAGATAACATCACATGTCTACTGGTAGATACCCTTTACTCCATGATTGTTGAGAACTTAGAATGATTAGATCCCCAAGTTTGAATAACTTAAAGACTTTTGATATAGGTCCCTACCATTGACATTATCAGGCTGCATAGTATTCCCGTTTCGATTGTTTCTAATATGAGATTCGTAGATCAGTGGGGTCACCATTCTGTTGATCAGGTGCCTTAGGAGCGCGAGGTTGAGATTCGTGGGCGTTATCCCCATCTCTTATGTGTTTGATTATTTTAGTATGGTGTGTTTTGAATATATCTATAGTGATAGGGTTTCCCTCCCTTTGTGAGCTCTGTATTGGTTATAGTGTATTTTAAATTTTGAAGATGAAATTTTTATTTGGTAGGGAGAGCTGTAAGACCCGTATCCTAGCCCGTACCGTTCCGTATGCTTTTGCAGTCCTCCCGATCGAATTCCGGCGACTCACGATCTGTAAATGGCGTCTGCGCGCGATCCTGAGCCTGATCTTGTCGGTCTGAGTCGGCTCGACCTGAGACTTATATCATTGCAACCGCGCCTCGCCGCGGTTCTAATGCCGCGTATTATACGTTGAGTCGGTACCCAGGTCAGGAGATGTGGGCCCGCATTTAGCTAGAGAAAAAATGCCGCGCATTGCAATCCCTAGAAAATTCATCACATCAATTACTTCACTTGTCAAAGTACACCCATTAATCTATCCCATCCCTAAGTACAAAAGCAACCCTTAAAAGTCAACTCTATCCCTTACCCAAGTACACCCTTACATCCCTCTCTCCCATCACTCCTCTCCCATCACCCCTCTCTCCCTCTCATTTTCTCTCTCCATTTTTAAACAACACCCCATGGAGCACTCAACGTCCATGGCTACATAAGAGGAGCTAGTGTGGCCCACCTTTCTAACTCTCATCTCCACCCTCCGAAATCAATCTCGACCGTTGAATCGCACCCTTTGAATCTGTAGGATGCGTTGATGGAAGAAGAAAGTCCAAGAAGAAGGCCGATTGGTGGGTGCCTCTCTTTCTCTCTCTCTCTCTCTTTGAATGGTAAAATGATGAAGGGGTGAGTGTGGCCCACCATGAATCATATTTTGCATGTGGGACCCATTGGATGAATGTGTTGGATCTACGCCATCCAGCCCATTAGCGGACTAAGATGAAGGAAAAACATAAGTATCAGATTGATCCAAATCAGGTGGGCCACATTTATGTGGGACCTACCTTGACTAAAATGTGGGCCACGTGCTTGTGGGGCCCACCATGATGTTGTGTATATCCATGCCGTCCAGCGTCCCTGGACGTTGGACGTGAGGCAGCGTGGTTGGCTAACATGGAGTGTATGTACTGACATGGGTGTGTACTAATAAAGCTAACAAAAAAAAAGTTTTACTTTTGGGATAGGCTTCCCATATAGGGTCCACCTTGATGTATGGGGCTGATCCACGACATCCATTCCATTCTTCAGCTCATTTTAGGCGTTGAGCCGAAAAATGAAGCTGATCCCATTTTCTGGTGGGCCATACCATAGGAAATAGCGGTATTACCATTGAAACCCACTTTGATCCTTCTATTCGCCAAAAACAGGCCGCGTATTGGACTCATTTGGTCAGTCTTGGACCGTGGAATCCAATGGTTGGAGTGGATTCATCTGATGTGGGCCCTATAGGGGAAAAACCGTAAAATTTCACATTTAAAAAAAATAAAAATAAGTGATAAAGGCAGCAGCTCTTACTACTGCCACTGTCAGTGGGCAGGCGGACGGCCTGGCAGGGCCCTCACGGCCCCAGTTGTGGGCCCCGCCGTGATGCGTTTCGACCATCAACACCATGCATTTGATGGGTTCCCTTGGACCAGGAGGCCGCCCCAAAAATCAGCTGTATATGGAACTCAGGTGGGCCACGCCATTTAAAATCATGTGAAGACATGCCTAAACATATAAAATCACTCGGTGGGGCCTACCTGAAATTTGGATGCGGCTGAAACTTGGTCTGAACCCTCAATCAAGTGGGACACACATAATGGGTGGACTGGATTTATGAACCGCATCAGAGTGGACCCCCAAGGTCCGTGTGATCGTATAAACAGTTTGGGTGGCAAATAAATATTATAGTGGGCCCTACCCTGGTCACGTGACCTTATGAACCATTTAGATGGCAGATAAATATCATGGTGGGACCACCCCATGTGTGATGCTGATGTGTGTATGCGCGTGTGCGTGTATATATATATATATATTATATTGTATATATTATATATACTTCATATAGATTTTTATATTTTTATATTGTGGGCCATTCCTTGGGGGCAATGTTGGTTAAATGTCCACATTGTCGAGGTTGATTGTCGATGCCGGTTGTTGATACCGGTTATGAGTATGTGACAGCATAGTATCATGATATATGCCCATACGCATCATCTGTATGTTTGTTATGAGATGTGGTTGATTATTGCATATGTCATTGAGCATGTTGTTATGATACTCCCTGATAGGTGGAGGTTATCTCACATGAGCATGCGGTATGCGCAGGATTGATGCATGACTGGATTGTATGACTCATGCATCTCGCATTATGATTACTGTATGCCCTAGCGACATCAGGGCCGTAGCCTCCACAGGCATATCGTGGATGGCTAAATAGGACACCGAAAATGTTTGGTTCTAGCATACGGGTGTCATAGATGTCCCTGGGTGAAAATCTCTAAACCTCCGTGGTTAGGAGACGCCCCAATGTCGAGACCGAGTGGATACATGAGCGCCCAAGTGCCGAATACTAGGAGGCCGCGCCTCTCACTGTGTCATGGTCGGTTGGGAGGGGGTGTGGCCTTACCCGCTCGAGGGTAGGGGGCAATACTAGGCTGAGTTTGACCAGCTTGTGAATGGGTCCGCTATCGACGTGCCAGATAGGTATTGGTAGACTATTAGCTAGGTGGATAGTGAGGTTTCTTATGCTCACTTGGACTGTGCGGCTAGGAGAGCGGCAGTGCCATTTGGAGTGTATTAAACCCCAGTGATGATCCTAGAGATGAACTGTACTGATATGTAGATTTAGTGAGTAGGAGTTGCATACTCATTCATGCATTCATTCATTCACTATCCACTCGGGTTGGTGGTGCGCAACTATTTGTTACGTGTGCCTTCGCAATGGCCAGGATTTCGGTTGGGGCGCACGACTAACCTGAGATCAGGAGTTTACTACATTGAGTCTGACTATCCAAATTTAGGTATGGGACTGGTTTGGATAGAAGTCCCTTGTGATGGACCCCATAGCCTGCAATATTACGTACTATCATCCCGACCTCACACTCTAGCATGGTCTTTCCATTCACACCGCATATGGAATTTTGGGTTACTGCGTTTCTGCATTTATATGGTCTAGAGACGGCTGACGTTATTCATGAACTCATCAGGAATTGTATATTACATCGCATCCTCGGCATCTAATATTTGGCTTCTTATGACTCCTTATTTGCATAGCTGTTCTATATTACTTACGTTGTTATCTTATGATTTATGATCTTATCAGTATTTCTGCTTACTTTGATAATTAATGATCTTGTAAATCTTTCTGCTTATTCTGATAATGTATGATTTATGGATTACCAATATTTTCGGCATTGTATGATGATGGCATTGTATTGAATACTTGGCACTTACCCTATGCACACACCTACACCACCCTCTAAGCTTTTTATAAGCTTATGCACGATAGATGCGTGCAAATGATGATAGGTTGCAGCAGTGTTGAGCTTGGAGCGTGCAGCGGTCTTCTAGAGCTTGACTTTCGATTGATGTATTTTCCTTTCAGCATTGTACTCAAATGATTATATTAGTGGATATGTGATGATGATGTTGCCTTTATGATTTGGGTATACGTGTGGTTATGCTTATTACGAGTTAAATGTATATAAAAAAATCCTCGTTGTAGGATCTCAGGATCGAAACCTGGTGTATGAACGCTAGGAGCTGAGAATGGGGTACTACGGAGGCTGTCGACACCAGATTCGGTGATCGAGATTCCTGTGAATCCGATTTCTGGGTTTGGGGCGTGACACTTTTGATATGTAATCACAATCACATTCTCCATTTAAGAGATATATGTAGTCACTTGCAACACCTTTCTACCAATCCTAACAGCCCCTTTAGTGTTTTAGAAATAATCATTTCTCATTTCATAGGCAATTTTGGTCATGCTCACATTTCTCCAATGATTAATTTACGTGAGCTCACTGTTGTCATGTGTATTTCCAGAATTTATATAAAGGAAAAGACTAATGCCTCCTTTTTACTTACCCTCTCCTAGGATCCTTCAACAACACTGGGTTGGTAGTCTCTTCTAAGCTGCCAAGGTTCTCTGACATGTATACACCCTCTGTTGCCAGTGCTGATCCGAAACCAATTTATGATAGAAGGCTAGTCCAATTCACAAATAGTGTCACCAAGTCGTTTACTCGTGATGGGGTTATTGTGAAAGATCTATTCTGAAAAGATCTTATAAACTGATTGATGATTTTCCTGAAGATTATCGAAAAACCAAATGAATCCAAACAGACTATAGGTACTAATATACAAGGCATGATTGGCCGATCAGGTGAAGTGAGGCAGTGACACCATTGCCTTAAAATTTTTGACAGTTTGAATCCTACCTATTTTACCGGATCTCTTTGAAGGTTGCGTGATTTACAGTAAGCTATTCTCCAAACATGGTTGAAAAGAAAATTAAATCCATAATACATTTCTTCCCAATATATATATATATAATGATATTAATAAACAAACACTTCGACACATAAGCAAATAGGGCATTATGATTCTCATCTAGTAAAAGAATATTGACAAAATAGTTGGTACACAAATAGTATCAAGTACAATGCACATCTTCAGTTAAAATTGTATGACAAGACTCATTGAAGATCATATTAAATAGAGGTGCCATGGTTGGAGATGGGTTTTGGAAAATGAAATTTGGAAATAGGTTGGAGGTGATGTTGAGTAAGATGAATTTGGGTTGGATGTGAGAAAGAAGAGATGGGTGTTTGTTGGAGGAAAGGGATTTGAGAGTGGGCTTAAAGAAAGGGAATTTGGGAATGGAGTTTGGAGTGATTGAGTGAATGGGTTTTGAATAGGTTTGAGAGTAAATGAATGAATGGAGTGAGATTTTTAGTGAGTGGGTTTTGAGATGGTATTTTGTGGGTTTTGGGAGTGAAAGAGAGTGTGGGTGAATGGTGTTGGATTTTGTGAATGGGTGTTGAGAGGGGATGGGTCTTGTGAAGGAGAAGAAGATGGGTTTGAGGATGGGAGAATGAGAGTGATGGAGTGGGAGTAGAGGGAATGACTCTAAGTATCCCCAAATAGCAAGAAAAATGGGCCCCACACGTGTGTACATAGAGAAGAGAGAGTTGGCCACCCATTTTTTATCCCGGCCGCGGAGGCCCTGGACATCCGGGCGGGGTCCCGCGCGTGCCTGGGGGCTAGGCGAGGTCAGCGGGCGGGGTCATGTGGCCGGGCGGGTCGTGAGGGCGGGGTCCTGCTTGGCCTCTGCACTGTGGGCGGGGCCCACTTTATTTGATGTTTCCTGGGCGCCGGTAAGGCCCCCCGGGACGTGCCATATATGATTTTAGGGTTACAGAAGTTGGTCTACGCAATGGGCCTATTCATTTCATGAAATTCCTCCTGGTGAGTGGCCAAAACCTATTTTTTCTCCAGTTTCACTATTTTCGGTAAATTTTCATTCACCCCTAACTCTTTATCCCCAAATGGGTCGAAACTATCAAATTTGGCCCGATATTTGCTCGTTTGGTCTAGGACGATGGTTTTAACCGTCAAATCGTTTAGTCCCCGACTCATTTCTGTCTCTGGGCTAAGGTCTTGTAAGACTACCAGACTCATTCTCTAGCGTCACTACTCCCTCTCGCTACCCAATCCTAATTCCTGGGAAGTTTTACTTAAGATTGTCGGTTCCGGTTCTAGGATGGTCCCTACCATTCTAAGTCTCTGTTGCGTTTCCTCTCGAGTTAGCAGACGTGTTAGTGAGTTCATGACCCACGGCCCAAGTAATTCCAAACCATTATTCTGATACCAACTTGTAACACTCTAGAAATCAAGGGTTGTGCATACATTCGACTCCCGAGTTCCCGAGTATCACTTATAACCGATTTTTATTAATATGTGTTTATTCAGGTTTAAATGCGCAGCCTAGAATTTCCTGGAACATGAAGCACAACCACACAAGTCTACTGAAATGAAAGAGATCTAGTATATATACAGGTCCAAAAATATAAACAAGTCGCATAAGGCGTTGCCCAACAAAACTACAAAAAGAATAATATGTCCAGAAAGAATAAAGCTGAGCTCACTACTCAGCGATCCAGATCCTGCCTATCAAGCCAATGGAGAGCCGCCCATCAGTTGGAAGTAAGATAGCTCATCCTCCTCGTCAAGGCTCGGGCCATCAGGCTCCCCGAACTTATCGCTACCTGCAGCTATTGAAGAGCCTGGTTGGTGTCTTAAAACACCATCCCAGAGTGAGAGTGAGTGATCAACTCAGTGGATGCTATTAGTCTTAAGTTGTAACAGGCATCAATTATATTATGAACTTAATGAAAGACAATCATTCATAACACATAACTGATCTTGTTACTACGTATGCATGATAGATGATATGATGCATGCCCTCGCCACAACACTCCCTCAAGCGACTCCGTCTAACGATCACGTATGACCAACATTCCCTCAGAGCGACCTCAACTGCCGAGTCGCCAACCTAGCTAGTGCGATGCAATGACAATGTTAGCCAAGTTCTTAGTTAATTCTATTCATCCAGCAGGTTGGAGAAACTGATACACCCCACGTATCAATGCCCTGAACTGGTTACGAGGCCAAGGCCCCTTAATGCGCAAGGCCAGGGCACCGCGATCCTTGATCTAGTCGGGTTCCCCATCCTCGAGTTCAAGCACATGGGGAGTGCTAAGAACTGAGATCGCTCGTGGTCACTATGGGGATGCGCGTCACCCCAGCGTAGGCCGACAGCTTGGACATAGTGTCCCATTTTACCATGCTCGGCTCACGAGGCAGTAGATCGATTTCAATCTGGTAATCGATGGGCTACAACGGTAGTAGGGTGTTCTAGGTTTCATACATATGTGAGCAAACATGGGTAACAATTAAGGTTGGGCAGTACATAGGCTAGACCGCATGAGTCCAGGTAAACATGTGACAGATGACATCGGATACAAGCGACCCATGTAGTCTAACACTGTCGCCCACACGCACTCGCTCAAATCCATGGGTTTAGTCTCAGGATAGTCCTACCAACGAGACCACTTTCACTCTCATCATTTTCCTGACCAACCCAAGGGTTAAGGGTAATTCCATAACATGCCACAATCAGGGTTATCGCATGATACAAGTAGAAGCATGCGTGCATATCTAACATAGAATATAAAATTTCTCTACCAAGCAAAGCTAATCATGATGTGAACTAAGGGTACAAGTGTGTTGTGTGGGTTAGTGAGGAAGCTAAGCACTTTCTACACACATGGAACCAAATTACACATTAATTAATACGACATACATGCTATAGGGCAACGTCATATGAGAAATCAAATAAGACATAAATAATACGATCGTTAATTTGTACCAAATCATGTGAGAAGCAAGAACAATATTATATGAGAAAATCAACAAGACATACAATTCCATACAATTCTAAATAAACCAACAATTCCTAGGTTTTCTCTAGATTCTCCAAATACATCATCCAAGCATGCAAAATCATTAGATTCATATTGAAATTGGTGCTAGGCCACCTAAGGATAATAGTTCGCACCTTAAGAGGAGATTTCCATTCTTTGAGATCTTAGGGTTTGGGAATTTGGTTAAAACCGTCAATTCCTAAATCAAATCAAGAAAGACAACATTAATGCCTAGAAATCTATATTAGGTTGCTCTATTGAAGGAAAAATATACCATTCTTACCTCTGCTTCTTGGCATGGGTGGGTTTGGTGGAGGTTTTGTAGTAGCCACCGGTTTGGTTGAGGAAATATCAACCCTACAAGCATCAAGATTTTCCTCACCCGCATAAACACTCTCTCCCTTCTTCACTCTCCCTTCCTCTCTTCTTCTTTTCTTCTTTCTCCCTTTTATCTCTCCTCTCTTTCTCTCTTTTTCTCTTTCTTTTCTCTATGGAAAAATCGTATGGGGAGAGGGGGTGCCCAAATGAGGCCCTTTTATAATGCCAGATTTGGTGTAAATGGCCCCAAGGGCTAGGTTTTTACTATACTAGACCTATAAGAGGATCTTTTTAAGCTCTAGGACCCACTATAGGGTGTACATATTGATATACACCATAGGATAGTTATCCCTAATGATGATCTACGTATGGATACGATCGGCCCGCCATTTGGATGCGCCGATCAACAGATATGATTAGAAGTCTGTTCAACGGTCATCAATAGTCGATCGGGGCTGCAGCTATACAGATATGAGTAGAAAAATATCTTTACTCCACGTGTGAAGTTTGGTCGTAAACCGATGGTCCGAAATCCTCAACTTTGCGTAAGAGTAGACGACCCAATTCACTTAAGTTTCAGTTCATTCTTTTGGGGTATTTACACTTCTCATGCACTCGTCTTTTAGCTCAAGTTGAGCAGTTCTGGACAGCACGAAGGTCTGACTCCCGCGATAGACATCAAGCCCAGTAAGACGGATATTATTCTATGGTTTTGAAACTAGTGGCCCACCAACGAGTGGTCTAGAGCTTGTTTAGGAAATTGAGACATTTCTGGAATGAATTAGGTATTGAGATTTCTCGTGGGCAATGATTAGGGTTTGGATTAACTATGTTCATAGTATGACCTATTTATAACTAGTGAAAGTGGAGATTTGGTCATGGTTACTCTAAACCGTCGGTTTTAGGCTAAAAGAGTAACGAGGTTGATTTGGTCTATCATTCAAGATCCGAGCCTTATTTGACTCAGCACCGGTTAAATTTTTAATTTACTCATGATTGTCTTAATTAGTTAGCGATGGGTCGGTTAGATTTAGGTCCTATGTGAGTAAATCATGGGGCTACACCTAATGTTCAAGTGATCAGGCGGATTCGTTGGCTTCCTATGGTTGATTAATCAGACTTGTGCAGTTCTTTACTTATACCACCCTTGCATAAACTAACATTGAGTGCTAATGGTCATTAAGCGATATTATAAGTTAATTAATAGAAAAATTATTTCAAGGATTTTTGAAAATTTCAAAACAGTGAAAATCCAAAACCTTACAAGATGACTGCACTATTCATGACAGATCTTGATCGAGGGAATCAACCTTCAATCCAAGCCTTCTGATTGGTCTAGATTGGTCCTATAGAGCTTGTGGGGCCCACTATTTCAATGGCTGACCACCATTTCTCGGTGGGTTCTAGGATTATCGACCGTGACTGTTAACTCGCGCATTCACGAGTTTCTCGTGATAACTCCTATCGGCTCGAGATGACTTTTCTGGTTGCCCTAGACTAGACAATGGAGATCGACTTGGAAAGCTTCTAGAAGCTGGGGAACGGCTAGGATCGAGCCAACATCAATAATGAAAAAGATTCCTTCCGTTCTTTTGCAGCTGCGGACACCCTAAAATGTGGAATGCATGTAGGGTTGGGATCTCTCGAAATGGAGGACTAGGATTGTGTAAAGACTTCTACTGTGGTTTCCAACGTGACAGGAGGGAATTGGTTTTCCATTTAAAAAAAAAACTCCCCATTCAGTTGCGTCCTAACGTGTGTGCACACCGGTGAGTTCTAACGAGTGGAACAACCAGGGTTTTGGTGAGATCCATCTTCTGAATCAGATGGACGGTTCGGATCATCCGAACGGACGATGATGGTAGACCCAAATTCAAACTGACGAATCCTGTTCATCGCTGGCAGGAAAAGAGAGGAAAGGAGAGGAAAATCCTCCTTTTTCGTAGCTTCATCGGGTCAAAACCCTATTGACCAAGTTCTTGGTCTGGTGTATCGCGGGTGTACACCCTACTGTGTACACCTGGTATAAAGGTGGGGTCCACGGTGATATTTTATTGAATCTACACCGTCAATTCCACACTGCAACTCCTAATAGGCCTTTTTTTTTTAACCCACACACACTCACACCGCCGTAGTGGAATTTCCCCACCTATGGGTACTCGAACCCTTGACCCAGTGTTGAAACTCCTAAGAGTCTACCACTGGAGCAAGAGTAAGGACCCCACACACTCACACCACCTATGGGTACTCGAACCCTCGACCCGGTGTTGAAACTCCTGAGAGTCTCCTAATAGGTCATCAGACCAATTTTCTAGTAGATCTGTCCGTCAGATGGGCCATAAATTTAGGTTTTGGCCCTTTAATTATAGATTTTCATTCATTCGATGGTTGGATTGCATTCAATTTGACCATCCATAGCTATAATGGTCCTAGGGATTCTCAAGTCTATTTAGATGAGTTTTTAACAGTTGAGTTTAGAGCTAGATGGTCACGATCCTTAAATTTATGGTTAACTCACAACTTGTGAAACTCTAATGGTCAAGTCATTCCATGAGACAAGTTTCTCAATGATTCAGGGTTCTAGGGACTAATTACATGACATTTAATGGGTAATATGAGATTGAATAGCCCATTTGTTATGTTAGGGTGGGGATTTTATCTTTTCAGACATCAATGACTAATGGATGGTGGATTCGACGACCTCGTTCCCAAAATTAGGCCTTTTACGCTTCGATGTGAATTCTTTGGTGATGTAATAGTTCTTGTTGTAATCAACGGTTGGATGACTCAATCTATGGACGGAGATGGTTCCTAATGATCTGATTTATGTTATAATGAAGTGAACAATTAAATGAGTAAGCTTGTGCATCTATTAAGTTAGGTTTTTATGGCCACACCCGAGTACTGTAAAGTACGGGTGTTACAGGACCACACCACAGGAAAAAAGTATTAGATTGAATTGTCCACCATTAAAAACTTGGTAGGGCTCACTGTAATGTTTATTTTCCATCCAACCTATTGATAAGGATGATGGGAAAACACAAATATCAGCTTGATCCAAAACTTTTGTGCCGAAAAAGTTTTTAATGGCAAACATTCAATCTCCATAGTTTCCTGCGGTGTGATCCACTAGAGTTTTTTTTTTTTTTTTTCAGCTCATTTTTGGGCTCATGCCCTGGAATGACCTGTAAAAATGGATGGACAGTGTGGATAAAACACATACATCATGTTGGGGCCACAGAGCTTTGAAAACAGCTAGCTAGCTAGTGTTTGTGTCACTGGCCAAAATGTCCTGGTCTTGACAAGACCTGACTCTACATAGTGTTGTGCACGAACCGAATTATCTCGGTTAACTCGCTCGACTCGACTCGAAAAATCTTGATTCGACTCGGTTTAAAACTGAGTTCTGAGCCCAGTTGAGTTGATTTTTGGAGCTCGTAAATATTTTGATCCAAGTTCAAGCTTGTCTGAGCTCGGATCAACTCGGATCGAACCTCAACTCATGATTCGACCAACTTAGGGACTCGGTTATTTTGATATTGATGTTGCATACAAAGTGTTTGATGAAATGACTCAACGAAGTGTTGTTTCGGGAGCATATATTCTTCGTGGGATTGGCCAGTGGCAGGAAGGTATGGATACGAAACAAATCACTACAAAAAGAAATATTACTACATAAAAATACCCTTTATCTTGATTTTGATACTTCCCACCGAGTGTTTGGTGAAATTTCTATAAATTGTTGTTGCTGTTTTGCATACTGGGAAAAATTGAAGGTGCACACCGTTTGTTTGAGAAACTGTCCTGCAATTTCAAACTCGGCTTGAACGAGTCCCGGGCTGCTGATCAAACCGGTTCGAGCCGGCCAGTCAGGCTCAAGTACCGAGCCCAGCCGGGTTCGAGCTGGGCCAGCTAGTGGCTGAGCCGAGTCAAGCTGTGCCAAGCTCAACTCGGTTCGACTGATGTACAGCTCTAAGTCTCTACATTTGATAGGAAACTCGTTATAGACGGCTCGGATCATTGCCTTTCTGTCATGTTATCTACATGGGTTGCCTTTATAGTTTATACACTTGGTTGCACGGTGTGTACAGCGTTAGACTACTTTGTTAGTTTCACATCGTTTTCAAAATGGTGGTGGTTCATCTCCTCACACGTTGCAGTGATAATAACCATAGAAATCGTGGGCCCACAATTCCTCGGAAGAGATCTCTAAAATCACACTCATGAAGCATGGTCCTTTTTTAGTGGCTACCATATATGGATGCTTAAAAGTGATATGGTAAGTGGTTCATATTTAAAGGAAAACCAGATGATATCATTTGTATAGTTTTCTTGGTCCTGCTCCTTCCATTGTTGGGTCGGTGAATTTGACGGTCTGGATTGCCCTGCAACTATGCCACGTGTACAATCCAAATGTCAAAGTTATTTATTAAACAATGCTAAATTAACTCTATTGAGTCCGGACCTCATTATGGCACGTTGCGTATGCACCTGCTATCTGTACGTCAGCGATGTTCCTGAACCTTTTTAAATGGCACATGGGTAACCTATTGCCGGTTGGGACCGTTCGTTCGTTCAATGCAACTACGAGCTAAGTTCCGGTGCAAAAATCACGCCAATCAAGGCAATCTTAAGCGTCTATTCAATAGCATGAAAATGGACAGTCAAGATTGCCCAGAGAAAAGCATAGGTTCACTCATCGTTTCAAAACATCTATGAGATATATCCCACTTTATATTTTCTCTTATTCTAAAATAATAATTTGATTTGATCATTCTAATCATATGATTATGGCTTATAAACAATGAATGTTTTGGATCATTTGAGCCGTCTAATTTTTGCACTTTAGCTTAAGAAATGTGTTATGAACTTAACTGATGGTTCATATTGATTGGTTAAACTAAACATATCAATGCAATTAAAACATTGTAACTTGCAACACTCAAAGATTACACTGGTCCATTTCTCATATAGAAATAGATATATAAATAGCCAAATAAATATAGTAAAAACCCTAATTCATTCGTTCATGGAAATTTTTTTACTATATACTCTGTTGTAGCTAACCTTGTATGAAGATGATTATTTTACTATGGTTACACTTATAATAATAATAATAGATATACGATGTTTGGCATGTAAGACTACTTACATGTCATTGCAAGCCCATTTGAATGATACCCATATCCATAGCTTAAGTGGTAGACTGAGTGAAAGGTACCTCATTTCAACACTGGGTCTTGGTATCCATTCCCTAGTGGGGGTGGGTAACAGTGATGTGTGAGCTGATAGTGGGTGCACTAACAAGCCAACAAAAGAAAAAAGAAGAAGCCCATTTGAATGATAGAGCTGCTTGGGTGTTTGGATGGCGCAAGTTAACATGTCATGCATTATTCAGTGATTTGGATGGTTAGCTTCGAGTCCCACCTCATGGCACCCTGCGACGATGGGAGCGAGAGGCAGCAGAAGCACTTGCTGATGAGTTTCCTCAAACCAGGTAACGATACACATGTAGTCGAGTCGGCACCTAGGCACACGAGAGCATTGTCGTTAGGCCAAGAGTGGAATGAGAGAGTATGGTCGTAAAACTTAAAGGAATTGATGGAAGGACACGATCAGGCGTGGAGCATGCGACTTAATTTGACTTAACACGAGAAAACTTACAAGTGCGATGGCATGTGAGGCCATAGCATCGGCACATGAGGGCATGCAAGGGGCAAACAAGGGCTACTCCATGTATATGGTTGAAACCATGTGCCCTCCATCCACAGTTGAGATAGTGATTTGGATGGTCTGGATTGCTATATGACTATGGATCCATAATAAAAACCAAGTGGCCCATCATCGACTATGGAGTTAGTTAGCGATTTGGACGGACTAGATTGCCATACAGCTGTATAATGCATATAATTGAAACCTAGTGGGCCACCACTCACAATTGAGTCATACATTTGTACGGTCTGGATTAACATAAAAAATTTGCTGTACTAAATAGTGGCTAACTCAGTCAATCTTATTGCAATTCAATTATATGTGGTGCATCCAAACACGCCCATAATGTATGGTCATGATTGGATGTCCTTATTAAAGTAAGTTATCCTTTCCTTTTTCATTCCTAACTACCAATATAGAAAGTACTCTTCACATGTTGGTACAGGAAGAAATTCCAATTCGCATTCTTTGGATTTGGATCACAAAAGCAAAGGACACATCTTCTCCACTAATGTTTGTCAGTATCAATGGGTCAGTGGACCACACAACTTTTGATCACCTCAGGATCATCATTTGGTCTTTTCAGACTAATGGCCACAAAGTGTCCTAGTACCATCCACCATTAGATCATAAAGGAGGGTTGCAAATGAACGGCCCCAAAATGTCCCAGGACCATTACAACTAGTTTTGGTATCATAGGAACCACTAAAATATATTAAGGTTCCCTTTTGGTTTATACAAGTTGGGTTCCTATTTCACTGATCCAGACCGTTGGTGTTTTGGGGTCCACTTTGGATGGGCCATGACATAAAATTCTCATCTATAGGACAATCAAAACTTTCTGTTTTTAGCCTTTAAATAGACAGTCAAGGATGAAAAATACATCAAAGATCAATATAGTTGATAGGATCTTCCAATTTGGGAGATTTCCGGGGTATTCACCATCCATATATAGTGGGCCATAACAAATCAACGGTCTGGATGATGAAAGCCGAGTATGTTGTGCATTTCCTTGGGTGTGGGATCATACAGTAGCTCTTCTAAAGGAGAGAGGAACATGACAGA
This sequence comes from Magnolia sinica, assembly GCF_029962835.1. Taxonomy (NCBI): domain Eukaryota; kingdom Viridiplantae; phylum Streptophyta; class Magnoliopsida; order Magnoliales; family Magnoliaceae; genus Magnolia; species Magnolia sinica. Next base: position 77,465,577 of record NC_080579.1, on the reverse strand, counting down.
AAGGCATGGCTTTAATGTGAGAGAATCATGCAGAAAGGTCGTATGATTTGAAACATGCACTCTCAGATATTCTGATTCCATTAGCTGAACCTAGAACCGTCGATCCTCGACCTTATCCAGAAGTGCTCGACCTGTTTTTCGGTCATTGTGGTCCCAATAAAACAGTAGTCCTGATTGAAAATCTTGGCAAGTGGGGCTTAGATCTTGACCATTCATTAGCATTAGGTGGGCTTACTGTGGACAGTTGAATGGTTGAAGTCATCATGGTACTTTTCCCTGTAGACTGTGGACTTCTCATTGGATGGATGGTTAGGATTGACTGATAAGTGTGGGCCCTGTGCCACCGGATGAACTGTTCAAAAGGCATCCTGACTTTCCACGTGACCATATTTGGACACATGAGACCGTCCTTATCCTTTGTGCTGTAAATGTTAGTGGTTGACCAGTGTCGGTAGGCATACAAATTGGCCTGTTACTCAGGGATGGATTGTAAAAGCTTTTGATACTCTGACAGAGTGTGAGGGAAGATATGCAGGCAATAAAAATCGCACATGTGATATGTGTACTTCGATACAACTGTCCATTTTGTGGATCTCACTTCAGATGATTTATAAAATGATAATTATATTGAAACAATGTCTTAATTAAATGGTGGATTAGTTGATAATGGATCTAACTACCACCAATTTAAAAAAGCTAACAATGACCTTAAAAGCTCGAGCTCTTAAAAGATGGTATATCAATATTGATGCAGGATATGAAATTTAAATATGATATGTAGGATTTGAGGCTTAGTTCATACTAATTCAGAAGGATCACATAATAATTTCATATCCCACACAAAAAGCTCAAACATTCAAGTAAAGGGGAATCTGCACGGGTCTAAGCCTACAGAGGGTAAGACTGGATCAATAAAATTATGTACCAAATGATACTCAAAGGAAAATAGAAATCAACCATACATGCATAGTAATCAATTTCTAATCTAAAGGATTCCCCAATTTCAATTTAAGAAATCTTAGGGTGAGAAAATAGGCAAATAAATTAGGGATAATGCAATCCAGGGCTAGGGTTTATGAAAACTAGTATAAAAGAGAGAAAATAAGAAGGAAAACCTGAATCGGCAAACGTTCATGTGTGCGGACAGTGGCAGGGCCAGGCACACGTGCTCACGAGCCTGGCCGCACGTGCGAGCGGGGTACGATTTTCAAAATGGACTCCTTAGCTCTGGTCGGCCAGAGGGTGTCTTGAAAACCTCCAAGTTTCGTAGCGACCGACATACGGTCTGTGCGCCGTGCTTCGTCGAAGTTTCGGCCCTCCTGAAGGGCCAGATTCTGAAAACTGGCTGTAAAAAGAAGAACGACTAAAAAAATGGTAGATTCGAAGCAATAATGATTGTAGAAAGTGAGAGATATGGATGAAAGAGGGTAGGGGAGGATGAGGATAGATGTGGCTTCGCACCACGGTAGTTAGCTCTTCGAAAAGGGAGGGCTTTGCATTCACTTGAATTTTTTCGCAACTCAGAAACTCAAAGAGTAGAAAAAAACTTGCAGAAATTTTTTTAATATTAAACTTCAATGAATCCAAAGAATTACAAGGGGTGCCTATTTAATTATAGGAAAACACTATACGCCAAAACTTGCGCCATGTGCGCAATCTACTACTTGGCGATTAAGTAAACCAAAATAAAAATTAATCAAAGAAATCTAAAGCGTTCATGATATTCTAAATAACATAAATAATCAAAACCTAAAATATGAAATCAATCCGACTAGTGAGGCTCGATCATGAGATTCCATGATGGGCTTTACTTGATATCAGGCCCCCACTCTAATGAACTAAAACTCCGTCTTCTAACTAGGAGGCCCTCCCTGGACGTCATCATTGAGCCAAATTGACGGTGAGGCCCTCCCTCTCCTTTCGTACATGCGTAAGGGGCGGCGTGCGTGCGCATGATGTTCCCATCAAATATATATCTAAGGACTTTAGCAATTATATTGTGCTTTTAAGAGTTTTATGATCTCATTATCGAATTCAAACTTAAATAAAGGAGGAAGGTTACTTCAGGTTAGCAGTTGAACTTATACCAAGGGAGATCCATGTGATTAAGTTGGCTTGATCCATATGATTCTAGAGATCATTTTTTTTTTAAAATAAAAATAAAAATAAATAAATAATAAAAAATTCCAAGATCATATTAAATCATGTGGATAAAAGATCTTTCTATGTTATACTATTCAATTTTCAATGATAAATTAGATTTAATCCATGAAAGTTTATCTTATGCAAAACACATCCTAAAATTTGGCCTAATTCCTTATTTGATGATCAATTCAATCTTTGATTAAAAAAAAGGATATATGTATACTTTGGTTCTATGATTAGTTTATTGAAAAAAATTCAAACAAACAATTTCAATGAAATCTTTCAATTTCTTAGTTTACTACATTTTACTCTATTTATTCCTTCATTCTTAGAGTGCACTGAATGTCCATAAATATCTTTAATAAAGTTTCTATTATTTGTATTAATAGCTACGCTAAGAGGAATGTTTTTATGTAGTGATAACGATTCAATAACTATCCTTGTGGCTTCAGAATGTTTTGGTTTATACCCTTACCTATTATTTGGATATACCAAGAGATATGTATAGTCCAATGAAGCTACTATATATGAAATATTTACTCATGGGTGGGGTAAGCCCTTTTTTTTTGTACTCATGGTTTCATTAGTTATATGGTTCATCTAGGGGAGAGATCGAGCTTGAAGAAATATATAGTAAGTAGTCTTATCAAGAAACGAATGTATAACTAATTTGTGGGAATTTCAATTCTGCGATGGAGTACTGCTTGTTTGAAAATTTTCTTATACCTCTGTATATATCTATGAGATGTTTGGAATTTTCAAAACTACATGGACATAAAAGAAAAGAAATGCGATCCCCACTCATATCAAGACATCACTTTTACTAAAAGTGAATTGTGATATTTTTGTTCAATTAACAATTAAGGTAAATAAGGGTAAATGAATAAAGTCAATGGGAGAAGAATGATTGAGGAAGGGACTTTAAAGGTAGGTGTCAAAGAATGTACCAAAGACGATTGGAGAAGAATTGTGATATTTTTGTTCAATTAACAATTAAGGTGAAGAAGGGTAAATGAAAAAAGTCTATGGGAGAAAAATGATTGAGGAAGAGACTTTGAAGGTAGGTGTCAAAGAAGGTTAGTGTCAAAGTGGGGTAAATGAATAAAGTCCATGAGAGAAGAATGATTGATGGACTTTGAAGGTAGGTTTCAAAGAACGTATCAATTCCGTTTGATGCTTGCATATCTTCGGCAGCTGGTAAAGGTTCTGTCAGTTGCCTTGCCTGGTTGTCTCATACCAAAAAGCCACAATTATCATGATCGAACATATTAATGATGAGGAATGCATTTTTGATACTTATATTTGCACATGGCTGAGGAAGAGCTATGGGGAGTAACACACAAAAACGTTGAGTTTGGGCCGAGCTAACTATATGTAAGGATATAATAAATGATTAATCTCTCTCAATAGACCTACTAAAGTCCCAAACTATAGAGTAATTAGAATATGGGTGCCACACCGAGGTATGTTTTATATCTTGCAGTGATAATCTCTTTTTACTGAAGTATATATACGATCAGATATATATGTAGTTAAAGATCACATGTATTTGTACGGTCTATTTTTCTCTTGCACTTGCATTTACCACTTACTCAAAATGCAGGTAAGAGTACAAATGCATCCTTAAGCATCTACCATATGAAGCTTTGTACTATACCATGACCTCCTTTTACATGTTTAAGTCACGTCGAAAATGTCACCCCGTGAGTCCAGCGGCAGTCATTGATTGTCGGGTCAGGGATGTCTCCTCATCATGCCATGTGCTCATCAGTTGGGTTGAATTGGCGCGAGATTTAATTGTCATCAACCGTAAATTAATGCTTTCTACTCTCTCACTCTCCATGACAAGGAGTCCGGCTGCCTCTCTCTCCGTGGTATTTCATGAGTCCATGCGAACTGGTACGCAACTGAGCATTCTCTCTCCTTCTTTCTTTTTCTCTCTCTCTCTCTCTCTATATATATATAGATGTGCATAAGTTCATAAGGAACACTTGCAAACTTTTGGAGAACTCATCATACGGGATGTCAGTCCAAAATCTAAACGGTCCATGTATTGCAACACTCCGTGAAACTGCCAGGGCTTAACTTTTACTTTGATCCAAAACTTTGGTAGGCCATGGAAAAGGAAAACAATTTTCTTCCTTGATTTGCATCTCTCTTTGCTATGGCCAACCAGTATTTTAGATCAGGGTGAAAATTGGCCCCATAGAGTTTCATGGGATGCCACATCACACGGACCATTGACACTTGTGCAAAGATGCCCATATGCGCAGGTGAGCATGCCTATATATATATATATAGATAGACTGAGAGGCATGCTCAATCAAGTTTGTAGCATGTTTTAGCAAACCTATGCTATAAATTTCTATACTTTTACCCAATCAGATTTGTGAAGCCTGTTTTAACAAGCCCGTGCTAGAAAAGCATACACTAGTACTCAATCGGGCTTGTGATGCCTGTTTTAACAGGCCTATGCTAGAAAAGCATACACTAGTACTCAATCAGGCCTGTGTAGCCTGTTTTAGCAAGACTACCCTGGAAAGCCTACACTATATAGACCATGTGTAGTAACCTTTATAAAAAGAGAACCTGTATGTATGTTAGCGCATTCCTTATAGTGTGACCCACCAAAGTCATAGTTTGGCCTAATTTTAGGGTCGACACCTAAATTTGGGAGGCTGTGCATGATGGTCGGTGTGGATACCATCAACACATCATGGTAGGGTCCACAGAGATCATTTCCATCATAATCAGGTAAAAAACATTTAAAATAGAAACAAACACACACATAAGAGAGAGATGTTCTCCGAGGAATAAATTTGTAAGTGGCTTCTATGAGAACTGCTGATAAATCATCCCCGTTCATCAAATGAGTTACTTCATGAAACCCCAACGCCCAAAAATTATCCTCATCCAAAACATAAGTGGGCAATAGCAAGGGTAACAAGTTGGGAGGGAATTCTTACCCTTGATTTGTGTAGGGGCCCACCAAGTTGCTTGTATGCAATCCAAACCATATAGATAATTTATTTTGGATGAAGGACCAGGAAAAAATTTAAGCTATTTGGAAAGTCAAGTGGGCCCCAGTGATAATCAAGGTTGGGCGTCCACGTGCACCTTGATCCATTTGCTGTCGCAAACCTGAATTTTGGATTGCCCTAAGGGTTTTATGAGGTGAGGCATCTGACAAACATGTTAGTTGTCATCAAGACATCAGGTTTGTCCATTATAAAAGTTGGATGCCCTAAAAATTAGGTCGATTCAACCATCATGTGGGCCAACATAGAAAATAATGTACAATCATTCAAAAACTTCCAAATTAACATTGTGGACAACGTGATGGTTGGATCAACCTAATCTTTAGGTTGTCCAACTTTTGATTTTTGGGATTCCAACTTTTATTATAGGGACCTTGATGGATAGGTTGGATGCCATGCATATAAAGATTCCTGTAGGACTCACCTTTAATGTTTGTGGAATAAGCTTATTCTATATAAAGGTTCTAGTGGGCCCTGCCTCTGGTAAGCTATGGTAGCAAACCTCTGTACTAAAGAGAGGTTGGATCCTCTACAACGTTTATAGAATAAGCTTATGCCGTGTCATGGTGTGTGGGTCGCACCTTTTTGTTTAAACAACATCCAATCCTTCCATAAGGTTACACCATTCACATTCACCCTAAAACCAAAAAAATAAGGCTGACACAAAATACAGGTTGGTCATAAACAAGGAATAGTTGGGATGAGACACCACCGTTCAATCATTCCTAAAAGATGAGAATCACCATGAATAGACACTCCAAAAATCAAATATATAATTCCAAATATCATGTGGGCCACTGCGTCTAGGCATGATTTTTTTAGATGGCCCACCTAAAATTTAAAATGTGATTTTTAGGCTACAAGGAGACTGTGAGAGGCTTACATGATGGACAATCGAAGGTCATTTACACACCAAGAAAGGCCCTGCACAACGCATTTTACAATACACTTAGGAATTCTTTTCCTTCTTCTTTGTTGATATTCCGTGTCCTTAGCAACCCATATCAACCATAGGTATTAGAAATTTGGATTTAATATATTCACTAATCTATGCATTTTATGAAATCAAGTGCCACGAAGATAGAATAATCAAACAAAGATGAATAACCAAACAATAAAGTAAGCAACTACATAGCACAACATATTTTACGTGAAAAAAGCTTCCAGGAAAAAAACTATGGCATTAAGCGATAGAAATCCACTATAATCAAAGCCTTAGAGTTTACATTGTTTACCTTCTTTGATTACAAAATCACCAATCTCCTCTTACGATGCGCAACTTTAATAAAACCTTAGTCCCTTGAGAAAATCTATTCTCAAGCCCTTACAAATATTTAGAATACCCTCTCACCTTACAAACCATTTCCCATAAAGAGAAAATACTCTTATTTTTAAGCTCTAATTGTGAACAGATTTAAATACCCCAATTTGCGCAAATCTATATAACATGTTTGGCTGGACTAGATGTAACCTTCGATTGGACTAAATCAAACCGACTAACAATTTTTGGTCAAACTGAAAATGCATAAATCTTTAAAGCATGCAACCTAAGAAACCACCCTATTTTCAGTGGAACTGAATCAGAACCCAATCAAATCGAATCAGAGCTTCTTTGCATAACAAATTGGTAGAATCTAAGGCATCCTGTACAATAATCTCCACCTTGACTTGCATTCTGCCAAGTCACTCTAAACACCTCCTATACAACTTCCACATTTCGCGTAGACTGCTCTCTGCATTCTCCACCTAAAACATAAATCCATCTGCACCCGTGTAAGGTGCCCAATCTCATTAATGGCTAGTGAGATTGGTCAAGCCTAAGAAATGCTTGAACTTTTCTATGATCACCGTCTTTGTCAACGTATCCGCACATTATTGTTGGTATGAATCTTCTGAAATAGAACCTCTCATGGAGTAAAGAGCTCTTATATCTTATGGAACCTTAGATCGATGTGCTTGATTCTAGCATGATATGCTTGATTCAATGCTAGATGGATAACACGCTGACTATCACAATGCAATTGAATCGTCTTTTGCTTCAACCCGCATTCTCATATTAAACCTTTCAACCACAATGCCTCCTTTGACGCCTCCATCGCAGTCATATATTCCACTTCATTTGTTGTAATGCCCTGAATTTTGAGGGTTGAGTAATGATAGACTCTTGAATTTTCGGGTTTCACTTATGCTTTGCAGATTTAACTAATTTGGGTTTCATTTAATTAGTGTATGAGTATTTAAAAAATTAAATGGATCATGTGGTGTAAACTGAAAACAACTAACTAATTTAGAGCATGACTAACCAAATTGATATGCATTCGTGTAGTGTATGGGATCGCGTCCTGGAAAAATACATGTAATCCAAAAGATGTACGCAATGTTCCTGCCCCACAGTCCCCTCGCTAGGCAAGTATAGTGGCCTGCCCAAGAGCTGAAAATATGAGAGCTCTTCCTCCAAGTCTATGGACATCTCATCCAGCACATCAGACTTTGTGATACCTGCATTTAAGATAGGGTTTAGTTGTGTTTTAAAACATTGTCCCAGAATGGGAGTGAGTGATCAACTCAGTGGTTCCATTAACATCAAGTTACACAAGCTATCAAATCGACATGCACAATTAATGAAAAATAAATTTAAGCATACAATCCTTAGATTCTTTTGTTAATACACATGCATGGTATTATTATAAGTGCTATATTGTATAAAGCACTCTTATTTATCAAATTTTGATGGGACAAAACAGCTTATGATATGGTTCACACAATTAGATGGAAAGTTCACTTTCAAGTACTAGCCATGAAGTTGAAAAATGCAAGCTTAAGTACAAGTCGTAAAGATAGATTGTTCAAGCTAAAATGAATTCAAGTTCTATTACACTTCTAGTAGAAGATCAAGTTCCACTTTCGACTGCACTTTAAGAAGAAGTTCAACTGTGAACTATTGAAGATTCAAGTAGAAGATTCAAGCTTTACTCTTCAATGTCCAGTTTTCTTAGGTATAATTAACCTTAGAAAGACCTTAGACTTATGTGCTTTCAAATGATAAACTTATACGGATTTTTATACTTTGGTTAGGCTTTAATTTGACTAGTCTAAGCCTTGATTCAACTAGTTTAAGCCGTGTCTTGACCAGTTTAAGATTATCTTCGACTAATCTAAGATTTAAATTCAAAAATTGAATATTTCTGGTGGTTTCTCAACAAGTCGAGTAGTCTGCTTGACCAGTCGAAGAAGCACCTTTGACCAGTCAAGGGGTGCTCAACTCGAAGTCCAGCGACTAAATTTTAGCCCCCTCGACTAGTCAAAGAGGGCCCTCGACCAATTGAGCAGGGCCTTTAACCAGTCGAAAAACTGTTTTATCTGATCGCGCCCAGAATTTAAAATTTAGTTAGTTCTTAGATGAGTCGAAGGAGACCATAGACGAGTCGTAATAACAATATTTCAGCCCATAAATAGAGGTCTTCTCTCATTCTGAAATTATTAATCTAAGCTAAGAATAGCCTCCATTTAGAAAGAGAGATGTCTCTACTATCATCAAGCTATTGCATGGTATTTATATTTTGTTTATATAGCTTTTGTTTTTAAATTCCTTGATCTCTTTTTATGAATCATATGCTTTAAAGAGAGTAATCACTCTTCTTTTGAGATCTAAGGGATTCAAACAAGTAGCCTATGGTTTGAATTAATTTAAAATCAATTTAAAACCTACAATTCTTATTTGTGGTATTGGACATTGAACATTTTACTTCAAGAGAAGCGGTTCTACGGGCTACATTAAGTACATCTTTAAGGAAAAGATAAGTATCATTCTATATCTTTATATTTTGGTTTCTTTCAGATATCCAAAAAATCTCATGTATTGGTTTTGACCGAGATAGCTAGAAAATCTCAGCGTGGGGTTTTGTTTGTGATAGTCCTTCTAAAATCACAACTGTATAGGTTTTAAGGTGAACCTGTGAAAATCTTGATTATTAGTGAACGCCAATATCACGTGTGTTGTGATTATTGGAAGTGGAGTAGGTGTGGCTGTTTGAGAATAGTTGGTGTACACACCGAAACACTGTAAATTCCGGTGTTTGTGGTGAATGATTTATGTGATGTATTTGTGGTGAATTATTTTAATTTATTTATGCATATGTAGTGAATGCTTGTAATCGATAGTTCTCTTGTTTCTTACTTAGTTTGTGATTTTGATCCTTACAAACATTCGTGAAATCAGGTTGTCCTACCTAAAATATTTCTTTTGGTGTAAGGTTGTACTACGAACTAAGTTTGAATTAATTTCTCAATAGTACTACTATTGAATTTTGTGATTTGTTTTAATTTATTTATTATTTCAGTACTTTAAGTTTTTATTTGATAGTCCTATTCACCCTCCTTAGGACCATTAACTCACTTCTTTCAATTATGATATGATGCATGCCCTCGCCATCCAACACTCCCTCCAGTGACTCCATCTATACGTTCGCATATGACCAACACTCCCTCGAGCAACTCCATCTATGTGTTCGTATATGACCAACACTCCCTCAATGTGACCTCGACTGCTGAGTCGCCAACTTAACTAATGCAATATGATAATGATCATGTTAACCAAGCGTTTAGTTATGTTTCAGCAAGATTGGGGAAACTGAGGCACTCCCACGATATCAGGGTCTTAATCCGATCGCGAGGCCCAGGGCAGCCGTAGCGGCCTCGTGCTTGCGATCCTTGATCCATACAAGTTTGTCACTCCCAGCTGAACTCATACGAAAGGCGGGTTTGTAAACCGAGTTACTCACAGTCACTATGGGGAGGCTCGTCACTTCAAGGCAGGCTGATAGCTTCAGTATAGTATCCCATATTACCATGTCCGGATCACGAGACTTGTGAATTGTATCATAGTGGTTGTAAGTGGGCGTTCCACGGGTGTAGAATGTCTCAAGTTCAAATAGGTATGATCATACTTGGTGAACACCCATGGTTGGCCAACTAATGGACTAATTCAACTGACTTAGGCGAACTACACGCAACCGACACTAGGTGTAAGCATCCTATGTAGTCCAACTATTGTCGGTTGTCTGTCTTCAGCTGAATCGGTCAGATTAACCTAGGTAGCCAATCCAGTAGGGCTGCCCTTGTGAATTTTTCCGGTTTACTGGCCAACCCTATTACCAATAGATTAAAATTATATAGCATGCCACAAACAATTCAATTCAGGAATAGGCAACCAACTCAACAGTGTTTCAGGATATTCTATTTAATATGAGCAAACAAATAGGCATGCAAGTGCATTATTAAATCATCACACAATTTACCACAATCAGCTAATTAGGCGCATGTATCAGGGGAAAAATATGGAACATGTGGGCATAAAATTTCAGTGAATCCGATCTATTCTAGCATGCAATCAATAATAGACGGTTATAAGCAAAAATTCACTTTATGGATGACAATATGCCTAAGGATTAGTCATTAGTTAGCATGCAATTCACAATTTTCACTGCACAATCATTATTTATGATATATGTTCGATAATTAGCAACTTGAAGGTAATGGTCCGTACCTAAGGGTAGCCCGCTGATTTTCCTAGCACCGCTCCTAGGATTCTGGCCAAGTATTTGGTGGATTGACGCACTATGTTGCATAGGTTAGCCTTTAAGAGTGCATGTAATAGCTCACAAGGCTCAAATTTCAAAGGGGACTAGGAGATTACCTCTCAATCGTCGCCACGATCCTCTCTACGATGGGGTGCGGTTGTGGGCTCCGAAGTGGGCAACGGTAAGAGGGAAATTTCCTAGATCAGCTCCTTAAGGAGATCTCTCTCACTTCTCCCCACCCCTCTCTCTCTCTCTTGGAGCTGAATTTTTGTATGGGAGTGAGGGAGTGTGATTTTGGGCTTGAAATAGTCCAGATTCTGTGTCTAAATGACCCTGGGGGTCCTTTTTCAAATATGCATGCCCCTTAGTGGGCTAGATTTTGGTCCACGGAGCCCTTACAAGGGTTCACTAGCTCATCCGTGCCTTAGGACAGGTGCCTAATTGTAGGATGAGCGATCAGTCCAATTTTAGTGGAGATCAGATCCCTTGATCGACCGCGGGGACCCTATTTGCGATCGACGACTATCAGTGTTCAATCGGGGCTACAGTTATACGGATATGAGTAAGAAAATAACCCTGACTCATGACTTGAGTTTAGTCGCAATCCGACGGTCAGAAAGTCACAACTTCGTGAAAGAGCGGAAGGTCTATTTCACTGAAGTTTCAGGCTTCAACTTAGGGTATTTGTACATTTCAAGCACTCAACTTCTGACCCAAGTTGTACAGTTTTGGGTACCATCTTGATTTACCACCTGTGATGGACGTCAATTCCAGTGATATGGACATTATTCTATAGTTTCGGAACTAGTGGCCCGCCAACAAGCAATATAGAGCTTGTTCAGATAATTAGGACATTTCTGGAATGAATTAGGTATCAAGATTTCTTGTGCGCAATTGTTTGGGTTTGAATTAACTATGTTCATAGTGTGGCCTATTCGCAATTAGCAAAAATGACAATTCAGTCATGATCACTTTAGACCGTTGGTTCTTTGGCTAAATGAGTAACTGGGTTGATTTCGTTTATTAATTAAAATTTGACCCATAGTTGTCTTGGCTTTAGGTAGGTATTTATTTAGTTATGACTATCTCAGTTGGTCATTTGTAAGTTGGCTAGATTTGGGCCATAGATGAACAAATCACAAGGCTAGACTTGAGGTTTAAGTGATTGGGCGGATTCGTTAGCTTCCTATAGTTGATTAATTGAATTCGCGCAGTTCTTTATTGGTACCACTTATGTATAGGCTCACCTCGAGTGACAGGTTACGTGGGCAGGGAGCCCACTGTAATATATATATATATATATATATATATATATATATATATATATATATATATATATATATATATATATATATATGTATGTATATATATATAAAGAATTTTTGAAAATCTAAAATAGCAAAAATTAAGGATGTTACATTTGTAGATAACACTATTGTAAACTTTAGTGTAGATCTCCAACATATCGGTTTGCTTGCTAATGTAAAAATATATCTCATAGTGGACCTCCTGTTGTCCATATCACCTATATAATCCGAATTCATATAGCCTACAACTTCACTTGAAGCACCATATCCCCCAAACATAATCCTAGTGTCGATTTATCCCCTGAGATACCTGAGAATCAGTTGACAACATTCTAGTACTCCTTTCCTGGGTTCGCCATATACCTGCTAACCACACTAACTGCCGTTGAGATATCCGGCCTCATGCAAACCATTATATATATGAGACTCCCCACTACACTCGCTGTAAACACGCCAGCCCAAGCTGATAAGCTGATTGAGTTTAAACCAATGAATGGTAAATCAAAACTCCAATCCAAAACCCTAACCCTAAAAGCCAAAACCCTAGGCACCCTAATCGCAAACCTTAAACTCAATTCAGTCAACCTACTCAGCCTAATCCTTAACTCTAGGAACCTAAAACCTTAGAGCCTTGAGTTAGCTCGATGAGTCAATTCACTCGATCCACTTACCCAGTTTAACAACCCAATCAACTCACCTGGTTAGCCTACCCAGTCTGACAACCTAGTCCACTCACTTAGTTAAACCCAAAACCAAACTTGAACCAAAGCCTAAAAGCAAGCCTAATTAGAGTACCATGAAAAACCTTAACATAACATCCTTCACAACAGAGCCTCCACATGCTTGTAGGAGGCTTCTTGCTAAAGTAGGGAGTCTAGGTGGGGACTGACGATATCCAACTTGCTGCTTGCCATGTTGCACTCCCCCTCTTTGGGCTGGCATCCCTGAAGCATGTGTATCTCCCTCTAGACCTTAAGTGTGCAGTTAAAGTGTATTTACTCCAATCCATATCTCCTTACCCAAAATCACCCTTTTACTAACTCATCAAACCAATGAGATGATGTCATGTGAAAATCTCTAATACTCGCCCTTCGACAACCTTTTTCTCCTGGACTATATAAGAATCACAGGAAAACTGAGTTTGTAGGCTATAAATAGCCTCCTCCCCTTCTCATTTCAGGCATGGAGTAGAGTTCGATCCACTACATCTAGTAGATTTAGAAGATCCCAGTGATACTTTAGCCTTAGCTATCTAGCCATCCCTCTACTAAGTAGAGTAAGAGAGAGAGAGAGAGAGAGAGAGAGAGAGTTTAGCCCTGGTCTATCCTAGCCAAGCCCGAGTCCAAGTCTCCTGAGCCACCTAAGTCCTAATCCAAGCCACTCAATCTAGCCTTGTGATACTACCATTCATCTAGTCATTTAAGCTTCAACCATATCAGAGCATTAACATTGTGCAATACTCACTCCCTTCTCAACCCCCTTGCTTCTCATATACATCATTATTGCATTGCATTCCATCATTTTTTAATCATTTAACTAGTGGGCATATGCTCTATGGCTTGCCGATATAGTTGGAGTTGGTCCACCAGAAACCTTAGCCAGTTAGCTATCATTTTATTATATATATCGCATTCATTGTTTTCTCGTATCTAACTGGCGGACGTATGCTCTGTACCTTGCTAATATAATCGAAACTAGCCCACCAAAAACCTTAGCCAGTTAGCCATTATTTTATAATAAACATCAATATAGCATCGATTATCCCATACATCACATTCCTATATATTTTGCATCCTGCACTTGGTTGGTTTGAACATATGCTTTACAGCTTGTTGATATAATTGGATCCTGCCCATCAGAAATTCAAACTAAATACTCATCATCATCATTATCACTGCATTATATTACATCTTTTATATGTGAGGACTAATCCTATTTCTTATAAATTAGTCAGATCTTGTGAAGTAGAGACCGTACATCTGTACAGATAGAGTGAGTGCTTAACACCTTCCATCTTTATAACTGCGGTCCTGTACTCAGAATCTCTGGAACATAAACTTGAGAGTCATCTTATGTAACGTCTCGAAAAAAAATCCGTGCAAAGACCCGAGTACCACCTTAGGCAGAAACCACTAAGGATCAAATTATGAAGAAATTAGACGAAAATTAATTAAGTACTAAACTAAATTAATTAGTAGATTAGCTCGAATCACTTTTTATACGAACTGCAAGACCCAAAACTAGCAGAATCGCTAACTCTACATTTTCTAAAAACTTAGGATCAATCTCAAAACCCAGTTGCTCTCGGGAGCATCTTGAAACTCGGTATCGGACCTGGACCGTGCGTCGAAAGTCCGATTACCGTGAAATTATATGATTATGACCTTCTTACTGGGCTTGACAACCATCTCAGAAATCAAGTCCCAATAGTATCCAGAAATGCACAACATGAGCCCGGAGCGAAGTGTGTGAGAAATGCGAATATCTTCAGGAAATAGACTCAAACTTAAGTGAATTAGGCCGTTCATTTACAGGCCAAATCTAAAGTTTCAGACCATCAGATTCTGACCCAACTACACCCTTGGATTAGGAAAATTTCTCTACACATGTCAGTGCACTTGTGGCCTTGATCGAGTGACAATGGCCGTTGAACGGAAACTGGTCCTCCGTGGTCGATCCATAAATCCGATCAGACTAAAAACTTAACCTGACATAGATCCATTGTCAGGGAACTTTCTCTGGACCGTATGTAGAAAATGGGCTTCCAGATGAACTCCGTTGGCCCGAAACAGACAACTTTTGACTATAACGTAAGTATACCATGGCCCTGGGGCCATTGTCATCAGTTCTGGGCCTATATAAGGGCCTTAACCCACCTCTCTCTCATTCCATGTGAAATTCCTAACCCTATGAGAGAGAAGAGAGAAAAGAGAAGGAGAAAGTGAGGAGAAGAGAGAGAGTGTGAGAGATAGTTGCTGGGATTCGATCCCACTACTCTACGTGCCGAATCATCCTACCCGTGTCACTATACCAGTGATTTCGACTCCGTTCTTGAGTAGAAATCCTAACCCTAATCTATTTTAGGTGTCCAAATATAGTAAATGGTGAAGTAGCTAACCTATTTCATGTTATAGGTTGTCGTTGTGTCGTAGACAAAGACGTAGTATTCAAACTGAGTACGATACGAGTTTACCGATGAAAGGTGCAGACTATAAACGTTTAGGTTATGGTTTTCAAGGCTTTCAATGTCAGTTAATGATTTATGACTGACTTAATTGCTATCACATGTACTTAGATACAATGATTGTCGTATATTACACATATATATGAATTATGTTTAATAAAATGCATTCCATGTGTTTGATGAAATGCTTTAATGAATATAAAATTATGATTTGTGCTTGCCATGATTATTGATTGAGAATATATGATTGTTGTACGTGTGACAACTCCTTTGTGAAAGGATTTGCCCTAATACATGTTATAACTAAGTTATATCATGTATGTCAAAGGTGTAGCTTAAGTGTTTGATAAAATATCTGAATGAGTAATTGTTTGATAAAATGCAGTTATTAAAGGTATTAAGATAAGATTCTCAACCACCTTAACTATATACATTGATTTCTTTATGTAACCCCGATCCAACTACATGATTTAGGTACGAAATGCATATGTGCGATAACATGTTTATTTTGTATTTTTATAAAATGCTCGAATGATTGCAATGCTTGAATTGTTTACTCTATACTGTTATGACTACTATATGTAAATGTTGTTATCTTGGAGAGTGATTGGGAGTATAATGTAGTTCGGGCATTTGGTAACAGATTTCGTTAGAGTGGTCGGATTGGTTTCGCTACCAAGGACACGTTTGATGAATCTGAGTCGTATGGTGATTATCGACAGTGGTTAGGCCACAGGGAGTGCGTATGCGCTCCATGTTGATTAACTTAGCGTGCACTTGTACCAATCAGACTTGTCAAGTAACCTGATTGGCCTAATGTGTGTTTACTATATATGGACACTACTGCCTGAATCTAAGGTACCACTTACCAGTGTAAAGCCCGTTTAACCTTGGTATCATGATCCGTTAAGACTCATGAGCTAGGCATGGTGGTGTATGAGACACCATGGTTAAGCTGTTGTCTTACGCTGGGGTGACGAGCTTCCCCATAGTGACTAGTAAGCAACCAAAACTCATGAGTCGATTATGGTGGTGTATGGGACACCGTATTCGAGTTATCGGCCTACGCTAAGGTGACGAGCCTTCCCGTAGTGACCTTGAGTATAAAATAGGCCTACGATCAGGTGACGAGCCTCTCGTAGTGACATCGAGTATGAATTAAGCCTACGCCGAGGTGACGAGTATCCCATAGCGACCTATATAGTAAACTCGCGAACTTGCTTATCGTATGTGATTAACTAGGATTGACGACCCTAGATGGATTATTATTTGGGTCAATTTTATAAAGGGAGGTACCTTAGCTTCCCAAACTTGCGTATGAATAGATCTAATTAAGAACTTGGCTAATCACGCACATGCACCGCATTGCATGTGCCTTTGACGTTGGAGTTGAGCACAGCGGGAGTGTTATATGCACGACCGTGAGATGATGTCGCAAAGAGAGTGTAGGCGAGGGCATACATCATTATCGCATCCCATCCTTGCATTAATAAGAGTACTTAGGAATGCTTGTTGTATGTTTTATTATTACTGCTTGACTGAATTGATAACATGTTAACCTTTGCCTTATAGCTCCACTGAGTTGATCACTCACTCCCACTCTGGGACGGTGTTTTAAAACACCAACCATACTCTGTTGTAGTTTCAGATGACGGCAAGGCTTATAAGACGGAGCCTACCTTCTATGACGACGAGGAGTTCTCCTATTTGCAACTCTCTGGTGGGTCTATATAGATCTGGAGTTGTGTCACCAGGGCTACAGGGATATGGATTAGATAACATTACACTTTGTCATTTTGTGAATTTTGAAATTATACATGTAATTACTTAACCTGGTGACATTCATACTCCAGGGACTTACAATCACTTGTATGCTCTATACATTTATCACAGTCTTCCGCTTGCGTAATTTAACTGTCTCTGGAGTATGATATGCTGATTTGGTATAATCCCACTCATATTTAATGCACTAATACGGACAACATTTAATCATCATTATCTATGTTACATAAGTGATGCGTTGGAACTGGAGAATTGAGCTTCTGCTCGACCCCCAATTTTCAGGGCGTTACATCTTAGGATTAAGGATCTTTAAGTTCTCAATCCTAAGCATTTCTACAGGGTCTTAACAACCGTGGATTCAAAGTAATTGATTAGTGATGACTCTTGTTAAATATAATGCCCTTTTACCCTAAAACAAAAGCCCTCGAGCGAGGCAACTCGTGGAAAAGCAAGCCGATCTCCCTTCTCGAGAATTCCTTCACATCTACACTTGCATATGATACTTGTGACATTTCTGAAATCTCTTCTTCCATACTTGGACACGACTTGGCAAACAACTTAAAGTGACCTTCTAGAGGCATGCCAATTAGCTTAGCACCTTCCATGTGGAACTCCTATAGCACATTTTTCAAATAACCCTTCTAAGAAAACTATAGCTTTATAAACTGTCTTTGTGTATCTCCATGCCTAGGATTTTTTTCACAGCGCCTAGATCCTTCATGTCAAACTCCTTGCTTAACAGAGACTTAAGCAAGAGCATTTCTTTCTTGTCCTTTGTAGCAATTACCATATCATCTACATAAATCATCAGTAGAATGTAGGAGTTACCCTCAAGCACACTATAATATATGCAGCAATCATACTCACACATGATATACCCAATCTTCATCATATAGGAATCGAACTTCTTATACCACTGCCTTGGAGACTGCTTAAGCCCATATAATGACTTCTTTAGCCCACGCATGTGACCTTTCTTATCATGCTCATCTAATTCTTTAGGATGCCTCATGTCAATGACTTCCTCTAAGCTCTCATGAAGGAATTTTGTCTTCACATCAAGCTGCTCTAATTTCAAATTGGATTCTTCTGCCATAGTCAGTAGTACCCTGATTGAAGTATGTTTTATGATTAAAGAGAAAGCTTATTATAATCCACTCATTCCCTCCGTGAGTGCCCCTATACTACGAGCCGTGCCTTTTACTTTTCTCCCTTTTTTTTGGTTAAGGCTTCCTTTTTACTAAACACTCATTTATGCCCTATAGCTCTCTGACCCTTTGGAAGTTACACCAACTCGTATGTCTGATTACTATGTAGATATTCCATCTCCTCTACCATGGCCAACAACAACTGGTTGACATCCTTTCTAGATTTTACCTCTTAAAAGGTGGAGAGATCTCCACTTCCTGTGAACAATGCAAAAGAAGCCATGTCCTAGAACCCTCATAAAAGCAGAGTTCTAATTATCCTTTTGTCACGCCCCAAACTTGGAAACCGGGCTCATAAAATTTCTGATCGTCGAATCTGGTGTCGGCAGCCTCCGTAGTACCCCATTCTGGCCTCCCGGTGCCCATACGCCAGATTCTGATCCTGAGATCTTACAAAGAGGATTTTTCAATGTACATTTATCTCGTAAGAAGCATAACCATAACTTTACCCAAATCACAAAGGCAACATCATCATCACATATCCACTAATATAAACAGTTGAATATAGTGCTGAAAGAGAAATACATATATTAAAAATCGAAGCTCCAGAAGACAGCTGCATGCTCCAAGCTCAACGATGTTGCGACCTAATGCCACCTGTACGCATTTATCATGCATAAGCTTATAGGAAGCTTAGAGGATGGTGAACATATGTTCGCAAGGTAAGTGTCAAGTATGCAATATCAGAGTAATGTGGAAACATGCTGGTAAGTCCATAAATACTATCAGCCTTATCAGGGTTATGTGATGCAAAAATATAATAAGCCAATATCATATACTGAGGCAGCAATGTAGATCAGCTATGTAATGTGGAGACATAGTAAGCCAAATATCATATACTGAGGATACAATGCAACCAAGCTGGAGTGTGAAGTCGGGATGATAGTACGTAGTATCGCAGGTTATGAGGTCCATCACAAGAGACTTCTATCCAAACTAGTCCTATACCTAAATTTGGATAGCCAGACTCAATATGGTAAACTCCTGATCTCAGGTTGGTCGCGCGCCCTAAATAAAATCCTGGCTATTACGAAGGTACACATAATAATTAGTTACACACCACCAGCCCGAGTTGATAATGAATGAATAAATAAATGAGTAAAATTTTGAGTATACAACTCCTGCTTAATAAATCCACATATTAGCACCGTACATCTCCGGGATCATCATCGAGGTCTAGTACACTCTACGCCAGCTTGCTGCCCCTATCCGAGCGCACAACTGGGTAAGTGGAAGAGACCTAACTATCCAACAGTCAGTATCCGGCCCGACTCATTAATAGCGGACCCATTCCTATTACCCCCTCACTTAGGCGGGTAAAGTCACACCCCCTCCTATTAGACCATGACATAGTGGGAGACGCGGTATACTGGTATACAGCCTTTATGTGCTCATGTATATCCACTCGGTCTAGACGTTGGGGCATCCTTTGGTACCAAGAGGGTTTATGGACTTTCACCCAGGGACATCTATGACACCCCATGTAGAAAAAGATTTCCGGTGTCCCATCTGACCATCTACGATATGCTTGTGGAGGCTACGTCCCTGATGTCGCTAGGGTGTACGATGGTCATATCATCAAATGTGATATAAATGAGTCATACCATCCAGTCATGCATCAAACTTGTGTGCTCATGTGGGGCAACTCTGTTTCACAAGGAGTCTCATAGTACACCAACCCAATATCATGTACTATGATCAATCACTCCTCATATCAAGCATACATATGATGCGCATGGGCATGGATTGTGGAGCTATACTAAGCATGTTATATGATGATGATGATGTCATATCAAGGATGGACCTAACGAGGCCTAAGGGAAGGTTACAATGTGGACATTTAATCATCATCATCCATCAATGTAGACATTCAATCAACATTGCTCCCAAGGAGTGGCCCTTATAGGGTCAAGCATATAGTGGGGCCCATGGCCTCATAAGGGCCTCACATATAACATAATGGGCCTCACATAAGAGCTCAATACACATCACAATGGGCCTCACCCAAGGGCCACATAAACATCATATCGGGCCTCACTACGTAGGCCCCACACATCACAATGGGTCGTATCTCATGGGCTTAATACACATCACAATGGGCCGTATTACATGGGCCTCATATACATCATAATGGGCCTCTCACATGAGCCTAATATACATCACAATGGGCCTCATAGCAGGTGGGCCTCGCGTGTGCTGTAGGTGAGTCCTGCATCCAACAATATGGACGGATGGCGCTAATATGAAACACATACATCATTGCAAGCCTCACCATCTAGCCTATCTGGACGGTGTGGATAGAATACATGCATCAAGGGAACATGTGGGATGCTGTGAATAAGACACGTACATTATGTGGGTCCCACGCCCATTAAATGGACGGACAGCGAGGATAGAACCCATATCACAATGGACCCCATCGTGTGGCCCTTAAATGCATCACAATGGGTCTCATCACTTAGGCCTCGCATACATCACACTGGGCCTCATCATATGAGCCTCACATATCACAATGGGCCGCATCACATGGACCTCATATACATCAAGTGGGCCGCATCACATGGGCCTCATATACATCAAGTGGGCCACATCACATGGTCCTTATACACATCACAATGGGCCCCATTACTCGGGCCTAATATACATCACCACGGGCTCCATTACTCGGGCCACAATGGGCCTCGCATACGGTCATAATGGGCTTCACATACAGCCACAATGGCCTCACATACATCAAGTGGGCCTTGCATACAATAGGTGGGTCCCTGTTGAGGGTCAAATATTGCATATTAAATCCTAGTTATTACCTGATTTTACGAACATTATACTATTTAATGACCTATTTTAATCGTGTTTATGTTGCAAGGTGGATTTAGGAGCCTGGACTAAAAACTGGCACTAAAAGCATGGATTTAATGCTCATAAATCGCCAAGGCAAGGGACAGACCCCAAGGGACCGAGATCGAAGAATTTACATGCCGGAGATTCGAGAAAATCATGCCACTCATGTTAAACGGGCCTGAAAATCGTCCAGAATACAAGATCACAAGGTTCTCACCATCCGTTTGGCTCGAAACTTTATATATGGCCTGAGCACCATAAATTAACTGTACACATCAAATTTTAGCCATTGGATTCTTATGGAAGTGGCCCAACGGACAGATCAGCCCCTAAAATCCTAATTTGGGGCCCACCTGATAGCTGGATATGTGCCAATTTTTGTCACACCCCAAACTCGGAAACCAGGCTCACAAAATTTTTGATCACTGAATCCGGTGCCAACAACCTCCATAATACCCCATTCTTGGCGCCTAACGTCCATACGCCAGATTCCGATCCTTGGATCCTACAATGAGGATTTTTTCCAAGGTACATTTAACTCGTAATAAGCATACCCAAATCACAAAGTCAACATCATCATCACATATCCACTAATATAAACATTTGAATACAGAGCTGAAAGGGAAATACTTATATCAAAAATCAAAGCTCCAGAAGATGGCTGTACGCTCCAAGCTTAATGCTGCTGCGACCTAACGCCATCTACATGCATCTATCGTACATGATCTTGTAGAAAGCTTAGAAGATGGTGAAAGTGTGTGTGATGCACGTACCAAGCATATAAATATCAGAGTAAGTGGAAATACTAACAATCCATAAATATACCATCAACCTTATCCAGGATATGTGATGTAAAGACATAATAAGCCAATATCATATACTGAGGAAGAAAATTAGTTATGCAATACGGAGATATAGTAAACCAAATATCATATACTGAGGATACAATTCAATATACGATGTGAATGAAATGACTAAGCTAAAGTATGAAGTTGGGATGATAGTACATAGTATCACAGGCTACGGGGTCCACCACAAGGGACATCTATCCAAACCAGTCTTATACTGAAATTTAGATAGTCAGACTCAATGTGGTAAACTCCTGATCTTAGGTTAGTCATGAGCTTCAACCGAAATCCTGGCCATTGCGAAGGTATACATAACAAATAATTACGCACCACTAGTCCAAGTGGAAAGTGAATGAATGAATAAGTATGCAATCCTGCTCAATAAGTCCACATATCAGTACTGTACATCTATGGGATCATCACCGGGGTCTATTACACTATACGCTAGCTTACAGCCCCTATCCGAGCGCACAACTGGATAAGTGGAAGAGACCTCACTATCCGCCTACCAATATCGGGCCCGTTCGTCGATAAGAGACACATTCCTCAAGCTGGTCAAACTCAACCTAGATATTGCCCCCTCACTCAGGTGGGTAAGGTCACACCCCTTTCTAACCGACCATGACACAGTGGGAGACGCGGCCTACTAGTATACGACCCTCATATGCTCATATATATATATATATATATATATATATATATATATATATATATATATATATATATATATCTACTCGGTCTCGATGTTGGGGCGTCTCCTAGCCACGGAGGTTTAGAAATTTTCACCCAGGGACATTTACAGCACCCGTATGGTAGAAGAAACATTTCTAGTGTCCCATCTAGCCATCCACGATATGTCTGTAGAGGCCACGACCCTGATGTCACTAGAGTGTATGGTGGTCATATCACAAAATGCAAGATGTATGAGTCACACAGTCCAATCATGCATCAATCATGCACTGATGTGGGGTAACTCTGTCTCTCAGGGAGTCCCATAAACAACCTGCCCTATGGCATATGCAATAGTCAATCACATCTCATAACAAACATGCAAGTGATGTGAATGGGCATGTATTATGATGCTATACAGTCACATACTCATAATCAGTATCGATAAACGGCACCGATAATCGGCATCGATAATCGGTCTCGACAATTAGAATCGGCCTCGATAATCGAAATCGGACTTGACAATCAGAATCGGCCTCGACAATCAAAATCGGCCTCGACAATCAAAATCGGCCTCGATTATCAGCCTCGACAATCAAAATCGATGAGAATGGGCCTAACAAGGCCTAAGGGAAGGTCACAATGTTGATATTTAACCATCATTGCCCATCAATGTGGACATTTAACCAACATTGCTCCTAAGAAGTAGCCCACACAGGGCTTAATATATAGTGGGCCCCTGGCCTCTCACAAGGGCCTCATACACAACATAATGGGCCTTACATAAAGGGCCTAATATATATCACGATAGGCCATACTCATGGGCCACATATGCATCACATTAGGCCTCATTCCTGGGCCACATATATATCACATTGGGCCTCAAATACATCATAATGGGCCACATCCCATGGGCTATAAATACATCACAATGAGCCATAACCCATGGGCCTCAAATATATCAGAATGGGCCTCTACCCATGGGCCCCAAATACATCACAATGGGCCTCAACTCATGGGCCCTAAATACATCACAATGGGCCTCTGACACGGGTTTAATATACATCACAAAGGGCCATACCTAGCTTCTCTTCCTTGGACGTTGGAGTTTTCTCGTCTCTTTGGGGTTGCTTAAAAATGGAGAGAGAGAGAGTGAGAGAGAGAGAGAGAGAGTAGATGGGAGAGAGATGGTGAGTGATGGATGGGTGTAACATCTCGAAAAAATTTGTATAAAGACCTAAGTACCACCTCAGGTAGAATCAAACCATATACTATGGAAATTAGACAAAAGTTAATTAAGTACAAAAATAAATTAATTGATGGATTAACTTGGATCATTATTTGTACGAACTATAAGACCCAAAACCATTAAAATCGCTAGCTCAACGTTACCTGGAAACCTCGGGGAAATCCCAAAACCCAGTTGCTCTCGAGAGTACATTGAAACTTCGTATCAGACCCGAATCGTGTGTCGAAAGTCCGATAACCGCAAAACTATAGGGTTATGACCATCATATTGGGCTTGACAACCATCATGGGAATCGAGATCAAATAATATCTAGAAACGCACAACTTGAGCCTTGAGCGAAGTATGTGAGAAACGCGAATATCTTCAGAAATTGACATGAAACTTAAGTGATTTAGACCATTCACTTACAGACAAAATTGAAGACTTTAGACTATCAGATTCTGACCAAACTTTACCCATGAATCAAGGAAATTTTCTTGCTCTTATCCGTATACTTGTGGCCCTAATCGAGGAACAACGGCAGTTGATCTGATGCAAGTCCTTCACGGCCGATCAATTTGTCAGATCGTACCATAAACATAGTCCTGGCATTAATCCATTGTCAAGGAACTTGCTTTATAACTTAGGTGAGAAATGGACCTTCCTAAGGGCCCTGTTTATCGAAAATAGATACCCTTTTGCTATAACCTAAGTATACCATGGCCCTGGGGCCATTAACATCACTTCTAGGCCTATTTAAAGACCTTAAACCACCCCCTCTCCCTTTCATACGAATTTCTCAAACCCTAGGTGAGAGAAGAGAGAAAATAGGAGGAAAGAGTAAGGGGAAGAGAAAGAGATAGAGAGATCACTGCTAGGATCCTTCCCATGACTCTATACGCTGTTTTGTCTCCCCGCCATCGCTACACCATCGATTTTAATTGTGATTTGGGTAAGAAATTCTAACCCTAAACTTGTTTTAGAAGCCCAAATAGGGTAATCAACAAAATAGCTAACCTATTTCGATGTTTAGGTACCGTTGTTCTGTAAACGGGGACGTATGATTCGAACCGAGTTCGAAACGAGAAATCCGACGAAAGGTGCAGACTATAAACATTTATGTTATGATTTTCAAGGCTTTCAATGTCAACAATGATTTATGTCTGACTTGATTGCTGCCATATGATCTTAGTTACGATGTATTCGATAAATTATACATGTGTGTGAACTATGTGAATATGTAATGCATTCCATGTGTTTGTTGAAATGTTTGAATGAAAGAACAATTTTAATTTATGCTTGTCATGACTATTAATCTAGCATATATGATTGTTGCATGTATAACAACTTCTTTGTGAAAGGATTTGCCATAATATATGCTATAACTAATTTAGTTCATGTATATAGTAATGTGTAGTCTAAGTATTTGATAAAATGTCTAGATAAGAAATTAGTTGCTGAATCGCTTTTAATTTAGGTGTTGAGATAGGATTCTCAACTACCTTATCCATATCTATAATTTCCTTTATGTAATATAAATTGTCACTATGTGATTTATGGATGAAATACATATGTATATTAACATGTTCAATGTGTTTGATAAAATGCTCAAATGAGAATGACGTTTGAATTGTTTGTTAAATGTTGTTATGCGTAACATGTATGACTATGTAAGACCTATATCCTAGTCCGTACCGTTCTGTTAGCTTCCGCCGTCCTTCCGGTCGAATTCTGAGAACCTTCACACCGTATCCGACGATTGCGCGCGGTCCTAAACTGGGTCCCTCATACCTAACTTGGTTCGAACCAAAACTTGTATCATAGCGACTGCGCCGTCGCCGCGGTTCCAACGCCATGACTTACGCACCGAACCGATACCCAGGCCAGGAGATGTGGGCCTGCCTTCATATCGAAGAAATGCCACGCGTTGCGATTATCGAGGGAATCTCTACGATATGTCCCATCAATCAATGTCAAGTACAAGTCATACCCCAAGTACAACAACCCATCCCTACCTTTTCAAAAGTCCACTCTCTCTCTTCCCTCACCATCCCTCTTTTACCCTATTTTCAACTAAGGCCATACCTCTTTTACAAAATTTCAAAACTCACCCATACCCATCCATCACCCATCCTTACAACACCACTCCATCCATCCTTACACCCATTATTTCTATCTCCCTCACTCATTCTCTAGGAAATATCCAAATCCCATGAGAAATTCCACACATCCAACACTCTCTCTCTACTCCAAGTGTGGCCCACCCTCTCATCTCTCATCCCCACCATAGAAACTCTATCATCCACCGTTAAAAGTTGAGCATAAAAGCTTATAAGCCTATGGGAGCAAGAAGAAGGCTTAGAGGTGGGTGATCCTAAAAGTCGTGCATAGGAGCTTACAAGCCTATGGGAGTAAGAAGAAGGCTTAGAGGTGGGTGATCCATCGTTTATTTCAACTCTAAGGGCCCACTTGTTGTGAGACCCACTTGATGTATGTGTTGTATCAATGGAGGGCCCATAGTGGCAGGGTCCCTCCTCTCCATCATCGTCTCTATTGTTTCTTTCCCTCTCTTTCTCTCTCTCTTTCCATTGTGATAGTGTGGATCCCACCAAAATGTGTTATATCTACTCCATCCATCAACATCAGACGGTGTGGCCCACCCTATTGTAGGTGAAGATCTGCACCATCCACTGTTGAAATGGATCCAATGCCCTTCTTATTATATGTTATATTTTATATAATATATATGATATATAATATAATATATATTATATATATAATATAAGATATATATATATATATTATATGTATATAGGTGTAGGTGGGCCACATGCATGTGGAGCCCCACCATGACGCCTGTGTTTGCACCGTCCAGCGTCCCTGGACGCTGGACATGGGTTGGCTAACATAGAGCACTGACGTGGGTGTGTACTTCAAGCTAAAAAAAAAAAATATACATATATAAAGGTGCTTTTAGGGTGGGCCGTTCATGTAGGCCCCACCTTGATATATATATATATATATAATCCAAGCCATCCATTCCATTCTCCTGCTCATTTTAGGCGTTGAGCCAAATTTTGGGACCAAACCAACTCTCGGGCGGGCCATACCATAGGAAATAGCGGTATTACCATTGAAACCCACTTTGATCTTTCTATTCTCCAAAAACATGTTGCATATTGGTCTCATTTCGTTGATCATGGGCCGTAGAATCTAATGGCTTGGTCGGATCGAACTGATGTGGGCCCTACCATGGAAAAATCGCAGAAAAACAGATTTTTTTTAAAAAAAGAGAAGCAGCGTTGACGCTGCTGCAGAGTGTTCGCAGGCAGCACCTGCGCCTAACGCATAGACAGACGGGCTGTGCCTCACGGCTCTAGTTGTGGGCCCCACCATGATGTGTTTCGAACATTGACACTATGCATTTGATGGGTCACCTCGGACCAGGAGGCCATCCCAAAAATCAATCGTATACGGAACTCAGGTGGGCCACGCCATCTAAAATCATGTGAAGACATGCTTAAAACATATAAAATCACTTGGTGGGGCCTACCTGAAATTTGGATGTGGCTGAAACTTGGTCTAAACCCTCAGCCAAGTGGGACACACCTAATGAGTGGGTTGGATTTGTGAACCACATCATGGTGGGCTCCCTGTCCACGTGATAAAATAATAAAAAAAAAAAATAAAAAAAAAAATATCAAGGTGGGCTCCCTGACCGTGTGACCCTGTCAACAGGTTGTATGGCAAATAAACGTTATGGTGGGCCCCAATCCCACCCAGGTCCACGTGGCCTTGTGAATAGATTGGATGTAAATAAACGTTATGGTGGGCCCTGGTCCACATGACCTTATGTACAGGTTGGATGTAAATAAATGTTATGGTGGGCCCTGGTCCACGTGACCTTATGCACAGATTGGATGTAAACAAACATTATAGTGGGCCCAGGTTGGGTGGAAAATAAACATTACTGTGGGCCCCAGGTCTGAGTGACCTTATCAATGGGTTGGATGAAAAATAAACATTATGGTAGGCCCCACATGGGACCCACTTGTGTAAGTATTGTAATCCACACCCTCCATTAGTGTAGGCTCCATCATGATGCATGTGTTTCATCCAAACCGTCCAACCATTTTGGAGATAATTTAAGTCCCATTGTTGAGTACCATCTTGATGTATTGGTGGTCCTTGTTGAGGCCCACCTTGATTTATATAGGGCCCATATTATGAGGCCCATTGTGATGTATGCAAGGCCCATGTGACTAGGCCCATCTTGATGCATTTGTGGCCCATCGTTGAGGCCCACCTTGATATATATATATATATATATATGTATATATATATATATATATATATACACACACACAAACACACGAGACGCATGTATGAGGCCCATTTGATGTACTGGAGGACCATGGGTCAAGGCCCAATAGGACTTATATAAGGCCCATTGTAGTATGATTCCACCATGGTATATGTGTTGATTTTATAGCGGGCTATACCTTGGGAGCCATGATGGTTTGATGTCCACATTGTAAGGATGATGTTGGTTAAATATCCGCATTGTCACTCTCTCCCTAGGGCCCATTAATAGGCTCATACTTGTAATGTATAGGCCGTCTAGGCCCATCTTTGTTTTGATCAGAGCCCATCACCACATAACATATTTAGTAAAAATTCATGATCTATGATCATACGCATTATATGTATGCCTGATGTGAGGATTGACTGATCATTGCACATGCCTTCGGGTAGATGGTTTATAGACTCCTTGATAGGCGGATTTACCCTACATGAGCGCGTGGTACGCGCAAGATTGTTGCATGTCTGATGGTATGATTCATGCACTTGCATTTGTGTGATTGTGATCATTGTACGCCCTAGCGACATCAAGGCCAAAGCCTCCACAGACATATCGTGGGTGGCTGGATTGGATACCAAAAATATTGTTACTAAGCATCGGGGCGCCATAGATGTCCCTGGGTGAAAATTCTTAAACCCGATGGTACCAGAGGATGACTCCAACGTCGAGACCGAGTGGATATATGAGCGCACGAGGGCCGAATACCAGGAGGCCGCGCCTCCCACTGTGTTGTGGTCTGTTGGAAAGGGGTGTAGCCTTACTCGCCCGAGGGTAGGGGGCACTACTAGGCTGAGTTGGACCAGCTCACGAATGGGTCTGCTATCGACATGCCGGATAGGTATTGCCAGACTATTGGCTAGGCGGATAGTGAGGTTTCTTACGCTCACTTGGACTGTGCGGCTAGGAGAGCGGCAGTGCCACTTGGAGTGTACTGAAATCTGGTGATTATTCAGAATGAGAACTGTACTGATATATGATGAGGATTGGCATGCTTGAGTTGCATCCCGCATCGCATGGTCGTGTTATGGTCGATAGCATTCATATCTTATACCGCATAACCTTAGTACGGCTGATTGCATTCATGTACCCATCACCATGATTTCGGATTACTCTGACCTTGCATTCTGAGCACGCTTATATTACGCACATACTTACACCACCCCTCTAAGCTTTCTATAAGCTTATGCACGATTAATGCGTGCAGGTGACCCCAGGACTCAGCCGTAGCATAATAGCAGCAGGAGCGTGCAGACGAGCTTTTGGAGTTTCTATCTTTTGCATTATCTTGTATTTTTCTTTCTTACGTATTGTACTCAAAAGTTTTTTATCATAGTGGATTTTGTGATGGTGTTCTTGTGGTAATTATTCGTGAGTTATGCTTATGGTTATACTCATTGTGAATCAGACTGATGATTATAAATCCTCCTTATAGTATTCCAGGATCGGAACCTGGTGTATGGGTGCTGGGAGCCGAGAATGGGGTATTATGGAGGCTGTCGGCGCTGGATTCGGAGATCGATAATTTTGTAAGCCCGGTTTCCGAGTTCGGGGCGTGACAGACTACCTATTGCATTTGAGTATGATTGGGACTACTACGCAGTCCAGGCAATTAGTAACGGTTCCCGATTGAGTGGCCGAACTAGTTTCACCACTTAGATATGTTTGATGAATCTGAGCCGTACGGTGATTGTCGACAATGGTTAGCCACGTGGAGTGCGTATGCACTCCATGTTGATTTATTCAGTGTGCACTCGTACCAATTGAACTTGTCAAATAACCCGATTAGCCTATTGTGTATTTACCATGTATGGATGCTACCGTTTGAATCTAAGGTACCGCTTACCAATGTAAAGTCCATTTTAACCATAGTACCAAGATCCGCTAAGACTCATGAGCTAGACATGGTGGTGTATGGGACACCGTGGTCGAGCTGTCGGCCTACGTTGGAGTGACAAGCCTCCCTGTAGTGACCAGTGAGCAACCCAAAGTCATGAGCCGAATATGGTGGTGTATGAGACACCGTATTCGAGCTGTCGACCTACGCTAAGGTGAAGAGCCTTCCATAGTGACCTCGAGTATAAACACTTGAATTTACCTATCCACTGTTTTCATTAGGGGTGATGTCCTACAACTTGCCTATCGTATGTGATTAACTAGGATTGACAACCCTAGATGGATTCCTGCTTAGGTTAATGATATAAAGGGAGGTACCTTTACTTCCCAAATCTGCTATATGAATAAGCTTAATCAATTACTTGGCCAACACGACCATGCACCGCATTGCATGTGCTTTGGCGAGGAAGCGTACGTTTATGATGTTTGTCATGCATAATCATTAGATGAAGTCGCTGAGGGAGTGCAGGCGAGGGCATGCATCATTACTGCACATCATTCTTGCATTAACAAAAGTAATTAGGAAGTGATTGTTGTATTGTTTTATCATTACTGCTTGATTGAATTGATAACATATTAACCTTTAAGGCTTACGCGACGAAGCCAAATTTCTTAGACGAGGAAGAGTTCTCCTACGTTCAACTATCAAGTGGGTCTATGTAGACTTCGTGCTGATTCGATGGGATTTATGGGATACTTGATTAATTGAACATTTACATTTTGATATTTTATATGTTTTGAAACAACACTTGTATATATTCAGCCCGGTAGTACGTTCATACTCCGGAGGTTATGAAACACGTATATACTTTATATAATTAGTTCACTCTTTCGCTTGCTTATTTACATTAACTCTGGATTATGATATGCTGATTTAGTGTAATCTCACTCATGTTTAATGCACTAATATAGACAACATTTAAACATCATTATCTATATTACATAAGTGATGCGTTGGAACTCGAGAATTGAGCTTTGCTCGACCCCCGATTTTCGGGGCCGTTACAATGGGTGTACTTGACTAGGTATGGGTTGTAAGAGAGAGTTGACTTTAGGGTTGCTCTTATACTTGACATGATGGGATGTGATATGATTGATTAATGGGACATGTTCTCTTGGGTTTACAAATGCGCGGTGTTTTCCTCGAACTGAACGCGGGCCCACATCTTCTACCCTGGGTATCCCAACGACGTGCGAGATGCGACGACGGTGCGGTCGCACTGGTACAAGTCTTGGATCGAGCAAACTCAGATCGACAGGATGTAACTCAGGGATGCACGTAATTGCTATCTACGCATCGCAGGTCGCCGAAATTTGATTGGGAGGACACAAAAGCCTACAGAATGGTACGAACTAGGATAGGGGCCTCATAGCTCTCTCCTCCTAATAAAAATTTTGTTCTTGAAATTTAAAACACGACATAACCAATACAAAGTTCACAAGGGAGGAAAATCCTATCACTAAGAGATAGGGATAACGCCAACGAATCTCAGCCTCTTGCTCCCAAGATGCCTCCTCAGAATTATGATGACCTTACTGAACCTCGGATCCCGGATCAGAAATGATCGAAATTGGAATAATATACAGCCTCACAATCTCAACGATAGGGAGCTATATCAGAAAATTTCTAAGTTATCTGAACTTGGGGATCTAATCATTCTAAATTCACAATAATCAAAGAATGTAGGAATGTAACTAGCAGATATGTTATGTTATCTTTAGGTATTCCGAAGTCATGCTCTGAAACCAACTTCTGTCACACCCCAAACTCAGAAACCGGTCTCACAAAATTCCCTATCGCTGAATCCGGTGCTGATAGCCTCCATAGTACACCATTCTCGGCATCCAGCGTCCAATGTCAGATTTCGATCCTGGGATCCTATAAGAAGGTTTTTTTTCTAAGGTACATTTAACTCGTAATAAGTATAATCACAAGTTTACCCAAATCACAAAGGCAACATCATCATCACATATCCACTAATATAAATATTTGAATACAGAGCTGAAAGGGAAATACATATATCAAAAATTAAAGCTTTAGAAGGCAGCTGCACGCTCTAAGCTCAACGCTGTTGCGACCTAACGCCATCAGCACGCATTTATCGTGCATAAGCTTATAGAAAGCTTAAAGGGTGGTGAAAGTGTGTGCGATGCACGTGCCATGCATATAAATATTAGAGCAAGCGAAAATACTAGCAATCCATAAATATATCATTAACCTTATCCAGGATATGCGATGTAAAGACATAATAAGCCAATATCATATACTGAGGAAGAAGATCAGTTATGCAATGTGGAGACATAATAAACCAAATATCATATACTGAGGATGTAATGCAATATACGATGCGAATGAAATGACCAAGCTGGAGTCTAAAGTCGGGATGATAGTACGAAGTATCGTAAGCCACGGGGTCCACTACAAGGGACTTCTATCCAAACCAGTTCCATACTTAAATTTGGATAGTTAGAGTTAATGTGGTAAACTCTTGATCTCAAGTTAGTCGCATAGCCTGACCGAAATGTTAGCCATTACGAAGGTACACATAACAAATAGTTACGCACCACCAGCCCGAGTGGAAAGTGAATGAATGAATGAATGAGTATACAACTCCTGCTCAATAAGTCCACATATCAGTACCGTACATCTCTGGGATTATCGCCACAGTCTATTACACTCTACGCTAGCTTATCACCCATATCCGAGCACACAACTGGGTAAGCGGAAGAGACCTCACAATCTGCCTGCCAATATAGGGCCCAGCTCATCAATAGCGGACTCATTCCTCAAGCTGGTTAAACTCAACCTAGATATTGCCCCCTCACTCAGGTGGGTAAAGTCACACCCTTTTCCAACTGACCATGACACCGTGGGAGACGCGGCTTACTGGTATACGGCCCTCATGCGCTTATATATATCCACTCAGTCTCGATGTTCGAGCGTCTCCTGGCTATGAAGATTTAGGAATTTTCACCCAAGGACATATATGGCGCCCGTATACTAGAACTAAACATTTTTGGTATCCCATCTACCCATCCATAATATGCCTATGGAGGCCACGACCCTGATTGCACTAGGACGTACGGTGGTCATATCACAAAATACGAAATGCAGGAGTTACACAGTCCAATCATGCATCAATCATGCGCATATCGTGCGTTGATGTGGGGCGACTCTATCTCATAGGGAGTCCCATAAACAACCTGCCCTATGATATATGGAATGGTCAATCACATCTCATAACAAACATGCAAGTGATGCGCATGGGTATGTATCATGATGCTGTACTGTTACATACTCATAATCAGTATCGACAACCGGCATCGATAATCAGCCTATATAATCGACCTCGATAATCAGAATCGGCCTCGACAATTGACGTTAACAATCGGAATCGGCCTCAATAATCAAAATTGACCTCGACAATTGGAATCAGCCTCGATAATCAGAATCGGCCTCGATAATCGGAATCGGCCTCGATAATCAGAATCGGCCTCTACAATCGGAATCGACCTCGATAATTTGCCTCGATAATCGAAATCGGCCTCAACAATCGAAATCGGCCTTGATAATCGAAATCGATGAGAATGAGCCTAACAAGGCCTAAGGGAAGGTCACAATGTGGACATTTAACCATCATTGCCCATCATTATGGACATTTTACCAACATTACTCTTAAGAAATAGCCCATATAGGGCTTAACATATAGTGGGCCTTTGGCCTCTCACAAGGGCCTCATACACAACATAATAGGCCTTACAGAAAGGGCCTAATATACATCACGATGGGCCATACTCATGGGCCACATATGCATCATATTAAGCCTCATTCGTGGGCCACATATACATCATATTGGGCCTCAAATACATCACAATGGATCGTATCCCATGGGCTCCAAATACATCATAATGAGTCATAACCCATGGGCCTCAAATATATCAGAATGGGCCTCTACCCATGGGCCCCAAATACATTACAATGGGCCTCAACCCATGGGCCCCAAATACATTACAATGGGCCTCAACCCATGGGCCCTAAATACATCACAATGGGCCTCTGACACGGGCCTAATATACATCACAAAGGGCCACACTTAGCTTCTCTTCCTTGGACGTTGGAGTTTTCTCCTCTCCTTGGGGTTGCTTGAAAATGGAGAGAGAGTGTGTGAGAGAGAAAGAGAGAGAAGATGGGAGAGAAGTGATGGGAGAGAGGGATGGTGAGTGATGGTTGGGTGTACTTGACTAGGTATGGGTTCTAAGAGAGAGAGTTGACTTTAGGGTTGCTCTTATATTGGACATGATGGGATGTGATGTGATTGATTGATGGGACATGTTCTCTTAGGTTTGCAAATGCATGACATTTTTCTCAAACTAAATGCGGGCCCACATCTCCTGACCCGGGTATCGCATCTGCATGCGAGACATGGCGTCGGAATTGCAGTTACACTGGTACAAGTCTTGGGTCAATCCGACTCAGTTCGACAGGATGTAACTTAGGGATGCGCGCAACTGCTATCTACGCATCACGAGTTGTCAAAATTTGACCGGGAGGACCGTGAAAGCCTATGGAACGGTACGGGCTAGGATACGGGCCTCACAATTTTGGTCTCATCCCCTTAAACAGGGTGATGAAACGGATGGTCAGAGCGGATTCCACAACACATCCCAGTGAACCCCACATGTACACTATGCATACACAATATGCACATGCATAGGATATGCACGAGAAGTCCCAAGGTCAGTCAGCGGGTGCTAACCAACTAAAATTCCAAAAATTCTAAAGACGTACAATGTCTCTACGCTGTCCGTCCATTTTTCAGTAGTGGGGCCCACCCATCATGCATCTCGATGATCCTAACCATTCGTTCGATCCAGAGGGGGGGCTTGACCCTCCCCTAGGTGGCCGTTTAGCCCCATTCACACACATACACATGGATCGTTAGAAAACGTAAGATGAACGACGAGTTGATTTGATACAGTGGACTGCACCAAAACCTGATAAAAACCACTCTTTCCCGCCAGGAATCCAATGAACGGGGTGGATTTTGTCGAACACATCACTGTGAGGCCCACCGAGCATCCCAACACAACTTCTTTGTGAAATTACACATGTCCAGAAGTCTGGACGATGCGGGCTGTTCGGCGATCTTGGCTAGGATCGGACTGATGATCCCATCCGTTCAAAATCTTCCTATGGGGCGGTCGACCAACACCAAGAGCCTGAACAAGACAGATCTCCTGATCAGATCTCCTGTATGCCAAAAATAAGACCAAAACGCAAGACGTTTTGCGTTTCTTCATGCGCACGTTGCTGTGCTGCATAAAGACTTCCGTAGGAGCTTCTCCATCAACTTTCCTTGAGTCTATAAAAGGAGAGAGGAGAGAGAACATGAAAAGAGGTCAAGCTTGGATGTGTGGGGCAGCAGTGGAGGCAAGACGGGCAAATGAGAGAGAGAGAGAGAGAAATCACATGGAGATCGGCCGGCGTTTAGAGTTTTTTTCTTTCATTCCCTTCTTAGTTATTTGTTTTTTTTTAAAGAGATCTAGCTTAATCATGGTCCTGATCGGCTAAACCTCTTAGCTAAGGCTAAGAGGTGAAGCTTGTAGCGTGATGGGTGTGTTTCTATAACTTTGATTCATGTTTACGTGAATTAACTTTGATTCTAATTCGATTATAATATATGTTTTCAGTTTTTAATGGTTTATTGTGACTAAAATTATAATGGATCTGTGATAGATTTGATCATGTTCTTTCATTATGAGATTGTGAATTTCGGAGGCCATGTTGTTTACCATTGTCTCCTGGGCATGGTTGGATGATGGAACCCTTCCTAATGTTCATAACTCTCTCAGATTGGTTGTGGATTGGTTAAATTCTGTTGTTTGCTTTGTCTCATGGGCATGGTTTTGTAATGGAATTAATTCTAATTCTCATACCTCTCATCTCTTGAAAACTATATCAAAGGAAATTCATAGTTGATTTTAATGAATTATCTTCCTACTGGATGAAGATAGGACTCTGATTCCAGTTGTGTTTATGAATCAAGCATAGATCTCCCTAATCTCTACAAGTGGATCCTTGGCACCCTTGTTTCCTACCTTTGAATTTACATGCTTTTAGTTTAATCATTCATAATTATTCTCTTAATTTTCCTGATTTAGATTACATCTTCTTCTAGTTCTAGTTCTGGTTACTTTCAGAATACATACAAGGTTCAGTCCCTGTGAATTCGACCTCGATCTTATCGTGATTATTACTACATC
Organism: Magnolia sinica; assembly: GCF_029962835.1. Lineage (NCBI taxonomy): Eukaryota > Viridiplantae > Streptophyta > Magnoliopsida > Magnoliales > Magnoliaceae > Magnolia > Magnolia sinica. The sequence goes on along the minus strand of NC_080579.1, from coordinate 77,429,228 downwards.
GCAGCCCTACACTTGGGGTTGTGAACAGTCCTGTTGGGCTGGAGGGCTTGGAGGAAACACATCACGGTGGGTTGTTGCCTTGGACGACATCTAGCCAACTAATGGCGTGGATACAATACATCACTGTGGGCTGCTGCCATGGATGGCGTCCAACAGATTGACGGAATGGATGAAACATATACATCTGGTGGTCCCATTCATCAAGGCAGGCCCACTGTCTTCTGAACGGTGTGGATCATCATATACATCACGGTGTGGATCACACCGTCCAGGTGGACAGACGGTATAGTTAAAACACATATATCATGTGGGATAAAACCTATATATCACGGTGTTCCCCACTATCCACGTACTGGATGGTGGGATGCATGGATGAACACATGTATCATGATAGGGCCCACCATCCAGATCATGGTGGGCCATGTCAAAATGGATGGACGGTTGGATATAAAACACATAAATCAGTGGTAGGCCCCACATGGCACCATCCAAAATGGACGGTGTAAATATACGATGCATACATCTAGTGGGCCCCACCTCCACACGTGCAGCACGTGTGGAGTGGGTCCCACATGAATGGTTTGAGCATAACACCTATCTCATATTAGACCCACAGAACTTGTTGTTGTCAATACAACAACTACGTCATTACAATAGTTGTGCTACTTATGGGGCCACAAATGGACGGTCTGATATAGCACATACCTGATGATCAGGCCCACAGCCTGCTCACATGATACAATAACTATATAACTGGCGTGAGGTACCCCAGCCAATCCGATTCTCCTCACCATCTCGGGATTGGACAGCGTGGATAAAACAGATACAAAAAGTGGGTCCCACCATCCTTGTAGCTGGATGGTGGATGATATGGATAAAACACTTACATTAGGGGGTCCACAAGTGTGTGGCCCACCAGCTACTGCACCAAGCTAATATTTATATTTTCCCACCGTCCAGACCTGCTGGATGGTCTAGATAGTGGGCAGCCATATACATCATGATGAGGTCCACGTGTGTGGCCCCACCAGCTTAAGATTCAAGCTGATATTTATATTTTCCTTTAATTAGGTCCGTCCAAACGGGCTGCGAGGTGGGCCCACTCGGTGGACGATATGGATAAAATACATGTATCAAGTGGGCCACACATCGAGAGAGAGAGAGAGAGAGAGAGAGAGAGAGAGAGAGAGAGAGAGAGAGACGGCGTGTAGTGGAGAAGCTCTGCCACTATGAGCTCCTCTAGCAATTACAATGCATACATCAAGATGGGCCCCAAAAATCAAGTGGACCCAAAATCAAAAATCAAAATCTAGCACTATGAACACCCACCGTTGGATCTTCTTGGTTATAGGGAATGTCAAACTCCTTGGCTCTCTCTTTGATGGAGGATGATGAGATTTGAAGGGTGGAGATGAGAGTTAAGGGGGGTAGGAAGTGGGCCACATCTAAGTTCTCTCTTTAGGAAGCTTAAACATCCACTCTCTCTTGGTTCTTGGAAAAATGATGGAGAAAATGAGAGAGAGGAGATGTAAGGAGAGAGGGATGAGTTGTTGTAAGGAAGGGTTGACTTTGGGGATGGGAGAGAGAGGGGTGCCATGCTTTGTTGGTAAGAGAAGGATGTGTTGTACTTGACTTAATTGATGCGACTGATTTGATAGATTCTCTCGAGATTCGCAAATGCACGGCGTTTCTTTGAAATAAAAGCGAGCCTACAACTCCTGGCCTAGGTATCGCATCGACTCGCAAGACGCGATGTTGGAACTGCGGCGATGACACGGTCGCAAGGGTATAAGTTTCAGGTTGAGTCGACTCAAATATAGCAAATGCCGACTACAGGTCGCAAGTCATCGGAATTTGACCAAGAGGACCGCGGGAGTCTACGGAACGATACGGACTAGGATACGGGCCTTACACCTTTTCTCCCCGTTCCTGGCTATACTTTCATAAGTATCGTATGGATTATTTTTCTTAGTTTCTTGCTCATTTTTCTGAGTATCTTGTTGATTGTTTTACTCAATTTCCTAAGCACCATTTTAGTATCCATGTGAAACATGGTCTCTAATTTTCTAGGTTGTAGGATTTCAAAGTGGATTTAGAGAACTTACAGTGAAATACTAAGCTTTATATATCTAAACTACAAAAGATAAACTGAAAATGAAATCATAATACTAGAAAAGTAATTTTTTGATAGAAGTATGGAAAAGAAAAAAGCATAGAGTTTGCAGTTACTCCTTTAAATCACGTATTCTGATAAAAAAGATCCTTAAAAGAGGCAACTGTAGAACATACTTTATACGATGTCAGAGCAAAGTCTAATACCTCAGGTTTTTAAAGTAATGGGGTTGGAATATACAAACTGGAAAATGATAATTTGAGAATACAATGTTGGCTTTGAAGTTGAAATATAATGGAAAAGATCAGAAGAATGGAAGAGATCGAAGAACAGAAACAATTGTCTCAACTCTATCTCAGGACTCAGGGGCTCTCTCGCTCTCTCTTCTTGGATTTTTCTTCTTTTTTCTTTTTAGTTGTGACGGAGAAACCCTCTTTTATAGGCGTTTAAGGCAGGGACACATGGCTAGATGGTGAGGTTCAGTTGCCTTAAGCTTGAGCTTTTGCATCAATGGCAGAGTCTAGAAAACCGAACCACTGTTGAAGAGACATGATCAATCGGGCTAGAGACAGAACCTACAAGAGCCTGGGATGAAGCCTGCACAAACCTGAGATGGAGCTTAAAGAACCTTAGACAACACAAAAATTTGGAGAGAAAAAAAATCCTGCAGCTGACGCTAATAGCATCGGCTTTGTGCAAAGTCAGTGCCAACAGCACTGACTTTATATAAAGTTGGCGTTAATAACACTAGCTTTGTACAAAAAGCTAGAACTCAGCAAATCAACACTCAGGACCCATTTTGGTTCAATCTAGTTCAATTAGATGATTTTAGTAGTGTGTGCCCACTTAGATCGAGTGCACACCACAATTATCAAGCCACATAGTCATGTTTTAATCGTAGGGTGTTTACAAACACAAAGGGTAAATCGGTTAAACCTATGTATATAGGTAAATTTTCTAAAAAATAAAGTATAACCCAATGATCCAACTGTGATGGTTATGGGTATATTACCTCCCAATGCACTAACAAAGTAAGATCGAAAGGTAAGGCTATGACAACAACATCGGATGATATGGCGGAATTCATATCCAATTCAGGAAACTCCCCTAGTGATGAAAACCTTGGACACTTGCGTGTTCTAATGGCCTCCACCACTGCTTCTCTCCCTAGAGACTTAGGAAGAGATTCCGACCGTAACACCTCAGAAGAAAGAGTCATGCTTCAATAAATAAGAAGATGAATGAAGGAGATGATGATTTACAAGAAGCTTACGACTAGCTCTATGTTAAATGCATAAAGATTTTTTAACAGTTGGGTCACGTAAAGGCAGAAAAGAATTAATTGACTAATGATTTAAAAAAAGTAAAATCTAAAAATGTCTCTCTAGTGTAAGAAAAGGAAAACCTCAAGTTTGATTTAGATGAGACTTTGGGAAGATATGTAGGCCTTGAATATGAGCTTGAAATAATTAAATCTGTAAATCAAGGCTTGAGACAAGAGGTTAGCCAACTTGAATCTCTTCTTACAAATACCAAGGCTAAGGTTACCTAAGAAGATCAAATAAGTAGATATGTTAGTATAACATCTCAGATTTTTGCTATTTTGGATTTTCAAAAATCCTTAAAAATTTTTCATTATAATTAACTTATATTGTAACTTACTGACCATTAACACTCGATGTTAGCCTATACGCGGGTGGTACACAAATCTGATTCATCAATCATAGAAAGCCAACGAATCTGCACAATCACTTAAACATCGAGTTTAACCATGTGATTTCTTCACAGAGAGCCCATCTAGTAGATGTATCATTAACTAAACATGACAACACAAAAAAAAAAGACATACCAAAAGCCGATGCAACTAGGGGTCAGATCTTAATTAACAAACTAAACTGACCCATTATCCTTTTAACCTAAGAACCAATGATTTACGGTGATTATGATCGAATCCTTACTTTTGCTAGTTATGAATAGGCTACACTATGAACTTAGCTAATCCAAACCCTAATCACTGCGCACAAGAAATCTCGCGACCCAATTCATTTTAAAAATGCCTTAATTATCTAAAAAGGCTTTAGACCACTCATTAGTGGGCCACTAAACCCAAGACTATAGAAAGAAATTAGTCTTAGTGGGCTTGACATCCATCGTGGGATATTGAGCTAAGCTCATGTCTCGAATTGCTCAACTTGGACCCACAAGCCAAGTGCATGAGGTGTGAATACCTTAAGTGAAAAGCTAAAATTTAAGTGAAACTAGCCCTTTTACTCTTTCGCGAAGTTGTAACTTTTAGACTGTCAATTCATGGTCAAAGTCGGGGTACTGATTAAAGATATTTCTCCATACATATCCGTGTAGTTATAAACCCGATTGACGCTCGGTGACCGTCGATCTAGGTTTGGGCCTTTTCGTTTGATCGGCATGTCTGATCATCAGATGGTTGTGTCCAAATATAGATCACCTTGTGTGACACCTATCTCATAACTTAGATTGACCCATATACTTTCCTTCGGGTCCCATTAGTGGGAAACAACCCCCTCAAGGGTTAATATAATGAATAAGGTGTCATTAGGGTCATTTGCACTTCTTTTGGTATTATAAATACCCATTCAGTTCATGCCCCCTCCCCATATGAATTTTGAGTCTAGCTTTCAAGAGAGAAGAGAGAGGAGAATGGAGAGAGAGAGAGAGAGAGTTTGTAAGTTTGAGGATTTGTACACCTTCCCCCTCTCATCCCCTCTATAGCAATATTGCCCTTCATTGGTGTCGATTTGACGACGATTGAAGGTAAGTATTAAGTCATGTTTGTAGGTTTAGGTCCTGTATCTAATTCCTTCCAATTCTTACAAGCGTACATGCTTACTTAGATTCTTAACGATCTTTCCCTAACACCATAACCCTACGAGCACCGTGAGTTGGGCGAATCGTTATAAGGTACGGATCATTATCTCTAGGTTATCATTTATCAACCCTTGAGGGTCTTAGTCAATGATTAGTTGCTTTGGTAGTGACCATTACAGATGGGTACCAACGCTGCTTGGTTAAAATGATGTGTGGACAAAGAGTGTAGATAGCTGTATTGGCCATGCTAGGAGTGGACCACATGGATGATTTTTTTATTATATTCGGACAATGTTTATTGTTGTAAATATTACATATGTTTTCCTATAAAGTTGTACAATATTTTTTTAATATTCATTTTTAATTGTAATGTATTATTTTTTAGGTTTCAAATAAAAAAAATATAGGTTCCAATCAAAAAAAAAATTACTAGCTTCTGCGCACGGCTTTTATCAGCACTTTCCAAAATAAGGAAGGGTTCAAAACCATTCCTAAATGAGAAAAAAATACCGTTCCAAAAAATGAAGAGGAATTAGAATTGCGCTGAAATTGAAAATTTGCAACGTTTTTCGACCGTCCATAATTTTTGCGACGCCCTATTTTAGGAACGGTTGGAAACCGTTTCTAAATTGAAAATTTGTGACGGTTTCCAACCGTTCCTAATTATTTGCGACGCTGTATTTAGTAACTGTTGAAAAACGTTCCTAAATAGGGATTTTGGTGTGGTGATAAGAATTTTCTTATGCTTACTAATGATCCTCACCTCACCCTAGTACTAAAAAATCAATGCAGATTCCAAGCAAATCGCCTCATTCTCCAGGAAGAGGAATCAAGCTTCAAGATCACATAAAAGTAAATCTTCACTTTGCACTTCATAAGAAAACATGAAATGATATTAATAACCTCCTTGGGCAGAAAATAAAAACAGGCAAGATACTATCCCCGGCCTTCAATTATCGACATTTGAGATGGCCCCAAGACGATCCTTGAGGGTGAGGAGCACAAGGGACCAATCTTTAAAGGAGAAACCTCAGCACGAGAACATCTAAAGAGGCCCCATGATGATTAGCAACCCTCGATTGGGGGAACATATAACGCCTGGTGGTGTGGCGGGTTGATGTTGGAAGATTCCATGCTGCTGAGATGTGCACTGCAAGTGTATTTTATGAGTATGTATGTTTGTGTTTGTATAGATATGTACAAGAAATGCTCTAATGCTCTAAGAGCACTATAGATTATAGTGCTTCTAGTTGCATCAGTTAATTTGGATAGTTTAATTGATCGATTTGAACCCTTCTGTTCATTACACGTTTTTTTTTATTACAACGAAAGCATCACACTGATTAGATGATCTAATCCATCTTTGATTTGGCCTTATTTTCGATAGCCATCATTTTTGCAAGTATGGATGGAATGGTTACATTTTTTATTATTTATTTATTTATTTATTTATTTATTTTATACACAGGCAAACAATCCATGATGATGAATCAAACTGTTGCTTAAACCTATTTTTGTGTAAATGATCTTAACCATCCATGTTTAAGTCCATTGATCAAATGGTTAATTATTATTTTATTTTTTTATATTGTAGCCCAACCTAATAAGTAATCCAGGTCAATACATTAGACATTATAAGTATCATAATGCAACTAAGAGCATCGGAACATTTCTCTATATGTATATATTTGTATAGACACCTACACCGACTTGCAGATTTGCTATTACCTCTCCCATCTGGAGCTCAGAACAGGCTCTGGGGGGCCAGTGTGATGTATCGGCTTTATCCACACATTTCATCCACTTTAACATATCATTTTTGGATATAATTTAAAAAATGAGGTAGATCCAAAGCTTGAGTGGACTATATAGTGGGGATTGAACACTCACCGTTAAAAACCCTTTGAAATCGGCAAAATTTACTTTCAGTCAACAGTGATATTTGTATTTTCCCTTCATTCACATTCTGGTGTGACTTTATAAATAGGTCGGATGGCAAATAAGCGCACGCGTGTGCTAAGTTCATGTACACAGCGCATTTGTGAAAGCTCCACTACATCCATCGGGTTGGTACCCCTGTATATGTTTTCCGGACGCGTACTCACACTGTCAGTAGGGAAGTGGCTACTGGACTGTTCTATGTGGGCCCCACAATGACGTATATGCTTTGTTCACACTGTTCATCCATTTTGGGTCATTATTTTAGGTCATCTTGCCAGAAATGAGGTATATCCATATATAAGGTGGACCACACCACGGGAAAATAGTGGTGATTGAACGTTCACCGTTGAAAACTTCATAGGGCCCAGTGTAATATTTATTTGCCATCCAACTCGTTGATTAGGTTACAAAGACCTGGATGAAGGGAAAAAACAAATATCAGCCTAATCCAAAACTTTTGTGACCCTCATGAAGGTTTTAATGGTGGTCGTTCAATCACCACTGTTTCATATAGGGTGGTCCACCTGATATTTTGATCTACCTCATTTTTTGGCTCATGCTATAAGATGATCTGAAAAAATGAACGTACGGTGTGGATAAAATGCATGCATCATAGTGAGCCCACATAGCACCGTCAGTAGCGAGTCGCTACTGACAGATACACTAGGCAAACCGCGTTCATGTATTCCGAAAACTATATCTGACTTTCAGAGCCGTTCCTTGATTTTGCTGGATGGGCCCACCTGACCAGTGAATCAACCTGATACTTAGTCAGTGGTGCTGATACACAAGCACCTAAAATTTGTACACGTGGCATAGATTAACTCAAAAGAAACCATACATATGGTAGAAATCCACTGTTGAAAAAATTAAATTACAACGATAATATTAGTAGAACAATCCTAATCTCTGATTTAGGGACACATATTCGTTAAAATAAGATAACTGGATTATTTTTTCTCAATTTTAACCGTCCAAACAAATGTCGACAATCTTAAAGTAAAGTAATCAACGAATCTCAAATTTTTTGGTTTCATAGTACATCTAAACTTTTCAAATTAATTGGATGGTTCATTTGGACTTAATTCTATGACACGTGTCCATTTTGTAGATTCCTGAGTATCATTTATTACCATCCCCAGAGTATCGAAGCTTTTTACACACACCGTCTATCTCCGTCGATAGGTTTTACATCAAATGTCGGTTGGTGGAATCCTCACTCGGAATCGGGTTGCTTTATCTCGTCACTCCGTACGAAAAAGCCATCTTTCTTGGATACTTGCATGCGCCGTCACTTTCAATTTTGGTCCGTCCGATCTTCTTCTCGTGCGTTCATTGGCTACGTGAAAAAAGAAGGCATGGCTTTTTTTTTCTTTTTCACCTTACGTGGGATTCCTTGAAATAATCACGTAAATATCATTCTTTTTTATATTTTTTTTTATCCATTTCATTAAAAAATTAATTAAAAAATTAATTATTATTATTATTATTATTATTATTGAGAAGATAAAAAACACACTTTTAATTAAAATTGTTGTTCTTATCTTTATGGTTTTTGTTCATTTAATCCATTTTACTTTTTATTTTTCAATATTTGTGACAAAAATAAATCTTTTAGAAAAAGATTGGAATTAATATAAAAGTATTTATTAAAGAAATGGGAAACTAGAAAGAAACCCACCCTTCACAAAAAAAAAAAAAAAAACTAACCAAATGTTAGAAAATTTTATTTTTATTTTTGTTTTATTTATTAATTTATTTTATGTTTGAGAGAGAGATAGAGAGAGAGAGAGAGAGGCACTTTCTATGAACTTGCTTATAGGGGTGTACATCGAGTCCATGCTTATGGGGTTGTACATCGAGTCCAACCGAGTCGAGATGGCCTTAGCTCGACTCGGCTGGGCCACTAGCTGATCTCGGCTCGAACTTGGCTTGACTTGGTCCTCAAGCTTGACTGACCAAGTCGGCTCGGTTCGGTCAGCAGCTCGGGCCAGTTCGAGTCGAGTTCAAGCCAAAATCGAGCAATTTCGCCTGTACAGCTTTTTCACAGACACCTGGACCGCACCTTCAAAATCCCACTGTATGTAAAATAGCAGCAATGGTTTTACAGGTATTTTATCAAACACCTTCTAAGCAACATAAAAATCAAGAAAAAATATATATTTGTTTCATATACATACCTTCCTTGCCACCAACCACACTTCGTTGAGTCATTTCATCAAAACACTTGGTGAGCAAAATCAATATCAAAGTAACCAAGTCACTGAACTGCTTTGATCTGAGTTTGATTTGAGTTGGGTTCGATCTGAGTCGAGTTGAGCTGGGGCTAGCTCAAACTCAGCTCGAAGTCATTTTTGAGCTCAAAAACTCAACTCGACTTGGCTTGAACTCAACTTCGAACCAAGTTGGATCAAGCAAGCTAACCGAGCTCGCTTGGTTCATATACACCTCTACTTGCTTATTATTAATTTTACTTTTATTTAATTTACTTTATTTGAGAGAGAGAGAGAGAGAGAGCTAGCACTTGTTGTGGACCGGCCGGCCTTTTTTTTTAGCCCTTTGAACTTTGACTCATCGTCATGGCAATCGATTGTCTCTCGGTTGAAGATATTGGTATACTAATCCTCATCTATTGTCCATGACTCTTCTTTTTACACACTCCATACACACTTCTGATGTTAAACCCGTCACATTACCAACTAGAGATGTCACACCCATCATTCATGTTGGCTCGACCTCTTTAACTCTAAATTTGATCATTTATGATATTCATTATGTTTGCAATTTTCATTTCTATCTCTTGTCGGTTAGTCAACTCACCAAAAATTCAAATTGAGCTGTCATATTTTTTATCATCTTCTATGTTTTTTAGAACGTATCTTCAAGGAAGCATTTTAGAGTAGGTGAAGCACGAGATGGATTTTTCACTACCTTTCACCTCCAGTAGTCACCCCATCAGCTATTTAGCTTACAAGCGCCAAATTTTAGCATATTTGTCTTGCTCATGTCACGCCCCTACTGCTACTATGCTATGGCTGCGTCCTGGCGTCACCTACACGCATCAATCGTGCATAAGCTTATAAGAAGCTTAGAGGGTGGTGTAAGTGTGTGCGCAATATAAGCGTGCTCAGAACACAAGGTCAGAGTAATGCGGAATCATGGTGATGAGTACATGAATGCAATCAGCCGTACCAAGGCTATGCGGTGCAAGATATGAATGCCATCGGCCATAACATGGCCATGCGATGCGAGATGCAACTCAAGCATGCCAATCCTCAACATGTATCAGTACAGTTCTCATTCTGGATAATCACCGAGGTTTAGTACACTCCAAGAGGCACTGCCACTCTCCAAGCAGCATAGTCCAAATGAGCATAAGAAACATCACTATCCGCCTGGCCAATAGTCTGCCAATACCTATCCGACACGTCGATAGCGGACCCATTCACGAGCTGGTCAAACTCAGCCTAGTTTTGCCCCCTAACCTCGGGCGAGTAAGGCCACACCCCTTTCCAACCGACCACGACACAGTGGGAGACGTTGCCTCCTCGTATTCGGCCCTCGTGTACTCATATATCCACTCGGTCTCGACATTGGAGTCATCCTCTGGTACCATCGGATTTAGAGATTTTCACTCAGGGACATCTATGGCGCCCATATGCTAGAATCAAACATTTCTGGTATCCAACGCAGCCACCCACGATGTGTCTGTGGAGGCTATGGCCCTAATGTTGTTAGGACATACAATAATCATGATCACACAAATGCAAGTGCATGAATTACCCTACCAAACAGGCAATAATCTTATGCATACCGAGCGCTCATGTGGGGCGACTCCGCCTCTCAGGGAGCCCATAACGATCTGCCCGAAGGCATATGCTATGATCAGTCACTTCTCATATCAGGCATACATATGATGCGTATGATCATGAATCATGAATCTATACTAAGCATGTTATGTGGTGATGGGCTCTGATCAAAATGAAGATGGGCCTAGACGACCTATATACTACAGGTATGGCCTATTAATGGGCCTTAGGAAGAGTGACAATGTGGACATTTAACCAATATTGTTCCCAAGGCATGGCCCACTACAATAATCAACACATGAACTATGATAGAATCACGTTGTAATGGGCCTTATATAGATCTTGTTGGGCCTCGACCCAAGGGCCCAAATACATCAAATGGGCCTCAAACCATGGGCTCATACATCTCAAGTGGGCCTTAGTGGGCAGGCCACAAATACATCAAGCTGGGCCTAAACACACGATTCTTACATACTCCACAATGGGCCTCATAATATGGGCCCTATACAAATCAAGGTGGGCCTCAATAATGGGCCTTAAATTATCTCCAAAATGGTTGGACAGTTGGATGAAACACACGCATCATGATGGAGCCCACTCTAATGGAGGGTATGGTTTACAATACAGACATAAGTGGGTCCCATGTGGGGCCTACCATAATGTTTATTTTCCATCCATTCCATTGACAAGGTCACTCAGACCTGGGGCCCACAGTAATATTTATTTTCCACCCAACCTGAGCCCAATGTAATATTTAATTGCCATCCAACCATTCATAAGGTCACTTGGACCAGGTAGGGCTCACTATAATATTTATTTATCATCCAATCTATTCATAAGGTCATGTGGGCCTGGATAGGGCCCACTGTAATATTTATTTTCCGTCCAAAATGGGCCCCTCCCTGACCGCGTGGGTTATGCTTTTGTGGATTTTGTGGATGGTGTTCTTGTGTTTATTGCTCGTGGGTTATGCTTTTGTTATGCTCATTATGAATCAGACTGATGATTATAAATCCTCCTTGTAGTATCTCAGGATCGGAACCTGGTGAATGGGTGCCGGGATCCGAGAATGGGGTTCTACGGAGGCTGTCGGCGCCGGATTCGGCGATTGGGAATTTTGTGAGCCCAGTTTCCGAGTTTGGGGCGTAACAGCTCATGTATCTTTATCTTCTTTATCTTAGACTGTCTACTTCAAGTAAAACTCTTTGTAATGTTTGTTAAGTAGTTAAGCAAACTCATCTTTTATTTTCATTAAGTTGCAATTGAAGCACATATCCTTTTGACTTGGTTCAATGGGACATTAGGGGTGAATATCTCACACCATCCTATATTGGTGCACATTTTCTTACTATTGTTGATAATTATTCATGTTGTACTTGGTTTTATCTTATGCCTATTAAATCTAAAACATATATCATTATCAAAAACTTCTATGCAATGGTGCAAACTGAATTCAAATACTAAGTTCGCCAAATTTGCACTAATAATGGGATATAATTTCTTTCAAACTCCAGGCAAACTTTTCTTTGTGAACATGCCATATTCCTCCATCAACGAACTTGTGTTGAGACACTACAAGATAATAAGGTAGTCAAGTGCAAACATTATCACCTACTCGAGGTTGCCCGCACCTTACGCCTTTAGGCCAATTTACCATTACCATTTTGGGGGGGATCTTGATTGCCACTTACCTTATCTATCACATACCCACACCCATTCTGAATGGTAAAACCCCCTATAAAATGTTATTTAGACATCCATATGATCATCTTCACATTATTTTTTGTTTACTGCTTATGCTATGTACATACCATTCACAGTCATTGACATAAATTTATCTCCCGTGCCTCTAAATACATCTTTGTTGGTTATCTTTTTGTTAACTTAGTTATTTAATTTATAACGTAAAACAAAAAGCATCTCAATTTCTTAGAATGTCACTTTTGTAAAAACTATATTTTCATTTTAAAATACCAATACCACACTTGATACATCATTTCTCGTCATTTCTATGTCTGTCACTGACCGAAGTTAAGATGATCCCTCACCTACTCCTTCCATTGGCACTCTTGAGCCTCATTATCCTCAACCTTACACCAATGCACCATCAACTGGCCCTCATTGCTTCCACAATACCATAACCTAGCCAACCTACCTCAATGATTATATCTGTGCTAAACTTCCACCCACATCCTTTCTACTTCTTATCCCTTAACCAATATTCTTTCACATAGTTGCTTCTTTGTTGATCATGTCAACCATTGCCAAAGTGGTTATACATTACCTCTTGTTTGTAATTGTTATTCGTCATTGGCAAATTCATCAACTTGACGTCAATAATGCTTTTCTCTATAGAGACTTTCATAAAGAAGTCTACATGATGAGGCTTTGCGAAACAAGAAGAGTAAAATGTTTTCTGCCTTAACAAATCCCCCTAAGGCCTTTAACAAGTACTATGAAACTGGTTTAAGAAACTCTCCTCTACGCTCAAAGAAGACGACTATCATCAATCCTTAATGGATTATTCTCTTTTCACGCATTCAAATGACACTCTCCTTGCAATAGTTTTTCTATGTTGAAGACATTATCCTAACAAGGAGTGATCCAACTGACATCACCACTTTAAAGGCATTTCTTCAAACCAAGTTTTACACTAAATATCTCAGCCCGTTAAAATACTTCTTAAGAATTGAGATGGCTCATTCTCAAAAAGAAAATTTTCTTAGTCAACGTAAAGATACTCTTAATATTCTTAAAGACAGTGTACACTATAGCATTTGGCCTGCCACTTTTCCTATGAAAAGTGATTTTGTTATCGATGATCATAGCACTCTTCTTCTAGATCCCTCAATGTATCGGTGTCTTGTTGGACGCCTTATATACTTGATTATCACTCAAGTCAACATTGTTTATGTGGTCAACATTCTCAGTTACTTCATATACAATCCCTGTAAACTCTATTATAATATAACTAATCCAGTGCTTCGATATTTCAAGTTTTCTCCTTGCAAGGGCAACCTTTTATCCTCCACTAGTTCCCTCCAACTATTATCTTATTGTGATTTTGACTAGGCCAATTGTCCCAAAGCTTGTCAATCTACTACACATTACTTGACAATACTTGGGAGCAGTCTTATATATCTTAGAAAAAAAGACTACCTTCTCCCGGCCATATGTTAGAGCCCAGTACCGCGCCATAGCTAATGCTACACTTAGTTCAAAACACTACTCGAAGATCTAGATATTCAAAATTCCTACCTCATATACCTTCTCTGTAACAATAAAATTGCTTTTCATATAGCCATCAACCCCTTTCTTTTTTCATGAACAGAACAAACGGAAGATATAAATTGTCATTTTATCATTAAAAAACTCATAGAGTTCTTCATACTTCTCACATACACACTAATTACCAACTTGCGGGCATCTTCACAAAAGTTTTTGGTTATGAACACTAATCTAATCCTCTGATTCAAGGAGGCTTATTACTTTTCATCTCAACTGTTGAATTAATAATGTCCATCAATCTAATTAAAGTTGTCAATTTAGTGTCATTTTGTGTTTATGATCGATATAAAGTGGACCTCACTATTTGGGTGGCTTAGTTTTAGTTACATGCCACATATTGAATTTCTTAGTGCCTGTGTAAACCATTATATTCGGCTCAAGTGTCCAAGTTGCTTGTAGTCGAAAGCCATGTGGGACCTATAGAGATACTTGTGATGAATCCACTCCATCCATTAGTTTCTCAGGGACAACATAGGACAGAACTCCAAAAATCAGGAAGATTCAAAACTCAGGTGAGCCAAACAGTGAGAATATCATCCTGATACACCACAAATTTTCCAATGGTGAGCATTCTTCCTTTTTTCGTGTAGTGTGGGCCCCCTGAGTTCTGGATCTGCCTGATTTTTGGAGTCTTGTACTATTTTTGTCTTGAGAAACTAATGGATGAAGTGGATTCATCACGGGCATCTCTGTGGCCCCCACATGTCATCCAACCAAAGGAACTTCCGGTGGCCAAGAACAAAGGCAATTCGCGACCGATCCAAAATACTAGTACACTGGTAGAGGTGGGCATGTCGGGTCCGATCCGGTGGATCTGACCTGATCAGGCCCGATCCAACCCGTTCGGAACTGAACCGACGGTCTGGATCGATGCGAATCTAGTTCGTCCATCCAAATCCGACTGTTTTTCAGGTCGGGTTCGGATAGTGGTATATCTGGATCAATCCGATCTAAAAACCCAAATCGAAAGGATCCAGACCTATCCGACTCAACCCGATCCGGAGCGGGTAGTCGGGTAGTATAAATACCTTTTTTCAAAACCCTAAAACATTTACCCTCTTTTCGTACCCTATCGAACGATCGCGGTTGCCTGCCCAAATCCCGATCTTCTTCCTCTCCTCTTCTTCTTGAAAGCTTGATCCGAAGATCTCGATTCCCGATCTTCTTCCTCTCCCATCCGATTTCCATCTCTTTTGTTCCTTCAACCCCCAAAACTCAAGCTTTCCATTTTCAAATTCTCTAGAGAGAGAGAGAGAGAGAGAGAGAGAGAGAGAGAGAGAGAGAGGATTGGTGTACATTACAGTAGTAGTAATGGAGGGGATAGTGGGTTTCCTATGTGGTATTTGGTTGCTTTTACTCATCCACTGCATTGAAGCATTATCGTTGCCTTCAAATAGTAGCAACAGCAGTGAACATCATCACGATGTCTACACAACATTCCTGCTTGCCAATGGAGTCGACCGTACTCCTCCAATGGGGGTAATTACTTACCACTCAACCCTGCTCCCTTTTTTATTTCCCCATTTTCACTTCCGAATCCCATCTCCCCAAAATTCCTCCATGAGATCGGGATCCTTGATCATGTAGTCTTACCTTCTATTTTCCTTGGCCCTATTTATTTATTTATTTTTGCTAGTTAGTAATATTTACAAGTTGTACGTTTAATGTGGTAAATAATTTATTTTTAATCAAGTCCCTTTCCTCATAACGTGTGTCCCATAGATGGACACTCCTGATATTGCACATGCATGCCATGGTAGCATGTGTTTGAGAAGAGTTACGTGTGAATTCTTGTTGGAAATGGCTGAGTTCCGTAAGAAATAGGTGAGGCCGGGAGCACAACCGATTCGAACCTGGCCAAATCCAATCTGACTCCATTTTCCTAATTGAGTCGAACTCGGATCGGTTCAAGCCAGCATGGGTTAGGATCGGATCGAGTCAGATGACCCGGACTCGGTCTTGTATCGGACCAAGTTCGGGTCAAGTCATGCAAAACTCGGACTACGTCGAGTTGGACATAATATTCCGATTCGACTCGGTCCGATGCCCAGCTCTATGTAACACTGGACCCACCATTAATGAACCATGGCCTAGAAAATCAGGCCTATTGTGTGTGCCAACAATCTGAGCGGTTAAGATCATTATGCGGGCCCAACTTTTGGACCGTGGCCCATCCACGGTGTGACTTGCTAGATGAACGGTCCGGATCTTGCATGCATCTGACACGTGCTCCATGTAAGTCGCGTGTGTGGAATGAGAGTCGTGTGTCCCAAAGACGTGGCAGCGCCCAGTGCGATTCCTCGGATGGAGACGTACGTAAGAGGAAGATAAAAAGGCCGTGGAATCTTATCTTCCAGTGGGGAGCGCAAGATAGAAGAGGGAGGCGTAAGATAGCAAGACGGAGCAGAGCGATGTCTCGTAAGGTGCGGTCGTCAAGTACAGCGACTGCATCTTACGTGCCTCTCGAAGTCTCTCTCATTTTGACCCATACGCATGCACTAAGTCAACGCCTATATGACATGCCTTTATGTCGATCCAAGCCGTCCAAATCGTGGGCCCCACTTTGTTTGGGTATAATCCAAAATTTAGTACGGCTAGATGATTATCAATGCCTGACTCGTCAACATCAAATGAACGGTCAAAACTGAGTCTGAATTCAACAAACAAAGGTTTACCATAAGGAAGTTATGGTAGGACCCACCCACTAAACTGATACTGGCAGTGGTGGGAACATCCAAGGAGATTGTTTAATACTGGCAGTGGTGGGAACATCAAGGAGATTAGGAAAATGAGATTCGAGTATGGACTGGAATTCCTACCGTGATAATAACACTCCCTGTACCCAAATCCATAGCTCAAGTGGTGGACTGAGTGAACCGAGGTCTTGGCATCGATTCCCTGAGGGGTGGCTAACAGTAAAGTGTGATTTGACAGTCGGTGTATTAACAAGCTAAAAAATGAAATAAAAATGACACCCACCGTTGATGTTAGGGTAAGACCCACCAATTAAACTGATAGTGGCAGTGATGGGAACATCCAAGGAGATTACGAAAATGAGATTCTAATATTCGCTGGGATTCCTACTATGATAATGACACCCACTGCACCCAGAACCATAGCTCAAGTGTAGGCTAAGTGATGGATACCTCGTTTCAACGCCGAGGTCTTGGCATCGATTCCTAGTGAGGGTGGCTAATAGTGAAGTATCATTTGACCGTCAGTGTACTAACAAGCTAACAGAAGAAAGAAAGAAAAAAAAAATGACACCCACCATTAAAACCTTCTTAGGGCTCATTGTAATGTTTACTTTCCATCCGGGCTGTTGATCAAGTCAGATGGACCTGGATCAAAGGAAAACACAAATATCAGCTTTATCCGTAACTCCTGTGGCCTCCAAAAAGTTTTCAACGGAAAGCGTTTAATACTCAATGTGTGGTCTACTTGAGCATTAGAGCTTCCTATTTTCGGGCTTGGAACCTAAGATGATATAGTAAAACGGATGGACCGTGCGGACGAAACCATTACATCATGGTGGCACCTTAGAGCCCCTGTCCGTTACAAGCTATGGACGGCCGATCCGCAACCCAGATTCCATATGACACCGCCCACAGGAATCAGCTATTCGACGCTGCTCTGTAGACCCCACAATGATATATGTATTTTATCTGCACCGTCCATTGGATCATTATTTTATGGCAAGGGCTCAAAAATAAAGTACATCCAAATCCAAGGTGAACCAAACCACAGTGAAACAACGGTGATTGAACGCTCCCATTAAAAACTTCCTAAGCCCACTGTAATACCTTCCATCCAACCCGTAGATTAGGTCACAAAGACATGGATGAAAGGAAAACACAGACATCAGCTCATCCAAAACTTTTGTGACTACGTAAAAGTTTTCAACGGTGGGTGTTAAATTGTTAATACCTTCGTATGGTACACTTGACCCATTGATCTGCTCATAGGGACTTGGATGCGGATTGGGTACTATTCGGCCCGTCCCTAGCTAAGGACAGACAGGGCGCCTGAAGGGCCACCATGATGTATAGGTTTTACTATACCATACATCCATTTTACCATATCATTTTTTATGTTGGAAATATTGAAAATAAAAACAAAATAAAGTTAATTATTTTTGTTTCACTAAGCTTAATCACGAATAGTTTACGTTGACCTTAGAGTGTGATTCGCCTCCTTATTAATTGATGATGGGTTGCAAGCGAATTGCTCCCGGCAAATCTTCTGGCAGACTCAGACAACGAACATATTTGCAGTATTCTTTTTTAGAGATGTTATATGGAGGATATGATGGATGATGAGAGATTTGTTGGAGTTGATTTTGTATTTGGACTGTAATGGTCCAGTTTATATAAGCACTAGGGAGTGGATCATTGCTAGGTGGCCATCAATGATTTAGAACATTTGAAAAATGTTTCTAACCGTTGATCATTAATTTGAGCCGTTTCCGAACGTCGGATCGAAACATCTGACCATTAGATCATCATATTCCGTCCATTTTCGAACCGTTTTGGTTTTTAAGGTTGCTAGCTAGTCTAAAAAACGGCTAACCATTTCGAATTAATAATCAAACCATTCTCAGTAGACTATAAGATTTCAACAACTACTCTGTAACACAATGCACAAGTGTGAAGTGTAAAGTGTGCCAACTAGCGCCACTATAGCCACACTGCGTGTCCACCCCCATGCCCAAGCGCCCGCGTATGCGTTCCAGTGTGAACCCGAGCACCTCAATCTTATATAAATTACAAGTTTTTTCTTCTCATTTTCGATATGGAACAAAATCATACACTGCACTTTTCATTTGAAATTTTCCAAAAAGTGTTTTGGCGGCAAAATGAAATTTCGAATATTTTTTATTTTCCAAAACCAAATTTCAACAAGTCTAAGCCCAAAAATGAGGCAAATCCAAAGCTCAAGTGTACCACATTACAAGAAGTAGCGGCGCTAACGACACCCATAGTTGAAACCTTCCTAGAGCCTATGCAACATGTTCATAAGCTCATAGATTAGGACCAACCTGTTAATAATATCACATGCTCCTGAATGAAGAGAAAATATAAATATTAACTTTGGATTCCTTTGTGGGCTTTGCCAAAAAAGAAAGTAACAAAGAAAAAAAAAGAAGAAGAAGAAGAAGAGGAAGAGCATGTTTTGTTATCACCTTTTTTGGATTTCTTGAAACAATAGTATAGAAATCATTCCTTTTCATAATAAAATTATTTATAATTTTTTTCGTTAGTTTTGAGAACATGCATAAAACACTTTTTTAATTAATATTATTGTTCTTATTTTTTATGGTTTTGTTCATTTAATTTATTCTATGTTTTATTTTTTATTTTTTATTGAAAAAAAATATATCTTCTCAAAAATTAAAATTAATATAAAAATATTTATTTAAGAAACAAGAAACTAAAAAGAATGTACTTGGATTTGGCAACGACCCTCCCGTTCTCCTCCATAGCCTTGCATAAACTCCCGCCATGAGACGCAGGGCAATACTCATTGGTGCTGGGAAAGCTATGTAGTCCCCATCATGATGTATGTGTTTTATCCATGTCGTCCATCCATATTTTTCCGGCTCATTTTAGGGAATGAACCAAGGAATGAGGCTTATCCAAATCTCAAGTGGACCTCACCGCGAGAAATAATGGTGATTAAATGCCCACCATTAAAAACTTCTCAAGGGCTATAAAAGTTTTGGACCAAGTTAATATTTATGTTTTCCCTTTCATCCAAGTTTGTGCGACCTAATCAACATTTTGGATGGTAAATAAATATTACAGTGGGCCTAGGAAGTTTTTAATGGTGAGCATTTAATCACCATTATTTCTTGTGTTGTAGTCCACCTGATATTTAGATATGCCTCATTTTTTGGATCATTGACGCAGGGAAGGACATGAGGTTGAGCACCGACTTCCTCAGGGGGATAACTGTTCCGAATCCATGGAACTTCTCTGGACTCCTCACAGAGAGTTCTCGAATCCACAAGGAAAAAAAAAAGAAAGAAAAATAGAAATAAATTATATAAGATTCGTAATTTAATTGATGAATTGACTAATCTGTATGTGACTGTTACATCATTAATATAGAAAAAAAAAAAACTAAAATTCGTAATTACTAAAAATAATAAATTTCTAACTCTAATACAAATCATAATTCTACTAGAACTCTTCTAAAGCCTAATTTAATTTCTATATATATATATATATATATATATATATATATATATATATATATATATATATATATATATATATATATATATTCCAAATAAACTTTGCTAGAAGAGTCCTAGCATAATTACAAGTTGTTTCTAAAAAGGAAGAAAATCTAAAACTCTAAAAATAAGAAAATATTAAAAAAATTGGAATTACTAAAAATAGTATTTTTTTTCCTAAAAATTCATTTTTGAGCTAAAAGCGCACATTTTCTGACAAAACAAATAGATGTGACCCACCTCGTGGGTCAATTTACCTCGGATGGCCCATTTCAGTAAAGGTTGATAGGTTGTGCGCCCCGTAACAATATTCGGATCAAAAGTTACAGTCAATTTACGGCTCACCTTCTGTTGGCCCAACCATGCTAGGAACGTATCTGTGACACATTCTACATTAAACCCCTCCACTTGAAAAAAAAAAAATCGTCCTCGAGTTATTCAAAGGACTTGGCTCATGATTCTAAGATAACTTCTAACGCCGATATTTATTAGTCATTTTCTTGTACTTGAGATTAGGCTTTTGAGCTGACACAATACATATACTCATGCTTTCCTTGACTTGATTAGTATCAATCAGTTCCTTCA
Organism: Magnolia sinica; assembly: GCF_029962835.1. NCBI lineage: Eukaryota > Viridiplantae > Streptophyta > Magnoliopsida > Magnoliales > Magnoliaceae > Magnolia > Magnolia sinica. Next base: position 77,408,410 of record NC_080579.1, on the reverse strand, counting down.
CTTCTGCCTTCAAGATCTTGCATTCATTCTGATTATATGGGCAATTAGGCAAACTTGCCCTAGAGATGAGATCAATGTGGTTTTATATACCTTGTATTGGAGGTAATTTATTAGGGGTTCATCGAGCACAACCACCTTGAACTCCCACAACACTGATTCTAAATCATCTGGGATGTTCATAGGCTCCACATATTTTTTCTTTTCAACTAATGCATATATATCTCCTGTTTTCTAATATTGTTTAACAAATGCATGTTCAATTATAAGAGACTGTCCCTCCACTTTAGAAGTCTTGGGTTGGTTCTCCGTTCCCATAGAGGCCATATGTTTGCCACTGATGAATCATGTGGCCTATTGCAACTCCATTTTGATGCAGTCATCCCTCATCGACAAATAATGGGATTTCTCTGCATATCTCCTTACTGATCAGTCATTTTACCAATAATTTTGGTTTTGTTGGAATAATATTTGATCGTACTTGCTAGGGAGGAATCACATGCACAATAACTTTTTCATCCATGAACACGTGCGGATTAATGCCTTCATCTGTCTCGTCCGCTCGAGTTGAAGTTGTTCCCACCAAGCCGAAGCTCTGCCCGTCAACTTGTAGGCCACGAGTTTAACTTTCTTTTCTTCCACGATGTCCATGTAATTGAAGAAACGTTCGACGTAAGTAACCAATCGAAGAAGTCCTCAAAGTGGAGTTGGCTATTAAAACTAGGAAGATCGACTTTCATCTTGAATTCTTGATCCGTCTGATCTATCTGATCTATCCCTATTTTAGGATGTTGTGGAATTATGTCGTTGGATCCCACCTTCTCATGAGTGATCATGTGGTTCATTGCTAGCATTACCCTACGATCAATGCGATTATGAATTCCAACAATTTTTGGTGGTAGATCACCACCATGACACAGATCTGCCCTAGGATCTCTGTTATGTGATCCGCCATGCGATCGATGGAAGCATACAGACCTTGCATGGCTTACCAATTCTCTCATTGCGCCGCTTCGAAAGTTACTATCGTTAAAGGTAAATTCCCTGGAGCACCGTCTATGAGATTGTTGCCTAACCCATCGTTTGAAGCCATAAATCTGAGGAAAAACCTCACTCTGATATCAAACTAATGTGGGGAAGGACGTGAGGTTGAGTACCATCTTCCTTAGGAGGATAACTGTTCTGAATCCACGGTACTTTTCTGGACTCCTCATTGAGACTTCTCGAAGCCATGAGGAGAAAAAGAAAGAAAAATAGAAATAAATTATATTAAATTCATAATTTGATTAATGAATTGACTAATTTGTATGTGCCTATTACATCATTAATATAGAAAGAAAAAAAATAAAATTAGTAATTACCAAAAATAGCAAATTTCTAACTCTAATAAAAATCCTAATTCTAGTAGAACTCTTCTAAAGCCTAATTTCTAAAAATAAAAATTCCAAATAAACTTTGTTAGAAGAGTCCTAACATAATTACAAGTTATTTCGAAAAATGAAGAAAATCTAAAACTCTAAAAATAAGAAAATATTAAAAAAATTGAAATTACCAAAAATAGTAATTTTTTTTCCCTAAAAATTCGTTTTTGAGTTGAAAGCGCACGTTTTGAAATGGACAAATGCGATCCATGTTGTGGGTCGATTCACCTCGGAGGACCCATTTCAGTAAAGATCGATAGGTTGTGCGCCCCATAACGATACCCGTATCAAAAGATAAAGTCAATTTACGGTCAACCTTCTTTTGGCCCAACCATGCTAGGAACATATTTGTGACATGTTCTACATCAGTCATGCCCTAAAATGATCTAGCAAAATGGATAGATGGCATGGATAAAACACATACATCATGGTGGGGCTTACAAAGCCCACCCTTAAGACTTAGCTCACGCTCTGTAGGGCCCACAATGATGTATGATTTTTTTTTGGCACCATTTATACATTTTCCCAACTTATTTTAGAGTATATGCCCAAAAATGAAGAAGTCCCAAATCTTAAGGGAACTACATCAGAGAAAATAGTGGGAATTGAATACCCACTATTGAAAACTTCTCGAGGGCTAAAGAAATTCTGGATCAAGCTAATATTTATGTTTTCCCTCATCTAGGCTTTTGTGACATTGCAAATACGTTGGATGGAAAATAAAATACCATGGTGGGTTCTAGTAAGTTTTCAATTATGAGAGTTTAATCCCCACTGTCTTATGTGGTGTTGCTCACTTGAACTTTGGTTTTGCATATTTTTGGATTCATGCTATAACATGTTGAGGATCAAATATTGCATATCAGATCCCAGTTATTGCCTGGATTTACGAACATGGTACTGTTTAACGGCCCGATTTAATCGTGTTTATGATACAGGGTGTATTTACGAGCTTGGACTGAAACAAGGTGCTAAAAGCTGAGATTTAACCCTCAAAATTCACCAAAGCATGGAAAGGACCCCAGGAGACTAAGATCGACGAATTTACATGCCAGAGACCTGAGAAAATCGAGAAACTGAAGCTCAAGTGGCCCGAAATTGGCCCAGAATGCTAGATCACAGGGTTCCCACCATCCGTTGGGCTCGAAACTTCATAAATGGCCTAAGAACTACAAATTAACTGTACATGTTGAATTTCAGCCCTCAGATCCTTGTGGAAGAGGCCCAATAGTCAGATCAGCCCACAAATCGATAAAGTGGGGCCCGCATGATATCTTGATATGCTTCAATGTTGGGTCCAACCCCTTAAATGGGGTGGCACAGTGATTAGACGGCATGGATTTGAAATAAACATCATAACGGACCCCACATGGGGGTTCGTGTGCACGGTGCATAAGTGCATTGGCCGTGCACCAAATGAGCTAGATCGGTCAACAGGCTGTTGACCGATCCCTTCTTCATCTCCCTTGTCCGCGAAAGCTTGAACAGAGCTTGCGGTAGATCTTTGTGGGTCACCACCGGCTATTAATAGCCTGATCTATACCATCCATTGGAATCCTACGGGGCTGGTCATCGAAGCCTAGGTGTCAGGCTACCAGAAGACAGCAGAGATGGGTTTTCAACGGTTCAAACAGAAGCTGAACGGTGTAATGAAAGACTCTGTAGTCCACACTGAATCTGAGTTGAACCACGTCATCCTCGACTGGTTTTTCAAGACGCATCTAATGGACGGCATGGATTTCTCGAAAGAAAGACTGAGTGGGCCCCACCAAGCATTAGTGCAGCTTCTGTGCGTAAAGTTACGCACGTCCAAGAATTTCAGAAGTTCCGGGAGGTGGTGGCCCACCAATGATGATTAGATCGATGATCTGGACTGTCTATCATGAAGATGAGCTTGAGTAGGTCGAACTCTAGTTGACCATTTGTGATCACATGAGCAAACGTGCTTGCTACAACAATCAACAGATGACCGTCAGCTGCCGTTACAACAGGATTTCTTCCCTGGGCCGCATCAACGGACGACCAAAACTTTCCATCTCTGGTCAAAATTCCGAGGAGAAGACAATGGATGGACTGAATTTTCGTGCCACTACTGATTATGGGCCCACCAATTATCACAGATGCGTAAGCAGCTTTCTGCTGCGTAAACAGAGTCACCGACTTGCGAAAGGACTGCATTCACGCACTCCACTGACTCCATCAAGGTCGGTTTTCCACCGACAAACTTCCACTGCATCCATGGCCTATAAAAGAAAGAGAAAGAGAGAGAGAAGGGGAGGAGGATCCCTTTGGAACGTGCAGCCGTGGGGGCTCTCGGCGGGACGTGAAGCACACAACCGATCTTGGCTTCGCTTGAACATGAGAGGGATAGTAATGTTATTTTGTTTCTTTTCTTTTTGTTTTTGTTTAAGGGTTAGCCGCATCATGGCAGGCTAAACCTCTTAGCTGGGGCTAAGAGGTAAAGCTTGTAGCGTAATGAGGTGATTCTACTAATTGGATTTATGGTTATGAATAGATGTTGATTTTAGTTTGATTAAAAGGAATGTTTCCAGTTTTTAATGGTTTGTTGTGACTGAAATTACTATAGATCTGCGATAGCTTGGAGCATGTTCTTTCATTATAGAGATTATGAATTTAGGAAGCCCTATTATCCACCATTGTCTCTTGGGCATGGTTGAATGACAGAACTCTTCCTGACATTCATACATCTCTCTGATTGGCTGTGGTGTCACGCCCCGAACTCGAAAATCGGGTTCACGAAATTCCCGATCTCCGAATCAGGCGCCGACAGCCTCCATAGAACCCCATTCTCGGATCTCGGCACCCATTCACCAGGTTCCGATCCTGGGAGACTACAAGGAGGGTTTCAAATCATCAGTCTGAGTCATAATGAGCATAACCAAAAGCATAACCCACAAACAATAACCACAAGAACACCACCACAAAATCCACTATGATTAAAAACTTGAGTACAATGCGACTGAAAGGGAAAATACAATGTAACAAGAGAAACAAAACTCTAGAAGCTCAGCTGCAAGCTCCAACTACAGCGAGACTATGGCTGCGATTGCGTCCTGGCGTCACCTGCACGCATCAATCGTGCATAAGCTTATAGAAAGCTTAGAGGGTGGTGTAAGTGTGTGTGCAATGTAAGTATGCTCAGAACGCAAGGTCAGAGGAATGCGGAATCATGGTGATGAGTACATGAATGCAATCAGCCGTACCAAGGCTATGCGGTGCAAGATATGAATGCTATCGGCCATAACATGGCCATGCGATGCGAGATGCAACTCAAGCATGCCAAACCTCATCATATATCAGTACAGTTCTTATTCTGGATAATCACCGGGGTTCAATACACTCCAAATGGCACTGTCGCTCTCCTAGCCGCACAGTCCAAGTGAGCGTAAGAAACCTCACTAACCGCCTGGCCAAAAGTCTGCCAATACCTATCCAGCACGTCGATAGCGGACCCATTCGCGAGATGGTCAAACTCAGCCTAGTATTGCCCCCTACCCTCGGGCGAGTAAGGCCACACTCCTTTCCAACCGACCACGACACAGTGGGAGACGCGGCCTCCTGGTATTCGGCCCTCATGCACTCATATATCCACTCGGTCTCGACGTTGGAGTCATCCTCTGGTACCATCGGATTTAGGGACTTTTACCCAGGAAAATCTATAGCGCCCGTATGCTAGAACCAAACATTTCCGGTATCCAACCCAGCCATCCACGATGTGTCTGTGGAGGCTATGGCCCTGATGTCGCTAGGGCATATAGTAACTACAATCACACAAATGCAAGTGCATGAGTCACATTATCAGTCATGCAACAGTCCTGTATGTACCATGCACTTATATGGGGCAACTCCGCCTATCAGGGAGCCCATAAACAGTCTGCCCAAAGGCATATGCTATGATCGGTCACTCCTCACATCAGGCATACATATGATGCGAATAATCATGAATCATAGATCTATACTAAACATGTTATGTGGTAATGGGCTCTGATCAAAATGAAGATGGGCCTGGACGACCTATATACTATAGGTATGGGCCTATTAATGAACCTTAGGAAGAATCGTAATGCGGACATTTAACCAACATTATCCTCACAATGTGGCCATCAAACCAACATTCCTCCCAAGGGATGGCCTTCCAAGAATCACACATTTCAATGGGCCTTTTGTACATCTTATTGGGCCTCGACCCATGGGCCTCTAATACATCAAATGGCCTCATACATGGGTCTTACATATATCAAGGTGGGCTCTCAATGACAGGCCACAAATGCATCAACATGGGCTTAGTCACATAGGCTTGCATACATCATAATGGGCCTCATAATATGGGCCTTATACAAATCAAGGTGGGCCTCAACAAGGACCACCAATACATGAAGATGGGCCTCCACAATGGGCCTTAAATTATCTCCAAAACGGTTGGATAGTCGAATGAAACACATGCATCCTGATGGAGCCCACACTAATGGAGGGTGTGGTTTACAATACTTACATAAGTGGGGCCCACCATAATTCTTATTTTCCACCCAGCCCAAGGCCCAATATAATGTTAATTTTCCACCCAACCTAAGGCCCAACATAATGTTTATTTTCCACCCAACTGTTCATAAAGCCACCTGAACCAAGGTAGGGCCCACTGGAATGTTTATTTTTCACCCAAACTATTCATAAGGTCACACGGACCGTGGGTGGGGCCCACCATTTATTTTGCATCCCTCGCACACGGTCAGGGAGCCCACCGTGCTGATTTTATATATATATATATATATATATATATATATATATATATATATATATATATATATATATATATATATATATATATATATATACACACGTGGATAGGGAGCCCACCGTGATGTGGTCCACAAATCCAGCCCGCTCAGTATGTGTGTCCCACTTGGCTGAGGGCACAGACCAAGTTTCAGCCACATCCACATTTCAGGTAGGACCCACCAAGTGTTTTTATATGTTTAGGTATGGTTTCACATGATTTTAGATGGTATGGCCCGCCTGAGTTCCGTTTAAGCTTATTTTTGGGGTGGACGGCTGGTCCGTGGGGACCCACCAAATGCACTGTTTTGATTGCCGAAACGCATCAAAGTGGGGCCCACAGCGGGGCCGTGACTGGCAGCCCGCCCGCTCGTCCGTCAGCAGCAGCGTCAGCGCCTACTGCTTGTTTTTTTTTTTTTGAAAAATTCATTTTCCCGTGGTTTTTCACAGGTGGGGCCCGCATCAGCAAGATCCACTCCATCCATTGACCCCTATGGCTCGATACAAATCTATTGACACCAATATTGAATGGTTTTCTGATGTACAGCAACACCGGGGTGTATTTCAATGGTAGAAAACTTGTTCGCTATACTATGGCCCACCATAAGTTCAGATTGAGATCATTTTTCGGCTCAACGCCTGAAATGATCTGTGGAAGGGGATGGACGGCTTGGATTGCATAAAAGCATCAAAGTGGGGCCTACATGAGTGGCAAAAAAAAAATATTATTTTATTATTACATCTTCTTCCCTTTTTTTTTTAAAGCTAGCTGTGAACTAGCACTTCCTTCTTTTTACCACTCCACGTCGTCCAGCGTCCGCTGGACTGTCCGCATACAATACAAGCATTGTGGTGGGTCCCACTTGGACATGGCCCACCTATGTGTATATATTTTATATTATATATATATACAATACATATATATTATATATATCATATATATATATTATATGAAATATAATACATAGAAAAGGGAATGTATTGGATCCATCCAAACAGTGGATGGTGTGGATCATCACCTACAATATGACGGGCCACGCCGTCTGATGTAGATGAATGGGTAGATATAACACATATTGGTGGGATCCACACCATCACAAGAAAGAGAGAGAGAGAGAGAGAGAGAGAGAGATAAATATACGGTGAGATAGAGGAACCCCGCCACTATGGGCCCTCTTGATTAAATCACATACATCCAATTGGGTCCCACCAACAAGTGGCCCTAAAATTTAAAATGATGGTAAATCACCCACCTTATCTTCCTTCTTCTTGGTCCCTTAGACTCCAATGCTCCTTAGCTTTAACTTTGATGGAGGTTGATGGGGTTTAGATGGTTGAGATGGAAGATGAGAAGGTGAACCGCACTTGGGAGGGAGAGGAAAGCTTGGACGTTTTGAGAGGCTTGAGTTGCTTGGAGATTTTGAGAAATGAGAGAGAGAGAGAGAGAGGTGATATGGATAGGTGAGGTGTGATGGGTGATGGGTTGGGTTGAAATTTTGTAGAGGTGGTATGGTTGTGGTTGAAATTTGGAAAAAGAGGAGTGGTGAGGTGGAAAGAGGGTAGACTTTTAAAAAAGAAAGGAATGGGTTGATGTACTTGAGGTATGGTTGCATTTATGGTTGATTGATGGGACTAATTGTGTAGAGATTCCCTCAAAATCCGCAACACGCGGTGTTTCTTTGGAATAAACGCAGATTGACATCTTCTTGCCAGGGTATCGGTTCGGTGCGCAAGTCACGGCGTTGGAACCGCGGCGACGACGCGGTCGCTATGATACAACTTTCGGATCAAGCCGACGTCGGTGCGTAGGACCTGGCTTAGGATCATGCGCAAACTCTGGATACGGTGCGAAGGTTGCCGGAATTTGACCGGAAGGACCGCGGAAGCCAACGGAACAGTACGGATTAGGACACGGGTTTTACATGTGGAGTAGTTTAATTCTATTATTTACTTTGTCTCATGGGCATGGTTTTGTGATGGAATCCATTCTAATTTATAACCGTCTTATCTCTTTAAAACTAGATCAACAAAAGTTCAGATTCAATTTTAGTGATGTATCTTCCAACTAGATGAACATGGGACTCGAAGACTAATTGAGATCATGAATCGACCGTAGATCTCCCTGATCTCTACAAGTGGATCCTCTGAAACCCTAGTTTCTTATCTCTGATTTCTCTTAAGTTTTACATTAATCTCTCATCATTATTCATCAATTTATATTTGATTTAGATTTCATCTTAGGCTAGTTCTATTTCTACCTACTTTCAGATTACGTACAGGTATCAGTCCCTTGGGATTCGATCTTGGTCTCACCGAGTTTATTACTACATCACAACCCTATACTTGGGGAGTGAACAAGTTTTTGACGCCGTTGCTGGGGATTGACGGTTATGTTTTCTGAAATTAATTAGTTTTAGAATTAGGTTAAGATTAAGATTTTACTACCTTTGGGTTAAAGGTTTTTTTATATTTTATTTTTAGGAACTAACCTGTTTTCCTATTTTGTAGGATCTTGAAATAACTTCTAAATTGGTAATCCCTTTCTAATTCCTCTAATTTTTCTATTTTTAGAATTAGGGTTTGAGTTTTAGAAATTTTCTTATTCTAGGCTTTCTTTTAATTTTAGAAATTTTCTATTTTCTAGTATTTTTCTATTTTTAGGAACTAGTTTATTTTTAGAAACTTTCCTCTTTTATTTTTAGAAACTTGGTTAGTTATTTCTAATTTTAAAAGTTCTTTCCTTTTTAGAAACTAACATTCTATTTCAATTGTAGGAACTTTCTAACTTTAAACTTAGTATTTTAGAAACTAATCTCTTTTATTTTTCTTTTTCAGGATCTTAACATAGGAACTTCTCATTTGGTACCTTCTTTCTAACTTCTCCTCCTCTTACTTTCCACATTGCTGTAGGATCTTTTCTTCTATTTTTCTTAGGATTAAATTCAGATTAAGGGTTTCATCATGTATATGCACGAGTGGGAACGTCAGTATGCTGAGAAGAAAAACATATTTTGGGATGATGAAGATATAAATCAACCTATGTCTCAAAACTTTTCTCAAACTATCAGTGAGAACCGATCAGAATATAAAGATCCACAGGCTAAGAAGTCCTTACGTGGTTATATGCAGGAGAACAATTACACCCCATAGATTAACAAAACAGTACGTGAGTGTTGGGGTTATCATAACTATGGTTGTGAGAATTATTATCACCCATCTGATAAAAAGAAAATAATGCGTGATTATATCATGAGTGATAATAAGTATTACCAACCAGCAGATTCTCCCACCTATGATCAGTATGACTATAATCGGTGGGAACATCAAAATTGGGTAAATGAACCAACAACATGTTATAATGATTATTCTCTTGGATCCCATACCTTTAAAATCCAACCAAAAACGACCCAAGAGGATTCATTTCAGCATGACATGGCCTGTCTTGCGGAAATTAGAAAAGCAATGGAAACACTCACTTCACACCTCGAAAGGATAGAGGAAGCTTCCTCATCCCAACCACAACCCAATCCAGAAATACAATGCGAGGAAAGTGATCCTCACTCACTTTTGAAGGAATCGGGAATTTGGAATGAAGAGTTAGATTCCATTAATGAGCATGCGGTTCAATTTCCTGATGAGAAGATCTCGATGACTGTTCAAAAGAATGGTGAAGATATATGAGTGTCTTTTAAATATAGTGATAATGACACACCTTTCTTACATGACACATAGGATTTAAATGATGAGGTAAAGGTTAGTTTATTCGAACCTCAACCAAATTTAGGAATAGAATGTGAGGAAGGCGATCCCATCCCAAATGTGCACTGCACTAAACTAGAATATGATGAATATTGGGACGGCGATCCTGAATGTGCAACCACAGTTCTCCTGGAATCTATCTCAAGGTTGGTCCAGGTCAATGATCAAGATGTACACAAAGTGGTCGGTTATAATGAGTCACTCCCCTCACCTGACATGTCTGATTTAAAGGTGGAGGATGAGCTCCTTACAACCGACCCTTTTTACTCTTATGAAACATGTTTGGACCACGCCTCTGAATCGAATGATGATGTGATTCAGGAGAAGGACGAGTTGCTCGCTACGACCCTGGAATTTGAAACCACTCAATTGAGGCCACCATCTGAGCTATACACGTTTGACAATTCAACGCCTTGATTGAGTAGTCTCAATAAACAAAGTGATCACATCGATACTTACCCTATTGATTTTCAATCTGTCTATGCAGGATTGGAGGAAGAAAGCGTACATCCGGCTACTTTCAAGGATGATGGTTTCCTTAGGCAGATCATTACGAGCTACAATGTGGAAAATAAGTCACACTCAGCTGAACTTCCCAATTCTTGGGATTGCTTGGCACACTGTGTAGGTTCAAACGATCCCATGTCAAAAGATAAAGTGGATCCCTTGCAAGACAACATCTTGGTAGTTATCACTGACCGAGAGAACCGTTATTCTGAAGCCCCTTCTTCCCTTGATCTTAAACGTCTACCATTAAAGGAGGAAGAGCCGACAATGGAACCGAAGTCTGATGCTTCGGAATGTGTTGAGATTACATCACTTCTTAAGAAGTTTTCTAAACTTTATTTACGTGTAATCTCTGATTCACCATGGAGTACTAACGTTAAAACTTCTTCTGTCACAGGTGAATCGTATATACGTTAGATACCTCAAGCTATTCAATGGAAAATTTCTTATGAGGTACATAAGTCTCTCTGGAAAGTCATGCTCCAGGGCGCCCAAGCCTATTGTAAAAAGAGCTTTTGGATGATCTTGCTGAGGAACTTACTAAGAGACTTATCATGATATTGGCCGGAAGAGGAACCTTGCAGCATGATCAAGTAGTTTTTTTCCTGCTTTCATAAGAATAGGGTAGTTTGTTTTATGCTGTTTTAGAATAGATGGTAAACTTAGCGCTCCTGGCAGGCAACCTAGTTTTTCATTCCATTTATTTTCTTAGTTCAATGTTTGTGAGTAACATTGCTGCAAACCCTCACGAGACTACAACTCGTCCACTAGGGGCAACCTAGGGGTTTAAAGACTTGTTACATATGCTAAATGCAATCGAGAGCACCTGCGAAAGTGGTATAGGTAGGATTTTATTTTTATTTTTGTTGGTTTCTCTCTTGTGCTGACCCGCTCTTACGTAGATATCTATGGAAAGCCTCTTGATTCTTTCGTTCAGGTATTATCTTCCCATCACTTCTCATTTACTTTTGTTGTCCCATGTGCATTGCATGCTTATTCTTTTACATTGAGGACAATGTAGATTTTAGGTTGGGGGTGGGAAATTAGGATATATGATCAGTTTTTTCTTGGTCTTGAGTAAAAATTGTGGAAATTCTTAAAAATTTCTGAAAAATTCTTGTGAATTCGATGTGATTTTGATATCTATCTTTGATTTAGGATTGCGAGATACGTGATGTTGGTAATTTATGTCTCTTAGATTCAGCCATCTGTCAGATTTCACAGCTAAGTTCAAACTGTTAATCCATAATTAGAAGTTTCAAACATTGATTGAGTCATGATTTCACAGGATACATTTGGCTTACACATTAAGATTTCAGTTCGACATTGAAGGAATAATTGGTAATCATTAAGCATGAATGGAACTAACCTGAGAAATTAAAAGGATTGGGTGAATGGACTTCACCATAGGTTTACTCCCTATAGGTGAAGATTTGATTCCCCTCATTGGCGTTACTTTTAATTAAAAAATAAAAAAATAAAAAACTGGAAGAATGAAAGGATGATCTGTGAGGAAAGTTTTGGTTATCATAAATTATCTTATTGGTTACCAATGATATCCTGAAATTGAGAAGTGAGTTTCATGTTGATAAGCCGAGATTATACTATACGCCCATGGAACTTAATGTTTAGAATTGTTCTGATTGATGGATTAATACTTTGAACTCAACTATGAAGTTATCGTGCGCTCGAGTCCAAGAGATGGTAATGCCCAACATTCATGAATCATAGAATTCTAGGATCTGGATTGTTTCTCAAAAATCATTCGATTTTATAGAAATTGTTTTGTAATTCTCAACTTATTTTTCGCATACTTTGCTCGGGACTAGCAAAATGCTGGTTGGGGGTTATGTTGAGGATCAAATATTGCATATCAGATCCCAGTTATTGCCTGGATTTACGAACATGGTACTGTTTAACGGCCCGATTTAATCATGTTTATGATACAGGGTGTATTTATGAGCTTGGATTGAAACAAGGTGCTAAAAGCTGAGATTTAACCCTCAGAATTCACCAAAGCATGGAAAGGACCCCAGGAGACTAAGATCGATGAATTTACATGCCAGAGACCTGAGAAAATCGAGAAACTGAAGCTCAAGTGGCCCAAAATTGGCCCAGAATGCTAGATCACAGGGTTCCCAACATCCGTTGGGCTCGAAACTTCATAAATGGCCTAAGAACCACAAATTAACCGTACACGTTGAATTTCAGCCCTCAGATCCTTGTGGAAGAGGCCCAATAGTCAGATCAGCCCACAAATCGTTAAAGTGGGGCCCGCATGATATCTGGATATGCTTCAATGTTGGGTCCAACCCCTTAAATGGGGTGGTACAGTGATTAGACAGCATGGATTTTAAATAAACATCATGACGGACCCCACATGGGGGTTTGTGTGCACGGTGCATAAGTGCACTGGCTGTGCACCAAATGAGCTAGATTGGTCAACAGGCTGTTGACCGATCCCTTCTTCATCCCCTTGTCCGCGAAAGCTCGAACAGAGCTTGCGGTAGATCTTTGTGGGTCACCACCGGCTATTAATAGCCTGATCTATACCGTTCATTGGAATCCTACGGGGCTGGTCATCGAAGCCTAGGTGTCAAGCTACTAGAAGACAGCAGAGATGGGTTTTTAACGGTTCAAATAGAAGCTGAACGGTGTAATGAAAGACTCTGTGGTCCACACTGAATCTGAGTTGAACCACGCCATCCTCGACTGGTTTTTCAAGACGCATCTAATGGACGGCATGGATTTCTCGAAAGAAAGACTGAGTGGGCCCCACCAAGCATCAGCACAGCTTCTGTGCGTAAAGTTACGCACGTCCAAGAATTTCGGAAGTTCCGGGAGGTGGTGGCCCACCAATGATGATTAGATCGATGATCTGGACCGTCTATCATGAAGATGAGCTTGAGTAGGTCGAACTCTAGTTGACCATTTGTGATCACATGAGCAAACATGCCCGCTACAACAATCAACAGATGACCGTCAGCTACCGTTACAACAGGATTTCTTCCCTGGGCGGCATCAACGGATGACCAAAACTTTCCATCTCTGGTCAAAATTCCGAGGAGAAGACAATGGATGGATTGAATTTTCGTGCCACTACTGATTATGGGCCCACCAATTATCACAGATGCATAAGCAGCTTTCTGCTGCGTAAACAGAGTCACCGACTTGCGAAAGGACTGCGTTCACGCATTCCACCGACTCCATCAAGGTCAGTTTTCCACCGACAAACTTCCACTGCATCCATGGCCTATAAAAGAAAGAGAAAGAGAGAGAGCAAGGGACGAGGATCCCTTTGGAACGTGCAGCCGTGGGGGCTCTCGGCGGGACGTGAAGCACACATCCGATCTTGGCTTCGCTTGGACATGAGAGGGATAGTAATGTTATTTTGTTTCTTTTCTTTTTATTTTTGTTTAAGGGTTAGCCGCATCATGGCGGGCTAAACCTCTTAGCTGGGGCTAAGAGGTAAAGCTTATAGCGTGATGAGGTGATTCTACTAATTGGATTTATGGTTATGAATAGATGTTGATTTTAGTTTGATTAAAAGGAATGTTTCCAGTTTTTAATGGTTTGTTGTGACTGAAATTACTATAGATCTGCGATAGCTTGGAGCATGTTCTTTCATTATAGAGATTATGAATTTAAGAAGCCCTGTTGTCTACCATTGTCTCTTGGGCATGGTTGGATGACAGAACTCTTCCTAACATTCATATATCTCTCTGATTGGCTGTGGAGTAGTTTAATTCTATTGTTTACTTTATCTCATGGGCATGGTTTTGTGATGGAATCCATTCTAATTTACAACCGTCTTATCTCTTTAAAACTAGATCAACAAAAGTTCAGATTCAATTTTAGTGATGTATCTTCCAACTGGATGAAGATGGGACTCGAAGTCCAGTTGAGATCATGAATCGACCGTAGATCTCCCTGATCTCTACAAGTGGATCCTCTGAAACCCTAGTTTCTTATCTCTGATTTCTCTTAAGTTTTACATTAATCTCTCACCATTATTCATCAATTTATATTTGATTTAGATTTCATCTTAGGCTAGTTCTATTTCTACCTACTTTCAGATTACGTACAGGTATCAGTCCCTTAGGATTCAATCTCGGTCTCACCGAGTTTATTACTACATCACAACCCTATACTTGGGGAGTGAACATAACATGTTAGCAAAATGGATGTTAGGCGTGGATAAAACACATACAACACAATGGCCACATAGAGCTTGTTCACTCCCCAAGTATAGGGTTGTGATGTGGTAATAAACTCGGTAAGACCGAGGTCGAATCCATAGGGACTGAAACTTGTACGTTGTCTGAAACCAAGTAGAACTAGAACTAGACTAAGATGTGATCTAAACCAAATAGAATTTAAGGAATAATTTGTGGAATAATTATCTAATAACTTAAGGAATTCAAAGGAAGGAAACTAGGGATTCAGAGGATCCACTTGTAGGGATCAGGGAGATCTCATGCCTGCATCAAGATTTATTGAATTTAAACTGAACTGACTTAATCTAGTTGTCAAGAAGTGAAAGGTATATGAATTAGAATGGATTCCATCATCTAACCATGCCCAGGAGACAAAGCAAACAACAGGATTAAACTAATTATCAACCAATCAACAATGCATGAAAGTTAGGAAGGGTCCCATCATCCAACCATGCCTAGGTGACGATGGTGAACAACAGGGCTTCCTGACGTCATAACATCAAAAGGAAAAAAGGAAATATTCGAAGCCATTGCAGACCCATTGTAATTTCAGTCACAACAGACCATTAAAGACTAAAAACAGCCATTTCATAATCATCAAAGAACAAATTCAGTTCATGCATTCACATTAAAAGCATAAAGTAGTCTCCCATCTCGCTACAGGCTTCACCTCTTAGCCCTAGCTAAGAGGTTTAGCCACACATGAATGGGCTAGATTCAAAATCAATAACAGAAGGAGAAAGGAAAAAGGAAAAAACCAGGTCCAGGTCCAGCCCAAGCCTCTAGCAGCCCCTCCTTCTAATGCTTCATGTCTTCTCTGTTTCTCTTTCTCTCTCCCTGACGTCCAGCCAAAAGCAACTGCTTTTGCTCCCGTTTTCAGCCTTCACGTTCCTCCCTTTTCCCTTCCGTTTTCCCCCTCTTTATAGAACTGTCGTCGGAGAAGGCTTTCCGCACTCCTTGCGGAAGTTTCACAAGCAGGAAGCGGTCCAGAAAATCCCGCTGTTGCTCTGATTTTACGCAAGAAGTGCTTGCGTTCGACCTGCGTTTGGTGCGGTTTGGCCAACCATTTTGACAATCTGACCTCTTGGGTGTGGTTATATTAGACCCTGCACAGGATTGGACGGTCTGGATCATGCATCCATCCACCATCATGGACGCATAACGGCCCGAGAAAGCCGGGCGACGTCCAGTTTTCACGGACGTTCGCAAGCAGAGCACGCGCTGACGCGTGGTGGGGCCCACTTTACTGGTGGTTTGGAAAATCCATGCCGTCCATCGGATTTCTCCCGAAATTTCGGTCGGGAAAGAATGGTTTCTGCCGTCCGTTGGTGCGACCCCCGTGATCTTTGTTCCACCATCCGTCGCTCGTTTTAATGCTCGAAAACCAATCTCTGGTGTCCTTTGAATTTTATCCACCTAGGCCTGAGTGGCATGGGCCATATGAATCTCATGGACGGTCCGGATTGGACCTTTCATGCACGGTGGTGGCCCACCAACTTCCGCAATTTGACCGTCTGCGTAACAGAGGGGACGGCTGTGGCCGTTTTTGAAGGAGTTCGAGTCCAGGACGGTTTGACCGTCCTGGAGTTTCCGTGCACGCCTGGTGCATATGCACATAGTGCACACCCAACTCAGGTGGGGTCCACGATGATGTATATATCAAATCTTCTCTGACCATCTTCTTCCTCTTTTTATTTAAGACGTTGAGACCGAAGATGAGGTGTATCCAGCGATCAGGTGGGCCCCAGATCAGTAAATTGTGGGCTGATCTGTCCGTTGGGCCACTTCCACAGCAATCCAATGGATGAAATTTTATGTGTACGGTTAATTTATGGCCCTCAGGCGATGTATGAATTTTCGAGCTGAACGGATGGTGGAAACTCTGTGATCTTGCATTCTGGATGTCTTTCGGGCCACTTGAGCTTTAGTTTCTCTATTTTCTTGAATCCCTGGTGTCCACATCCATCGATCTTGGTCTCCTGGGATCCGTCGCTTGCCTTGGTGATTTCAGACCGCTAAATCCATGCTTTTAGTACCTTTTCCCAGTCTAGGCTCGTAAACACGCCCTGCAACACAAACACGATTTAAATCGGGCCGTTAAACAGTATCATGTTTGAAAACCCAGGTAATAATAGGGTCTGATATGTAATATTTGACCCTCAACAGAGCTTGGGCAAGTTCTTGCCACGGGCAATCCACTTCTCTTCTAGCACACCAGCTTTATGAAACATGTCATGTCTATGGTTGGCTAAACTTCTTAGCTAGGATTAAGAGGTGAAGCTTGTAGCGTAATGGGATATTTCTCTTACTCTAATTCATGTTTATATTGAACATTCTTTGATTCTAATTTAATTTTAAAGGAATACTTTCATTTTTTTAATGATTTATTGTAACTTAAATTACAGTAGATCTGCGATAACTTTGAGTATCTTCTTCTCCTTACTTTGAGATTGTGGGATTGGTAAATCTTGTTGTCAACCATCGTCCCATGGGCATGGTTTAGTGATGGAATCCCTTCTAAGTATCACAATTCTCCTCCTTTGAGAATTAGATCAATGAAAGTTTAGATTTGATTCTATTAATATATCTTCTAATTTGATAGGATAGGACTCCAATTTCAATTGTGTTACTTGAATCAAGTAAGAGGGCTCCCTGATCACTACAAGTGGATCCTTGGAACCCTAGTTCCCACTTTTAAATTCTTAGTTTTAATTACTCTATTCACAATTACTCTCTCAAATACTTCAGAAATAGTTTCACATCTTCTTCTAGTTCTACTTCTAGTTAATTTCAGAAACGTACAAGTTTCAATCTCTGTGGATTTGACCTTGGTTTTACCAAGATTATTACTACATCGCGACCCTACACTTGAGGTTGTAAACAAGTTTTTGGCATCGTTGTTGGGGATTGACGATTGCATTTTCTAGATTTGATTATTTTTGGAATTAGGTTAAGATCAGAATTTTTTTACTTTTTAGTTTTAGGTTAGAATTTTTTCAGAATTATTTTAGAAACTAAGCTTTCTATTTCTAGGTTTAAAAACTTTTTTTTTTGTTTTTAGAAACTAATTTACTATCTAATTCTAGAATAAAAACTTTCCTAATTTATTTTTACAAACTAATATTTTATTTTTTAGAAACTTTCCTAATCCGTTTTTAGAAACTAATTTCCTTTCCTTTTTCTATTTTTAAAAACTTACTTTCTATTTTAAAAAATTTTCCTTTTTCTTTTTTTTTAGAAACTAGGTTGCTTTCTTAATTCTGTTTTTTTAGAAACTAATTTCCTTTCCTATTTCTTTTTTTAGAAACTAACTTTTATTTCTATTTCCATATTTAAAAACTTTGCTAATTTTTTTTTAGAAGCTAACTTTTCTTTCTATTTCTAGATTTAGAAACTTTCCTAATTTATTTTTAGAAACTAACTTTTCTTTCTATTTCCATATTTAGAAACTTTCTTAATTTTTTTTAGAAACTAATTTTTCTTTCTATTTCTAGATTTAGAAACTTTCCTAATTTGTTTTTAGAAACGAACTTTTCTTTCTATTTTTGTAGATTTAGAAACTTTCCTAATTTTTTTTTAGAAACTAATTTGTTTTTAAGACTAACTTTTTGTTTTGTTTTTAAGTTAGGGTTTTTTCTGATTTATTTTTAGAGACTAACATTGTTTTCTGTTTTGTAAGATCCTAACATAGAACTTTCCAAACCGGTAAACTCCTTCTAACTTCTCCTCTACTAACTTTCTATATTGTTGTAGGATTATTTTTTTTTGATATTTTATTTTAGGATTAGGGTTTCACTATGTTGTACATGCAATAGTGGAAACATCAGTATGCTGAGCTAGTTTTAGAGAATACGAGAAATTCTGAAGGCCTATCAGATGATTATGGTAGGAAACAACCTATGTCTCAAAATTTTTCTGAAACCATTATCGAAAACCAACCAAAATATAATGCTCCACCAGTTAAGAAGTCCTTACGTGATCATAAGTAGGAAAATAATTACACCCCATAGATTAAGAAAACAGTACGTGATTGTTGGGGTTATCATAATTATGCGAGTGAGAACTATTATCACCCATCAAACAAGAAGAAAACAATGAGAGATTATATAATGGGTGATGATATATACCAACAACCATCAAACTCTCCACTTATGACCCATATGACTATGATCAGTGAAAACATCAACATTAGAGAGATGAACCAACAATTGATTATAGTGACTATTCTCTTGGATCCTCTACCTTTGAAATTCAAACAGAAACGATCCAAGAGGATTCATGTTTGAATTTCATAGACTATCAAGAACAGTTTAACCAATTTGTCACAGGCATGATGAAATCATTGAAAGCAATTGAATTGCGCCTTGATAAGGTTGAAGAGGCTAGGTTATCACAATCTCAACCCAATCTAGAAACACGATGTGAGGAAAGTGATCCTAACTCACTTGTGGAGTACTGAAATTGAGGATGAAGAGTTGGATTATGTTAACGAGCATACAGCTTAATCCCGAAAAGTTGACCTCGATGATTGTCCAAAGAAATGATCAAGAGACATAGGTGTCTTTCAAATATAATGATACTGACACGCTCCAGTCATATGACACACTTGACTTCAATGAGGAGGAAGTGGCTTGTTTATTCGGGCCTCAACTCAACCTAAGAAAACAGTGTGAGGAAAGTGATCTCATCCCACTTGTGAACTGTACTGAATTAGAAAATGATAAGTATTGGGACGAGAATCATGAGTTTACAGCCCAATTTTCCCTGAAATCGATCTCAATTTTGGCCCAGGTAAATGATCAAGAGGTACAGGAAGTTGTCGACCACAATGATCTCCTCCACTCATCTGACATGTCTTTTTTAAATGTGGAGGATGAGCCCTTTTTAACTAACCCTTCCAACTCTTTTGAGGCGTATTTAGACTACTTCCCTGATTTGGATGATGATTTGATTAAGGAGATAGATGACTCACTTAATACGACTCCAATATTTGAAACTACCCAACAGAGGCCACCAATTGAGCAGTCATCCCATGATAATAAAAAGCCTTTATTGATTGGTATTAATGAACATAGTCTTCACATCAATGCACCGTTAAAAGTCCGATAACCGCAAAACTATAAGGTTATGACCACCTTACTGGGCTTGACAACCATCGCGAGAATCGAACCCAAATAGTACCTAGAAATGCACAACTTAAGCCTTGAGCGAAGTGTGTGAGAAACGCGAATATCTTTAGAAAATAAACTCAAACTTAAGTAATTTGGGCCATTCGCTTGTGGGCGAAATTGAAGAGTTCAGACCGTAAGATTTTGACCCAAATACACCCATGGATCAGGAAAATTTTTCTGCACCCATTGGTATACTTATGGCCCTGATCGAGTAACGATGACCGTTGATCTGATACGGGTCCTTTACAGCCGATCTGTTTGTTAGATCGCCCCATAAACATAGTCCAGACATAGATCCATCATCAAGGAACTTGCCTTGTGATGTATGTGAGAAATGGACCTTCTCAGGGGTCCCGTTTGCCCGAAACAGATGCCTTTTGGCTGTAACCCAAGTATACCATGGCCCTGGGGCCATTGACATCAGTTCTGGGCCTATATAATGCCCTTAAACCACCCCTCTTTCATTCCATACGATTTTCTCAAACCCTAGGTGAGAGAAGAGAGAAAAGAGGAGGAAAGAGTGAGGAGAAGAGAGAGAGATAGGGAGATCGTTACTGGGATTCACTCCCACGACTCCATACGCCGAATCGCCACCCCACCATCGCTACGCCGTCGATTCCAACTTCGATTTGGGTAAGAAATCCTAACCCTAATATTGATTTAGGAATCCAAATAGAGTAATCGACGTAATAGCTAACATGTTTCGTGATTTAGGTAGTCGTTGTTCTGTAGACAAAAGCGTAAGTTTCCAACTGAGTTCGAGACGAGTTATCCGACGAAAGGTGCGGACTATAAACGTTTAGGTTATAGTTTTCAAGGCTTTTAATGTCAGCAATAATTTATGTCTAACTTGATTGTTACCATATGATATTAGCTACGACGTTTTCGATATATCATGTATGTGTAAACTAGGTTGTATACTAAAATGCATTCCATGTGTAAACTAGGTTAAAATGTTTGAATGCATAGGAAATTATGATTTATGCATCCCATGACTATTAATCTAGAATTCATGTTTGTTGTACGTATGATAACTCCTTGGTGAAAGAATTTACCATAATATGTGTTATAACTAATTTATTATATGTATATTGAAATGTGTAGTCTAGGTGTTTGATAAAATGTCTGAATGAGAAAATGTTTGTTGAAATGTATTTAATGAGGGTGTTGAGATAGGATTCTCAATTTCCTTATCTATAGTTACAGTTTCCTTCATGTAACCTATCTTGCTATTACGTGATTTATGAATGAAATGTCTATGTATGATAACATGTGCAATATGGTTATTAAAATGCTCGAATAAGAATTGTATTTGAATTGGTTGTTAAATGTTATTTTGACTATTATATGTGATTACCTATTGTAATTGAGTATGATTGAGACTACTACGTAGTCCAGGCAATCGATAACGGTTCCCAATTGAGTGGTCGAACTAGATTCGCTACATTGGATACGTTCGATGAATCAGAGTCGTACGATGATTATTGACAGTGGTTAAGCCACGTGGAGTGCTCATGCGCTCCATGTCGATTAATTTAGCGTGCGCTCATACTAATCGAACTTGTCAAATAACCCGATTGGCCTATTGTGTGTTTACCATGTATGGACGCTATTGCTTGAATCTAAGGTACCACTTACCAATGTAAAGCCCGTTTCAACCTTAGAACCACGATTCGCTAAAACTCATGAGCCGGGTATGGTGGTATGGGACATCGTGGTCGAGCTATCGGCTTACGCTGGGGTGAGAAGTCTCCCCGTAGTGTCTAGTGAGCAACCCAAACTCTTGAGCTGAATACGGTAGTATGGGACACAGTATTCGATCTGTCGGCCTACGCTAAGGTAACGAGCCCTCCCGTAGTGACCTCGAGTATAAACTAGGCCTACGCTGAGGTGACGAGCCTCCCGTAGCAACCTAAACTTGCCTATCCACTGCTTTTCAATTAGGGTTGATTTTACCCTATAACTTGCATATCATATGTGATTAACTAGGATTAACGACCCTAGATGGATCATCGTTTGGGTAAATGATAAAAGGGAGGTACCTTATGTCACGCCCCGAACTCGGAAACCAGGCTCACAGAATTCCTGATCGCTGAATCCGGCGCCGACAACCTTCGTAGAACCCCATTCTCAGACCCCGGCACCCATTCACCAGGTTCCGATCTTGGGATACTCTAAGGAGGATTTTTAATCATCAGTCTGAGTCATAATGAGCATAACCAAAAGCATAACCCACAAACAATAACCACAAGAACACCACCACAAAATTCACTATGATAAAAAAACTTTTGAGTACAATGCGACTGAAAGGGAAAATACAATATAACAAAAGAAACAAAACTCCAGAAGCTCGGCTGCACGGTCCAACTACAGCGAGACTATGGCTGCGACTGCGTCCTGGTGTCACCTGCATGCATCAATCGTGCATAAGCTTATAGAAAGCTTAGAGGGTGGTGTAAGTATGTGCGCAATATAAGCGTGCTCAAAATGCAAGGTCAGAGTAATGCGGAATCATGGTGATGAGTACATGATTACAATCAGCCGTACCAAGGCTATGCGGTGCAATATATGAATGTCATCGACCATAACACGGCCATGCGATGCGAGATGCAACTCAGGCATGTCAATCCTCATTATGTATCAATACAGTTCTCATTTTAGATAATCACTAGGGTTCAATACACTCCAAATGACATTGTCGCTCTCCTAGCCGCACAGTCCAAGTGAGCGTAAGAAACCTCACTATCCGCCTAGCCAATAGTCTGCCAATACCTATCCGGCACGTCAATAGCGGACCCATTCGCGAGCTGGTCAAACTCAGCCTAGTATTGCCCCCTACCCTCGGGCGAGTAAGGCCACACTCCTTTCCAACCGACCACGACACAATGGGAGACGCGGCCTCCTGGTATTCGGCCCTCGTGCGCTCACATATCCACTCGGTCTCAACGTTGGAGTCATCCTCTGGTACCATCGGGTTTAGGAATTTTCACCCAGGGACATCTATGGTGCCCGTATGCTAGAACCAAATATTTTCGGTATCCAATCCTGCCATCCACGATGTGTCTGTGGAGGCTATGACCCTGATGTGGCTAGGGCATACAGTAACTACAATCACACAAATGCAAGTGCATGAATCACACTATCAATCATGCAAGCAGTCCTGCGTGTACCATGCACTTATATGAGGCAACTCCACCTATTAGGGAGCCCATAAACAGTCTGCCCGAAGGCATATGCTATGATCGGTCACTCCTCACATCAGGCACACATATAATGCGAATGATCATGAATCATGGATCTATACTAAACATATATAAAGAGATGGGCTCTGTGCATAACGGAGATGGGCCTAGACGGCCTACTTACCACAAGTATGGGCCTATCAGTGGGCCTTAGGGAGAGTTATAATGCGGACATTTAACCAACATTATCCATTTAATGTGGACGTCAAACCAGCATTGCTCCCAAGGCGTGGCCCGTTACAAAATCAACACACATACCATGGTGGAATTACACTACATTGGGTCTTATGTACGTCCTTTTGGGCCTTGACCCGTGGGCCTCCAGTACATCAAATGGGCCTCATACATGGGTCTCGTATATACATATCAAGGTGGGCCTCAATGACGGGCCACAATTGCATCAACATGGGCCTAGTCACATGGGCCTTGCATTCCTCAAGTGGGCTACACCAGTGGGCCTTGTATACATTACAATGGGCCTCATAGCATGGTAAAAAAAAAATCTAAATGATTGGACGGGTTGGATGAAACACAAGCATCATGGTGGGGCCCGCTCTAATGGAGGGTGTGGTCTTCAATACATACATAAGTGGGTCCCATGTGGGGCCTACCATAATGTTTATTTTTCACCCAACTTAGGGCCCAACAAATGTTTATTTTCCACCCAACTGTTCATAAAACCACGTGGACCAAGGTAGGGCCCACTGTAATATTTATTTGCTACCCAACCGTTCAAAGGGTCACGTGGACCTGGGCTAGGGCCCACTGGACTGGGGCCCAGTGCAATGTTTACTCTCCACCCAAGCTGTTTACACAGCCAGGGAGCCCACGGTGATGTTTATTTACGTCCAACCTTTTTAAAAGGCCACGTGGACGGTGGATGTGGGGCCCACCGAAATGTGGTTCACGAATCCAGCCCATCCATTATGTGGGTCCCATCTGGCTAACGGTCCAGCCCAAGTTTCAGCAACATCCAAAACTCAGGTAGGCCCCGCCAAATGATTTTATATGTTTTGGCATGTTTTCACATGATTTTAAATGGTGTGGCCCACATGAGTTCCTTATAAAGCTGATTTTTGGGATGGACGGCTGGTCCATGGGGACCCATCAAATGCACGGTGTTGATCGTCGAAACGCATCAAAGTGGGGCACACAGCTGGGGCCGTGAGCCCCAGCCCCTCCGTCCGTCAGGACGTCCAGCGCAGGCAGCGCCTGCGCCTGTTGTCAGTGGCGACAGCAGTTGCTGCTTTGTTGTTTTTTTTTTTTTGAAAAAAATCATTTTTCTGTGGTTTTCCACAGGCAGGGCCCACATCAGCAAGATCCACACCATTCATTGGCCCCTGTGGCTCGATACAAGTCTATCGAGACCAATATTGAGTAGTTTTCTGATATACAGAAGCATCGGGATGTATTTCAATGGTAGAAGACTTGTTCGCTATGCTATGGCCCACCATAAGCTCAGATTGAGATCATTTTTCGGCTCAACACCTAAAATGATCTGAGGAAGAGGATGGACGGCTTGGATTTGACTTATACATCAGGGTGGAGCTTGCATGAGAGGCCCACCACTTCTTTCTCTCTTTTTTTTTTTAAGTACACGCCCATGCCAGTTAACACTTCACCGTTGCCAACGTCCAGCGTCTAGGGACGCTGGACGACTTACATAATCACTTCATTGTGGTGGGTCCCACGTGGACGTGGCCCACCAATATAAATACATATACATATAATATATATCTTATATTATGTATATATATATAAATACATATTATATTATATATTATATACATATATTATATATAAAATATAACATATATGTATATATATACATATATATACATATATATATATATATAAAGATGCATTGGGCCCATCCAAACAGTGGATGGTGTGGATCATCACCTGTAATAGAGTGGGCCACACCGTCTGATGTAAATGGACGGGGTAGATATAACACATCTTGGTGGGATCCACACCATCACAACAAGAGAGAGAGAGAGAGAGAGAGAGAAATATACGATGAGATAGAGAGGAGGGACCCCGCCACTATGGGCCCTCCATTGATACAACACATACATCAAAATGGGTCCCACAACAAGTGGGCCCTAAAGATCAAGATTTCAACGGTGGATCACCCACCTCGTTGGCCTCCTTCTTGATCCCTTGGCTTCAAATGCACCTTGCCTATGCTTTGGATGGTGGATGATGGGAGATTAATGGTGTGGATGAGAGATGGGAGGGTGTAGATGGAAGATGGAAGGTGGGCCACACTTGAGAGGGAGAGGAAGCTTGGACGTTTGAGAGGCTTGAGTTGCTTGGAGATTTGAGAAATGAGAGAGAGAGGGGGGTGATATGGATGGGTGATGGTTTGGGTTGAAAAATTGTAAAAGGGGTATGGTTGTTGTTGAAAATGGGAAAAAGAGGAGTGGTGAGGTGGAAAGAGGGTAAACTTTTGAAAAAGGAGGGAATGGGTTGTAGTACTTGATGTATGGGATGCATTTATAGTTGATTGATGGGACTACTTGTAGAGATTCCCTCGAAATCCGCAACACGCGGTGTTTCTTCGGAATAAATGCAGATCGGCATCTTCTTGCCTGGGTATCGGTTCGGTGCGCAAGTCACGGCGTTGGAACCGCGATGACGACGCGGTCGCTATGATACAACTTTCGAATCAAGCAGACGTTGGTGCGCGGAACCTGGCTTAGGATCATGCGCAAACACCGAATACGGTGCGAAGGTTGCCGAAATTTGACCGGAAGGACCGCGGAAGCCAACGGAACAGTACGGACTAGGACACGGGTCTTACACCTTAGCTTCCCGAATCTACTGTATGAATAAGCCTAATCAAGAACTCGGCTAACATGTGTATGCACCGCATTGCATGTGCTTTAGCGATGAAGGCACGGTGGGAGTAGCATGTGCGACTGTGAGATGGTGTCGTTGAGGGAGTGCAGGCGAGGGCATGCATCATTACACATATCATTCTTGCATTAACCAAAGTAATTAGGAAATGTTTATTTTTTTGCCTTATCATTACTACTTGACTGAATTGATAACATGTTAACTTTTGCCTTATAGTACCACTGAGTTGGCCACTCATTCCCACCTTGGAATAGTGTTTTAAAACACCCAGACTCTGATTTAGATGCAGGTGATGGCGAAGTGTATACAGTGGAGTTGGACTTTATAGGAGAGGAGGAAGGATTCTCCTACGTTCAACTCTCAGACGAGTCTATGTAGAACCCGTGCTGATTCGACGGGATTACAGGGACTTATGGATTAGTTAGACATTTACACTTTGATATTTTGTAAATTTTGGAAACATTCATGTATAAATTCAGCCTGTTAACATACTCATACTCTGGAGGTTGTGAAACACTTATATACTTTATATATCTATCTCAGTCTTCAGCTTGCCTAATTATATTAACTTTGGAGTCTGATATATTGATTTAGTATAATCTCACTCATGTTTAAGTGCACTAATATGGACAACATTTAATCATCATTATCTATGTTGCATTAGTGATGGGTTGGAACTCGGGAGTTGAGCTTTGCTTGACCCCCGATTTTCGGGGCGTTACACAACATAACATAATCCAGTGCTTAGCTACCTATCTTTTGTCCCTCATGGATGCTTATATATATATATATATAGACATTTTCTTTTTTACTTTTAGTGTAATTCATTTTCATCTGCGCTAAGCTTTAGATTGCAAGGAAGACTTTAATCTAGAAATCCTTCCGTTTACAAACATGTTTTTGGATCTGAAAGAAGTTAGTTTAGTTTCTATTGATGATCTCGCCCAATGTTTATGTCTGATATGACTGCGCTAGATCCAACGACTCAAATGATGCCACATAGTATCGAGATCTCAATAAGATATGGGCAGATGATTTCTTCAACTACCCTGATGGCTGAAAAAAATCAGAGTTTACAAATTCGTGAGTTGGACAAAAAGGGTAAGTCCGGCTGGTTATAATGATAATACATGTGTCATATATCCTGCTCGTGTTGCGAAGCCAACTAATCACTATGGTGGCCTCATGACCGAAGTTGGGTTTTGACCAAAACACAATCACAAAAAGTGACACATTTGACCGATGTACCATACATACATACTAACCACTAGAAGTTTGACCAAAACACCATACATACATACATACCAACGACCGAATTTCAAACCAAACACCTATGAAGTTCGGTCTCCAGGGGGTGATGAACAAAATGCCAACCTCACTGGCGTCTCGCCTATGAAGCTTGGTTCAAGCCGAGTGACGAACAAATCATCGTACCTATTGCAGCTGATTGTAAGTGTAATTATTATAAATCATTAATAAAGTACTTTCAACCAATTATCTTTTTTTATTGTTTCATTGTTGAACTAAGATTACAATCATGCCAATATTAAAGCTCCTTTGGTCAAAAAATAAAAAGAATTTCAATAAAAGGATAAACCTTCCCTTGGCAAATTATCTAATCTTTGTTATAAATGATAGAATATTGGGCCAATCCATACTCAGTCTATATCAATATCATAAGGGGTCATATGGCTCCATGGATTTTAGGGGGTTTGAGGGGATTTCAAATCCCTGATATGTTTAGCGGTTTCAAATCCCTTAAGAGGGGGTTTCAAATCGAAGGTGAAAGCTTGTATTACATCTAAAATCCTTCCAAGAGTTGCATGTGTAACATGTGTGTCACTAGATTATTAATCTATTGGGCACATGGCCCCCCGATGATATCTCAAAACAATTAGGTTATCAATTACATCACTACAATTACTTTAATACAGTGATATGCATCATTCAAACATTGTCCCCGTAAATCAACGGCTAAAAATCATTGGTTGGTCACTTAGATGTGATCTTGTGCTTGGCCCGTTCAAGACTTAGAATTTCATCACTTTCATGCAAAGTACATATTTCAACGGGCTTATTACAGTTATTATGCCAAACATTACATAGCTACTTTTAATTTAGTAATTAAATTCAAACCCAAGTAAATATGGTATGCATAGCTACTTTTATATTAAAGGAGTGCCGAATTCAGTGCTAGTAGGATCTCAAACCCAGGGGATTCCAAATCCACGCTCGCAAAGTGGCCCTTTAGCAGAGAGTATGGTGTTGTCAGATGAGCATGTCACTTTTCTCTGTGGTACAATGCTCGGTCCAACGGGTTGTACAGAACCTTTGGGTTTTCAGTCTGTGCAAGTGACGCAGGGATGAACGTGATGAGGATAACTACCCCGAATCCACGGAGCTTCTCTGGACTCCTCACAGAGACTTCTCGAATCCACGAGGAAAAGAAAGCAGAAAATAGAAATAAATTCTAATAAATTCGAAATTGATTAATTGATGAATAAAAACGAGTTCACAACCCTTTAAATAGGGCTACCAAGCAATGGGAAAGAAATTAGAAGAAAACTACAACTCAAACTCTTAGAATCCGCGACTTACTATAAATAGTAAACTTACTATTTATAGACGGTCGTGATGTCTACTAGTGCGCAAGGTTTTCGGCCAAAAATAGTAAGTGTCCTATTTGGCTTCACCAAACCGTTCTCCTAATTATTCTAAGCTCTTTTCACGTTGGGCGCAACTCCTAAAGCCCGACGGATGAAGAGTTATAATCAAACTAAAACTTACTATTTATAGTAAAAACGAAATTAAAACAGGGAAACGACCATCAATCCAGGGGTTTTTTGCAATTCCGGCTGCGCAACCCGGCGTAGCGGGGTTGGTTGGCTTCAGTAGCTCGTTCTACCCCAAAATCATATATTTTACGTCAGATAACTCATTCCGGATTGCAAGATACGCCCGATTTAAGGTTCGATGGTCTGGATCACTTCTGTCGTCGACCGGGCCTTTTCTGATCCATCTTAGCCATGTAATTGTCTGCGACCCGCTCTACATCAGCAAGTGGCAGGGCTTCAGAGATCCAAAACAGCAGACGTCATGGGCCTCAGTGGAATGGTCCATGCACCAAAAATCACCCAGATTAGAAGATCCTGGTTGTAGAATATCTGGCAGTTGCATGTGAAAAGATGCTGGGTACATCTGATCAAGCAATGTGGATGGGACCCTAACCGTGGGGCCACCTCGATGTATGCGTTGTATATCTATACGGTCTATCCGTTTTGCCAGATGCTTTATGGCGTGAGCCCAGAAATGAAGCAGATCCAACAAATCTCAGGTGGACCACATCACAAGCAGTGTTGAGAATGACCATTAAAAACTTTTTGTGGGCCATAAAAGTTTTGGATCAAGCTGAAATTTTTGTTTTCCCTTCATCCAGGTCTGAGTGACGTTATCACTAGGTTGGATGGCAAATAAAAATTACGGTGGGCTTTAGGAAATTTTTAATGGTAGGCCTTCAATGACCACTATTTCCAGCGGTGTGCTCCACTAGAGATTTGTATCTGCTTAATTTTGAGTCATACCCTAAAATGATCTAGAAAAACGAATAGACAGCATAGATATATAACACAAACATTGAGGTGGGCTCCATGGTCAGGGTCCCATCCAGAGGGCCCGAAGCTAAGTCCCGTCTCCTATGGTAAGGTGAAGATTCTTCCAATATGTGGAAAGATTTTGCATATGTGGTGCTAGAGCTGTACACGAACTGGGTTAGCTCAGATAACTTGGTCGACTTAGACTTGAAAAAGCTCAATGCAGCTTGTCTTTAAATTGAATTTGAGCCGAGTGGAGCTAGCTGAACTTTTGAACTCGAAAAAAATTCGAGCCAAGTTTGAGCTAGACCAAGTTCTATTCAGCTAGTTCGAAACTTGACTCGAACTTAACTCGGTTCAAATCGGTTCGACTCGGATCGGTTTCACTTAATATAAATGTTTTATAAATATTTAAATCAATTATATATATATTAAAATTTTTAAAACTTAAAACTCAGTTGGCTCAAACTTGAACTCGGCTTGAATGACTCCAGCTGGTCCAAACTACTGACCAGCCAAGCTGGGCTAGGCAGCCAGGCTTGAAGACCAAGCTGAGTCGAGTTCTAGCTGGGGTAGCGTGTTGGTTGAGCCAAGCTCGACCCGGTTCGGCTCGTGTACAGCTCTACGTGGGGCCCACAATACTAGCAGTACTGGTTCATCAGAACATAAGCCCCACTTACCTAATTGTCCCACTGAAAGCATTTTAAAGGTTCTGTACAAACTTCTACCCGTCATTTGAATTTTAGTTTTTGGAAGGCCTGGATCTTTGGACAGAGTATGCACCATCTTTCAATACTGACAAATGGGGAGGATTCGTTAACCCACACCATTGATCTTTGTGTTCCACGATGCTGGGGCAGTTCCCAGAAGTTTCTTGATGATGACATCTTGACCTTTCAATTCGTACCCTCCAGATAGACGGTTAAGAAAAGGAAATACAGCAATGGCACGCATTCGACTGAAAAAGTCCCTAAAATTGCTCGTTGGATTCTCCAATTTTC
Source organism: Magnolia sinica (assembly GCF_029962835.1). NCBI lineage: Eukaryota > Viridiplantae > Streptophyta > Magnoliopsida > Magnoliales > Magnoliaceae > Magnolia > Magnolia sinica. The sequence continues at coordinate 77,377,849 of NC_080579.1, read as the reverse complement.
CATATCTTTGGAGAGCGCGGATCCTCTGCCTCCCGGAGGCAGGAACTCCCTGCCTCCAGCGTTTTCATTGGTCAACGTTACTATAAGTGCCACGTTTTCAGATTTTTTTAATATATTAAAAAAATTACGTTATACTTCTAATTACGTTTAATAAGAAGTATAACGGAGACGTTAAACGGAAGTGGCTTGCGTGCTGAGTAAATCAGTATGATACGCGTACTTGGTAAAGTCTGTGGAGCCCACCGGCATTCCTGCATTGTATCAACTCCATCCATCTTTTTTATCATCTAATTTTAGGATTTTAAAACAAAAATTATTCATATCCAAAGATCAAGTGGACCACACCACCTGAAACAGTGTGAATTGAATTCTATCATTGAAAAGTTGTTGGGGGCCACAGAAGTTTTATATCAAGATGATATTTGTTTTTTCCATTCATCCATGTATTTGTGATCTTATGAACAGTTTGGATGAAAAATAAACACCATTGGGGGTTTAGAAACATTTCAATGGTGAAAATCAATACTTCTACTGTTTCCTTTGGCATGGTCTATTTGAGCTTTTGATATACTTTAGTTTTGGGCTCAACCCCTAAAATGATCTGAAAAAACGGATGGACGGCGTGGATAAACCACATGAATTCATAGTGGGCCCAATAGAGTTTACTCAGTATGATAAGACTCGGTATGCAATCTGATTTAACGTGTCTAATGGGTATGCGGATTTCCTGCCAAAGCCTTTTGCAGTAAGATCCTGCACGAGGATTCCAGATGGGCCCACTGCAACGTTTATGATAAATCCAACCCGTTCATCCATTTTTAAATATCATTTTAGGACATAATATTAAAACTAAGGTATATACAAAACTCAAATGGGCCACACGAGAAGAAACAATGGGGATTTAGTGTCCACCGTTGAAATATTTATATGGCCACAAAAGTTTTGCATCGGTCTAATATTTTGGTGTTTTCACTTCATCCTAGTAAAAATGACCTTATAAACAGTTTGGATGGCATATAAACATCAAGACGCCTAGGAAGGTTTCAACGGTAGGAATTTCTTTCTCCACTGTTTCATCTTGTATGACCCAGTTGAGTTTTTGATCATCCTAATTTTTAGTTACATGTTTTAAAATGAGCTCTAAAAATGGATAAATGGATTAGAATTCTTATAAACATCACAATGGACCCCACCATACATCCCAGCATTGGAACTTCATGCAAAAGGCTTTCCCCGGTGAATCCGCGTCCACGGTTTCCATTGGAAACGGACTCGCTACTCCCCTGGCACTCGGTGCTATGTGGGCCCACCATGATGTATGTGTTTCATCCATGCCGTCCATTTATTTTTCTAGATCATTTTATGGTCTGAGACCAAAAATGAGGTATAACCCAATCTCAAGTGGACCACATTACATGAAACAGTGTTGAATGAACGTTGACCATTAAAAACTTTTTGGGGGGCATAAAAGTTTTAGATCAAGCTGATCTTTGTTTTTTCCCTTCATCTGGGTCTTTATGACCAAACCAACAAAGTGGTTGTCAAATAAACAGTATGGTGGGCCTTAGGAGGACTTTAATGATGGATATCCAATCACCATTGTTTTCCTATGGTGTGGTCCATATGAGATTTATATCCATCTCATTTTTTGGATCAACCCCTAAATTTATATGTAAAAATAGATTAATGGAATGGATGAAACACATATATCATGGTGGGGCCCACAGAGTACCAACCACCACCACCACCGGGCTGGTGGTAGGGGGAGTAGCCAATCCGCTTTCATTTTCATTTGAGATTCAGTGCCACATTGAGCAGTGAGACTCGCTACTGAAGTGATGTCACCTATTTATATGGGTTCCACTATGATGTATGTTTTGTATCCACACCGTCCATGCATTTAGAGAGATCATTTTAGGGCATGAGCCAAAGAATGAATCATATCCAAAACTCGAGTGGACCCCACCACAAAAAACAATGGAGAGAGTTATGCCCACCATTTATTACAACTTAATCCAATTCAAACATCGTCACTTTGTCTACTGAACCCTGTCACTTTGTACTGCAACCCCGTCACTTTATTTGCTGAACTCTGTCACTTTGTATTGCAACCTCGTCACTTTGTCTAGTGAACCCTGTCACTTTGTACTACAACCCCATCACTTTGTCTACTGAACCCTGTCACTTTGTACTGCAACCCCATTACTTTGTCTACTGAACTCCGTCACTTTGTACTGTAACATCGTCACTTTATCTATTGTACCCCGTCACTTTGTGCTACAACCTCATCACTTCGTCTACTGAACCCCGTCACTTTGTACGGCAACCTCATCACTTCGTCTACTATACCCCATTACTTTGTGCTACAACTCCGTCACTTTGTCTACTGAACCCCGTCACTTTGTGTTGCAACCCGGTCACTTTGTCTACTGAACCCAGTCACTTTGTACTGTAACCTCGTCACTTTGTCTATTGAACCCCATCACTTTGTACTGCAACAATGTCACTTTGTCAAATAACCCGTCACTTTGTTTATTGAAACCCCGTCATTTTATTTGACAAGCCGCTACTTTATCTAGTGAAATCTTCTCACTTTGCACAGTAGCATCATCACTTTGTCTAGTTGAACAAAGTCATTTTATTCGAAAACTCATCATTTTATCAAGCAAAACCCTATTTTCCGAGAATCTGTAACTTTATCTAATGGAACCCTATTTTCTTTGTCTCGTTTAACCTGATTACTTTGTTTAGTGGAATCATGTTGCTTTGTCGAGCAACCTCGTCACTTTGTTTAATATAACTTTGTCACTTCGTCTAATAACCTCGTCACTTTGTCTAATGAATCTCATCATTTTGTCGGTGGCCCCACATGATTTAAGGCGCACGTTAAATTGTGCCCTATATAATGTAGGTTAGAGGTGGGCATCGAGTTGATTCAAACCAAGTTAGGGCCGATCCAACTCGATTCAGTTTTGAAATAGGCTTGACCCGAACTCGACCTGACTCGGTACGGAGTCCAACATGCCTAACCCGATCCAAGTCCGGGTCTGTCCTAGACTAATTCGGACTGAATCTGACCCGATCACAAGTGCCGATTCAGGTCAAGTCTTAAAATAATATGAGAAAATAGATGAATGGAGTAAATATACAATGCATAGATCAAGGTGGGCCCACGGTGAGGATCCTACGAACATCACTCATCTTGTGCCGCAGCTAATTTTCCTTGCTAATCAAGGAGATTTTGTAAATATATTTTTTTATCTTATAAAATTGTCATGAGATGACATGACCTAATCAAATTTTAGAAGAAAGAAATTAAAGGTGGATTAGTTGAGTAGCTAGACTCGCTACTGAAGTGACACCACCAAGTTCTGTGGGGCCCACCATGATGTACGTGTTGTATCCATATTGTACATCCATTTGGAGAGATCATTTTAGGGCATGATTAAAAGAATGAGGTAGATCCAAAGCTGGAGTGAACCCCACCATAGAAAATAGTGAGGAGAGTGACGTCTACCATTGAAGCCTTCCTAAGGTCCACCGTGATTTTTATTTGAGATATAACCTGTTCATAAGTTAACACAAATATTGAAGAAGCATAAACACAAATATCAGCTTGATCTTAAACTTTTGTGGCCCTTAGAAGTTTTTAATGGTGAGCGTACTCTCTTCACGGTTTTTTATGGTGGGGTCCATCGAGTTTTGGATCTGATCCATTCTTTGGCTCATGCCTTAAAATGGTCTCTCCAAATGAATGGACAATGTGGATACAAAACATACATCATGGTGGGACCGACATAACTACATGACGTCACTTTAGTAGTAAGTCTCGCTACTCAACCTGTGCATTGAATCCCTAAATGAAAACTTAAATAAAAATCACAATGAACCTTAAGTTAACATAGACATTAAAGAAGGGAAAACACAAATATCAGCTTGATGGAAAACTTTTGTGACCCTTTGAAGTTTTTAATGGTGGGCATGACTCTCTCCACTGTTTCTGTGTTCGGGTCCACTCAAGTTTTGGATTCGATTCATTTTATGGCTCATGCCCTAAAATGATCTCTCTAAATGGATGGACAGTGTGGATACAAAACATACATCATGGTGGGTCCCACATAACTAGGTGACATCACTTTAGTAGCAGTCTCGCTACTGAATCCTCAAATAGAAGGTAGCTGATTGTGGGAACGGATTGACTACTCCCCCTGCTACTAGCCTGGTGGCTGGTGGTTATCCATTTTTACATATAATTTTAACGCTTTATCCAAAAAATCAGAGGTATATAAATCTCATATGGACCACACCATAGGAAAACAATGGTGATTGGATAACCATCATTAAAGTCCTCTTAAGGCCCACCATACTGTATATTTGACATCCAATCTGTTGGTTTGGTCATAAAGACCCAGATGAAGGGAAAAAACAAAGATCAGCTTGATCCAAAACTTTTATGGCCCCCAAAAAGTTTTTAATGGTCAACATTTATTTAACATTGTTTCATGTAATGTGGTCCACTTGAGATTGGGTTATACCTCATTTTTTGTCTCAGACCATAAAATGATCTAGAAAAATAAATGGACGGCATGGATGAAACACATACATCATGGTGGGCCCACATAGCACCGGGTGGCAGGGGAGTAGCCAGTCCGTTTCCAGTGGAAACTGTGGACGCAATTCACCGGGGAAAGCCTTTTGCATGAAGTTTCAGCGTTGGGATTTATGGTGGGGTCCACCGTGATGTTTATAAGAACTTCAATCCATTCATCCATTTTTAGAGCTCATTTTAAGATATGTAACCAAAAATTAGGATGATCAAAAACTCAAATGTGCCATACAGGATGAAACAGTGGAGAAAGAAATTCCTACCATTGAAACCTTCCTACGCGTCTTGATGTTTATATGCCATCCAAACTGTTTATAAGGTCATTTTTACCAGGATGAAGTGAAAACACCAAAATATTAGACCAATGCAAAACTTTTGTGGCCATATAAATATTTCAACGGTGGACACTAAATCCCTACTGTTTCCTCTCGTGTGGCCCATTTGGGTTTTGTATACACCTTAGTTTTGGTATTATGTACTAAAATGATATCTAAAAATGGATGAACGGGTTGGATTTATAACAAACGTCGCAGTGGGCCCATCCAGAATACTTGTACAGGATCTTACTGCAAAAGGCTTTGGCAGGAAAACTGCGTCCCAGTTAGACACGTGAAATCAGATTGCTTAGCGAATCTTATCGTACTGAGTAAACTCTGTTGAGCCCACTGTGAATTCATGTGGTTTATCCACGCCGTCCATTCGTTTTTTCAAATCATTTTAAGGGTTGAGCCCAAAACTGAAGTATATCAAAAGCTCAAGTAGAGCATGCCAAAGGAAACCGTGGAAGTATTGATTTTCACCATTGGAATGTTTCTAAGCCCCCAATGATGTTTATTTTTCATCCAAACTTCTTATAAGATCACAAAGACATGGATGAATAGAAAAAACAAATATCATCTTGATATAAAACTTCTGTGAGCTCCCAATAACTTTTCAACGGTAAAAGTCAATCCACACTGTTTCAAGTGGTGTGGTCCACTTGATCTTTGGATATGATTAATTTTTGTTTTAAAACCCTAAAATTAAATGATAAAAGAGATGGATGGAGTTGATACAATACACGAATGACAGTGGGCTCCACAGACTTTACACTTCACGCTTACCATACTGATTTACTCAGCACGCAACCCGCTTCCGTTTAACGTCTCCGTTATACCTGATATATTTAAAAAACGCTTCCGTTTAACGTCTCCGTTATACCTGATATATTAAAAAAATCTGATGACACGGCACTTATAGCGACGTTGACCAGTGAAAACGCTGGAGGCAGGGAGTTCCTGCCTCCGGGAGGCAGAGGATCCGCACTCATCTTTGGAACATCCATCCTCCATCCAGCATGGGATTCAACAGACTAACGGCCTGGATTACAGAACCATGGCCCCCACTCGTGTATAGTACTTAGGGGTGGTAATGGGCCGGCCCTTCTTGCCGAGGCTAATCATCAAGTGGGCCACCCTTAATAAGAACGAAGGGATGGTTTAAAGATGCTTGAGAGCCGTTCCCCTTCATAATAGATCATGCTTTAACGATCCAAACCATTCATAATATGTGACTGATGCTTAATTCGATGGTAACATGAGAAATTCTCCTATAAGATTATTTTAAACCTTTGATCAATTAATTTTTTATTAAGTTGGGCCCCACCAATTAAGCTACTAAGACATCTTTTGATTAGTGGTGACCATAGCATGTTTACGTACCAATCAAGTCCATTAATATATATTGGGCCGTTGGATAGATGGCATATGTATCAAATTTACATATATTAGACATTCCCATCCATCGATCAACGGCCATTCATTAGACATTCATATCTAGCAATAGATGGCTATTAAAAAATCATGAAAAAATGGAATTAATTAATAGATAAAGAAAATTAACGGATAAGATTGACCTGATGGTTTGATTTTTGAAACATAAGCAATTTTGATTGTGGCCCAACAGATAGATGGACCTGATTGATAATTCAACCGGCCATGTGCACCGGGCATCACCTGTTTTTCCGGATTGGGTGATTGCGGCCAATGGTTTTAATAGTCCCCTCGCAGGACTACAATTTAAAGTGGACTCGAGGCCATTTTCCCTACACAACCGACACAAGTGGACGCGGATATCCTGCTAAAGCCTGTGCAGGAAGTTCCTGCGCAAGGATGCTGGGTGGGGCCCGCTGATATGTTTGTGAGAAATCCATCCCGTCCGTCTGTTTTTCGAGCTCATTTTAGTACGTGCATCCAAAAGTGAGGTGGATATAACACTCAAATGGGCCACATGAGAGGAAACAGTGGGAATTCAGTGAGAACCGTTGAAGCATTCTTATGGCCATAAAAGTTTTGTATCGGGCTATCATTTTGGTGTTTTTACTTTATCCCATTGGGAATGACCTTAGAAACGATTTGGATAACTTATAAAAATCAAGTGGAGCTCAAGAAGGTTTTTCAACTGTGGGGATTTCTTTCCTAAATTTTCCCTTTCTTGTGATCCACTTGAGTTTTGCATCCACCTCATTTTATGAACGCACATCCTAAGATGTCGCAGAACGGATGAACGGAGTTGATTTCTCACAAACATTTCACCGGGCCCCACCCAGCATCCTTGCGCAGGAACTTCCTGCTGAAGGTTTCGCAGGAAATCCGCGTCCGACACAAGTAGGTATGCTGGGCCCACTTGCAAGACATTAAGCTAATTTGGGACACGGATTACGTATTGACAGTCTCGGTAGCGAGGTGGCTACTGAAAGTGCTACGTGGCCCCATTATGATGTATGTATCCTATCCACGCCTTCCATCCATTTATCCAGACTTCTTTAGCTCAAAAATGAGGCAGATCCAAATCTCACATGGACCACACCACGGGAAAGAGTGGTGATTGAACACTCATCATTAAAATCTTCTCATGGGCCACAAAAGTTTGGGATTAAGCTTATATTTGCCTTTTCTCTTCAACCGGGTGTGCGTGACCTAATCAACGGGTTGGATGATAAATATACATTTACACTAAGCCTTAGGAAGTTTTTAACCGTGGGCATTCAATCGCCTTTGTTTTCTTGTAGTGTGGTCCACTCAATATTTGGATATACCTCATTTTGGGGCCTGTGATCTTATAATGATCTGAAAAAAAAAAAAAAAAGATGGACGGCTCGGATAAAACACACACACAAATATACACCTATGCATATGCACACCTTTGCACACGTGTCATGGGTGTTAAATCCGAACGGTCCATAAGATGCGGAATCCCATGAAACCTCAGTGGGTGAATTTTCACCCTGATCTAAGATTCTGGTGGGCCTTAGCAAAGAGAGATTCAAATCAAGGGAAGAAACTGTTTGCATTTTTCATGACTCACTAAAGTTTTGGTTCAAAGTAAAAATTGGTACCAAAGGTTTCATGAGGTTCTGCTTCAGGTGGACCGTTCAGATTTTCGAGGTTCATCAGATATGATGAGTTCTCAAAAAAGTTTCGAAGTGGTTGGCATGTGAGCGTTCTGTTTTATATATATATATATATATATATATATATATATATATATATATATATATATATATTGCTGGGCCAACCGAACACTATCAGTGGCTACTTGGCGAGTGACGCTGTCCGCATGCAATTGGCTGATTTGGTCCCATCAGAGGTGTACATGAACTGACGGTTAGCTCGCTCGACTTGACTCAAAAAAGATCGATCCAACTCGGTTCAAAGTTGCATTTGAGCTGAGTTGAGCTGATTTTTTGAGCTCGAAAATGAGTTGGAGCTCGCCTAACTCGACTTGACTTACATCGAACCCAGCTCGAATCAAACTTGGATCGAACTAGTTCAGTGACCCAGTTACTTTGATATTGATGTTACTCACCAAGTGTTTGATGAAATGGCTTAAAGAAGTGTGGTTAGTGACAAGGAAGGTATGTAAATGAAACCAACCCCCTTTTTTTTGCTGACTTTTATGTTGTTTAGAAGGTATTTGATAAAATAGTAGTAAAACTATCGCTGCTGTATCAAATACTTGTAAATGAAACCACACCGTTCATCCATTTGGATAGATCCTTCTAGGGCATAAGGCAAAGAATAAGACAGATAGAAAGCCCAAGTGTACCCCACCAGAAAAAATATAAGTGGGGAATAAACGCCTACCATTGATAGAGGTTTTCTATCAAGCTGATATTTGCGTTTTCCATTAATCCATGTCTGCGTTAACTAATGAACAGATTAGATCTCAAATAAACATCCTGGTGGGCTCTAGGAAGGTTTCAACGGTGGATCTCACGGGGCGACAGCTCTAATCATAAACATCCTGGTGGGCTCTAGGAAGGTTTCAACGGTGGATGTCATGGGGCAACAGCTCTAATCAATGCAACTCCTTTACTTCTTCAGTCCGACGCATTTGACCGAAGCACTGTGCAGAGTATTTTTTATTTTCTTTTAAACACACGCACACACACCCCCACACATTCACGCTAGTGGGATTTCACCATCTATGGATACTGGAACCCTTGACCGGGTGTTGAAACTCCTGAGAGTCTACCACCCGAGCAGAGTATGCGAACATGCTAATGCTGTCAGCATTGGCAAGCGTGTAACTCAAACTAAACCGTTCAAATTGTGGGACCTACTGTAGATGGATAATAGACTCTGAAACAGAATCGATGGGCCCATCGTAACCTTTCATACTTGTAAGTTTGTTTGTTGAATTTGGACCATCGATCATTTTTCCTTAAACCGTCCATCAGATGACCACCCAATCAGTCTGTCAGGACAGATGTTTAGCATAAATTTTAGCTGATGATTCAGAGAAGTGGGGCCCACGATGTGGAATGTGCGATAACACGTAGGATTGCACAGTGCATGCATATGAACCATCGCACTCCGCTAAATTACAAAAGCGTTCGTCGCTTTGCTGTGGGTGATCTCTATCATTTTCTGCGACAGATCAGACGGTGATGGGAAATGGGGTATCTTTGCTTTGAAATCATTTTGAAAATGGGCAGACAGTGACGCTGAATGATCATATACAACCGTTGAACGGCTCTGAGCTTACCATGCTACAGTCTCTCCCACTAATCAAATGCACCAGATAAAGATTCAGTGCAACGCGGGTAGATTTGATTAGGCCACATGCCCTTGTGAGAGATAGGCCCACGGTTGCTTGTGCAGCGGCCCACCTCCCTCCCTCTCTCTTTGAAGGATCTGGCCAGTGGATTGATTTTTTATTGTTGAATGAGGACCGTTGGTGCACTCTTTTTATTCATCCATTCACGGGCCACAGAATGAAAGGTTTCTATTATCCTTCAACAGTGTATGTAAACCCCCGGAACATTGGGCCCCAGCTCTATGCGTACTGACCTAAATGGACACGTAGCTAGAGCTGTACACCAACCCAATTAGCTCCGTTAACTTGCTTGACTTGACTCGGATCGAAATAGAGTTCAAGCCGAGTTGAGCTGATTTTTGAAGCTTAGAAAAATTTTAAGCCAAATCCAAGCACGTCGGAGTTCAAATTGACTTGGATGAGCCAGTTCGGTGACTCGAATATTTTGAAATTGATATTGATATTGCTCACTAAGAGTTTGATGAAATGACTCAATAAAATATTGTTTCGGGTTCATACATTTTCTGCGAGATCAGCTGATGAGGAGGAAAGTATGAATATGAAACAAATCACTACAAAAAAATAAAAACATTACACGATAAAATTACTCTTGCATCTTGATTTTGATACTACTTACAAAGTGTTTGATAAAATATAATTGCTACGGATATTTTACAACCTTAAAAAGTTGAAGGGGCATTCAATGTGTTTTACAAAACTCGGAGCAGGCTTGAACTCGGCTGGATCTAGCTTGAGTTGTTGAATGAACCGAGCTGAGCCGGCTAGTCAGGCTCGTTGACTAAGCTGAGTCGAGTTGTGCCAAAGCGCGACTCGGTTCAACTCGTGCACAGCTCTGCACATAGCAAACGTTTGCAGAGATTGTGACCAGGAAGGCTACCGAATGAATAGGCTAGAAACTGATGATTGGAGAAACAAATCGAATCTATAGTTCTGTCTGAGATTGAATCTAGACCATTGCTCGGTTTTGAGCTAACCGTTTCTTTTGCAAGCTACTAATAAAGTAGCTGTCACAGGAGATGGCCTGTCAATGTGGTGGTCCACATATCAATCATCTTGATCACCACAATCATTTGACACGTGTACAGTGAGGAGGGAGTTGCATGGAACTTATGTGAAGGGCGCTGTATATTAGCAACCGGTATTACAATGGACGTTGGATACTTCAACCACGTGCCGGGTAGGCCCCACAGCGTTGAAAATGTGGTAACTAAGTACATCAGCTCATCATCTGGACATACATCAATGGACGGTTTTAGAAACTGCCAACTTCTTACGTCAAGACAAGCGCGCGTTGTCTCTTATGGGTGCCTCTGGCTATTTGTGTTTAGCGGATTAGGTGTTACCCTTACGGTGGGACCCACATTGATGATGTTCTGTATATCATTGCCGTCCATTCGTTTTTCCAGCTCATTTTAGGACTTCATCCCAAAAATTAAGCAAATAAAGATATCAGATGGACCACACCACATTAAACAGTGGTGATTGAACGTCCACTATTAAAATTTTCAAGGGCCCACCGTAATGTTTATTTGCCATAGGAACCGTTGATAAGGTGAAGAGGGTCTTAATGAAAGGAAAATACAAAGATCAGATTGATCTAAAACTTCTTTATCCCACACCACAGGAAAACAATAGTGATTGGGATATACACCATTAAAATCCTCCTAAGGCCCACTGTACTGTTTATTTGAAATCCAATCTGTTGATTAGGTCATAAAGACCCAGATGAAGGGAAACAATAAACATCACCTTGATCCAAAACTTTCATGGCCCCCATAATATTTTTAATGGTCGATGTTCATTCACCACTGTTTCCTGTAATGTGGTCCACTTGAGATTTAGATATACCTCAATTTTTTCCTGATAACATAAAATAATCTATAAAAATAGATGGACAGCATGGATGAAACACAAACATCATGGTGGAACCCACAGAGCACCGACCATCAGCCATTGGCTGGTGGCAGGGGGAGTAGCCAATCCGTTACCGTTTAGTACCATGTAGCCGTGGCTCATCCTTCTCACACGTGGCACTGATGGACAGCTTTCCTGTCCATCCACGTTCTGATGGATGGTTCATATCTCTGAAATCACACTGATCCAGCAATCTTAACCATTCAATGAATGCCTATCAAATGGATGGTTAAGGGGTAAAGTAGAGCGGTCCAAATTTAAACCGAAAATCAGATAGAATAAGCAATTTTTAACTTAGGTCTCCATCCACAGATGGGCCAGCGATTTGGACAGTCTAGATTGCCTAAAAATTAAGCCACGTGTACGGAGGAATAGTCTTCTTATGGATGCAAAACTAACGCGCGAGTCTAGCCCAGCTTTACGTAAACCAGCGGCACGTGTTGATTATCTTTGGATGTAGACATATGTAGTTAATATCTCCCACGTCACGTGTAAGGCGGAAGAGGTGAGGTTCATGAATGGAGAGTTATTTGCTACTCTGGCGATTTATAACACTTGATATGCAGGCATTCAGAAATTATAGTGTCATACATTTACTCAATTTTAAAACTAAAATAAGCGGTGAAACCCACTGTCTCTATGTCAGACTCTCGAAATAAGATGGTTTGGACAATCTGAACCTCTTATTCTTGTACAATTATTTGATAATCGGATTTTTTTTCATTTCAACCGTCCATAAAATCTTATCCAATCCGGCACTTAAAAATTAAAGAAAAAGGGTAATTTTTTGGTCATGATACATCTAAACTGGGACCCATAATCTGAGAAATTTAAATTGAATTAAAACTTTTCCACATGCGGAAATTATAAGCAAATTTCTAAGTGCCTGCGTATCATCCATCTATCCGCCTGAGTATGAAAATTTTCTATAATTAATGCGCAATTCGTTTCTTAATGGAAGTGGAAAATAATTCCGGAAGCCTTCATCTTCAAGCTCCAAATGCGAAACGCACCGTTCTTTCCGACGTGGAACATTTCTATTGGATCCGAGACATTCATATAGTGGAGCCCACATTGAATTCTAGCTTACATAAACCATTCATAATATAAATTACAAATTTAGAAGGAAATGAACGGTTAGTATACTGATAATGAACAGTCTACGCTCAAAGTGTACGCATTGCTCTTTATTTATTTATTTATTTATAAACACACGCACACACTCACGTCTTAGTGGGATTTCACCGCCCATGGGTACCGAACCCTTGACCAGGTGTTGAAACTCCTGAGAATCTACCACCGGATCAAGAGCAAGGACCCCTAGGTGTTGAAACTCCTGAGGGCCTGAGGGTCTACCACCGGATCAAGAGCAAGGACCCTGCGCGCGTTCCTCACTTTATAAGTGGGTTGAATGACTTTCAAGGGAGGACCAATGTCTTAAATAGCGGTAGCATCATGTGTAGCGCTAAGCCCTCTATAACGTGTAGCGTAAATAGTATGCTATACGATATTTTCATTTTTTAATTTAAAAATATAATAAATATAATGAATAGTGAAAAAAAGAATATATATATATACTTAAAAGATTATTCATTTTATCAATTATAAGCATCTTTAAAAAAGTTATTAATTATCATTTATCATAAGCCAATCCACATATATAAGCCAAATCAAATAACTATCAAATTAATAACTTTTTAAGCAAATCATTTTAATTAATAATATCTAATTAAAATCATAATTCACAATTATGAAAAGAAATAAAAATCTCATAGATTAAAAATATTAAGTACAATACAAGTGTTACATTTCTTAACATTAAAAACAAAAAAAATATGAAAAAATAATAAAAAATTAAAATAGTAAAAAAAAATAATACATTGCAGCTTATGCTACAGTCGCTACGTGCTACGTGACTGTAGCGTACGCTGCGACCCTATACCTCGCACATGCTAGTTAAGGCACGAGTGGCGATTTGGTTTGGAATCAGCCGTGGTCCGCAAATGGACACGTGTGAGAATAGAGATATTAAAGGCAGTCTTCGTATGTGGCGAATGGCCACCCTTTAAAAGCATCGCTTCTCTCCCCCTCGCTATCGTGCGCCTCCTCGTGAGCTCAGATTCCATGGGCCCCACCAAAAATACCGGAATCCCAAAGAAAGGTAACCACTCTCTCTCTCTCTAGGTTGGCAGAGCATGACTATTCATGCACATGCACACTGCTTTTGTAGCATGCATGTGATATAACCTACACCGTCCAAGTCACTGTCCCACCTTATATGGTACCGTGGAATCATATTAGTTAAACGACTATGCTTCTTTTGAGCCATCCATCATCTAGAAACTATAAAGATTGATTGATTTGATTAGTGGGTTATGATATTATCAATTAGTGGGTTATGATTATATTCAAGTAGGTCCAACTATTGTACGGTTTGAATTGGTCTACATGTATGACACGTGTACACTTGTGACATGCCTGTGTATGGATGTTCATGCTCTGTCAAAGTACTAAAGCTGACCACGATTGGAATTAATAGACTATTATGTGGATTTACCACACCTTAATACTCATTGGTTACTCATAATTATACACGTGGATACATGCACGCCAATCCATACCATCCAAATCATGGGATTGAAATACCCAATCATAACCATCCAAGGTCTGGCCATATGTTTAAGTAGTTCAAATCCAAACATGTGAAATCAATGATGGGATCATCTAGTAAGGGGGCCATGATGTAGTCGGTGGGTCCTATGCATGTTTGCCACGTGTACAATGCATACAGATATCGTAGACTAGCCTTAGAAAAGATATTAATAATTTTTTTTTCATTTTCCAATAAAAATCAAATTGAAATGCAGATACATAGAATGTATATTGAAGATTGCAAGTGCATTTAATCGCCACTGAGTTGGGTCTTAAATTTCATAAGCAGCTCAGATAAGAGCAGCTGCAGCACACTGAAGGAGGAAATGGGGATGATCCAACCGAATATTCGAAAATGGCACGTGTGTAGGCACGTGGGAAGGCCATGGCACGCTTGCCTATGTTGGTCATCACAGCAGGCCCTCATTCTACCTCCATAAATCATCCCCATCTCTTCCTTAACTTTCACATACATCATGCATCTCTCTCTCTCTCTCTCTCTCTCTCTCTCTCTCTCTCTCTCCTTCCTTGTATCAACCAAAGCAATCAAAGGTCCAGTTGGGTGGGTCCCTCTTTCTCTCTCTCTCTCTCAAAATTCCCATAAAAAATACCTCTCTCTCTCTCTCTCTCTCTCTCTCTCTCTGTGAATCAACCAAAAGCAATCAAGGGCCAATTGGGTGGGTCCCTCTCCCACTCTCTCTATAACCAAAAGAAAACAAAGCCCCTTGGTGGACTCACACCCTCAAAGACAACTCGATAAGGCTCCTCAAAATTCCCATAAAAAAACACCTCTCTCTCTCTCTCTTGCTTTTCTCACCGAGTGGGTTTTTGTTCTCTACTGGTCCCTATAGAAGTTGATTGATGGTGGGCAGCTTAAATAGAGTGGAGGACTGCACCCATGAGGGTAACTCACTCCACCATTCATCACCTCCACCACCATCATCAATCATGGGTGCTAGAGACCAAGAACCCAGGGACTCAGTCTCTCAGCCCCAAGAGATAGCCTTGGAGGTGCACAAGGTTATCCCACCACCCCCTAGGAGCACGTTAGACAGGTTCAAAGGAAGATTCAAAGAAACCTTCTTCCCTGATGACCCCATGCGCCAGTTCAAAGGTCAGCCCCTCCAAAGAAAATGGATTTTAGCCCTTCAATATCTCTTCCCCATACTTCACTGGGGTCCCACTTACAGCCTCGCCCTCTTCAAGTCTGATATAATTTCTGGCCTCACCATAGCAAGCTTAGCCATTCCACAGGTACAAAAACATAAAAAATCTTCTTAATTACCATTTCCCTCGTTCGAATTTCGATTCATATATATTTGAATATTTTTCAGTTTTTTGATGATTTGATTAACACCCATTTCATGTTTTTTCTTTTTAATCTTATAATGTTTATGTATGGATGGATTAATGCCCATTTCATGTTTCTTGTAGGGAATTAGTTATGCTAAGCTTGCTAACTTACCGCCCATCGTCGGCCTTTGTAAGAATGCTCCTCTACTCATCCTCATCCTCATCATCATCATCATGATCATCCACCACCATCACCATCGTCTTCGCCTTCGCGATCATCATCATCCATGGCGGCATTGTCATTGGCATGTCACATATTCTTTATCGGCCTTAATTTGTACAATTTTCTTAATAAAGTCATGTATTGTATGTGTGTAGATTCCAGCTTTGTGCCCCCTCTTGTGTATGCAGTGCTTGGAAGTTCAAGGGACCTTGCAGTGGGCCCAGTTTCTATTGCATCTCTCATACTAGGCTCCATGCTTATGCAAGAAGTGTCACCAATAGAAGAGCCTCTCCTCTTCCTTCATCTGGCTTTTACTTCAACCTTCTTTGCAGGCCTTTTCCAAGCTTCTTTGGGTATACTAAGGTGATATAGCCATTCATCAAAAGGTCCCTTTTTTTACTTGTTACACATGAATTCACTAAGTGGGTATATGAAATTTTTCTTTGTTCTTTTTGGGGTTTTCGTAGGTTGGGATTTATAATAGATTTCCTATCAAAAGCTACACTCATAGGATTCATGGCTGGATCTGCAATAATAGTCTCTCTACAACAGCTTAAAGGACTACTTGGGATTGAGCATTTTACTAAGCAGATGGGCATGGTTCCTGTCATGAGCTCAGTTATCCACAGAAGAAATGAGGTTATAGTTAAAAACATCTATCTGTCTGCTTTTCTTAGCTTCTAATGATGGAATGAAGTTGTACATCCTTCCTTCTCTCTCTCTCTCTCTCTCTCTCTCTCTCTCATATCATGACATGTTTGCATGTGGATGCAGTGGTCATGGCAAACCATCCTCATGGGCGTTTCCTTCCTCGTATTCCTACTCGTGGCAAGACACGTCGTAAGTTGTTTTTCTACCCTATTTTGCATACGTTCCTTTCCATTAATTACACCTATGTCCTTGTTGAATCGCGATTAACCCCTCTTTTGGTTCATTGCGATATTCCTATACTACTGTCTTAAGTGGCCCACTCTAATCCTTTCCCTTAGATCAGACATGTGGACGGCTAGGATCCTGATGGATCTATCCAACTAGTGGGTCATGTCCCAAGATGTGTCCTTCAGTCCAAAACTGCAGCCAATGGATGATACAATCAGTTTCGACCGTCCATTTAAAGCCAAGATCATCTGTTTGCTTTTATTTTCAACCATAGTACATCCATGGAAGGGACCCAGTATATGGATTGCCTGGATCTAAGGAAACAATTTCCACGTGTCAGTTTGCCTGGGGCTGGCCCATTTTCAAACCCAAATATTATTTTTTTGCGTCCAAACATAAATCTCTATGGGCCAGTGCTGGCAGGAGTGGGACCCACTTCCGGCTATTAATAGCCACTTAAGCCTATCTTGATTTCCCAGTCCAAATGGACGGCCCTTCAGACAAAGGGATCATGGTGTCTAAGAAAAATGTTTTTTCCCCGTTTCTGAAAGACGACAAAAAGAGGTGCCATGGGCCCCACAAAAAAGAAAGGTGGTAGATGATTTCACGCCCGTGGACTGGGTGTACAAAATCCCTCCTGAAAAGGAAACGTTTCGTCTCGGGGATTGGACGGCTATGATGTCTTTTCACTGTAGAAAACGTGAAAGGTTTTCATTCTCGTCCTTGCCTTGTACGGCCCATTGTTTGTATGTTCTATCTCTACCGTATATGTGACTACGTGTATGGTGATCAGGACCATCCACCCAACAGGCCCCACCTTGGATGGGCCACGGTCACGGATTGCACCGTTCTGACAATTCTGACCACCCAGCTCCTCGCCTGCTAAAAGAAGCGGATCGTTTGGGAACCGTTCGATATAAATTTGTGAATAGCCACGTGTATGGTGGAGACAGGATGTTCCCTCTTTAACAAATCAGAGAGGCGTGGTCTGGCAGATAGTCAGGTGGGTTACACAGTGTATGGTATATGGCCCAAACATCAAGATAATCTAGTCATCATGTGGGCCACACGTGCACCGTTAACACGGAGAGATGACCATTTTTGTGTAGAGCTGGGCATGAGTCGAGTTGGATTAAGTTAGGGATGACCTGACACGATTTGGTTTTGAAATATACCTAACCTGCACTTTGATCCAACTCAAGCATGCCCGACCCTATTCAAGCTCAAGTTTAGTCTGCCCTAATTCTCACCGAGCCTGACACAATCACAAGTACCGAGTCGGATCAAGACAACACCGCGTCAATTCAGGTGCAACGGGTATCAATTAGCTGAAATCATAACTCAAAACTTATATTCCCTTATCATAATTGTAGCCTCTTCATGAACCATAAGGGCTTGTTTGGCTGAGTGGGTTGGAAGGGATTGGATGGTATTGGAAGGGATTGGAAGGTAAATCTCAGGATTGGCCGAGCATGCCAAACAGATTGGGCAATTTAATCCCGGCATATACCAATCCCATGGATCTTAAGACAATGCACTGACAACACCATCATTACCTTTAAATCTCATCCAATCCACCCTAATCCATTCATATTTGCTCGGGGCATGTTTGGTTTGAGGGATTGGAAGTGATGGAAAAGTTTAGGGATTAGCAAAGCTTGCCAAACAGATTCAATATAGCAATTCCATGCATCTTAAAACAATCCACTGACAACACTATCGTTGCCTTGAAATCCATGCCATCCACCTTAATATCATTCAATCCCTTTCAATTCACCTGTCCAAACGAGCCCTAAGATATCTCAAATTTGAAAGGTTACATTTGAGTTTTTTTATTTTTATTTTTTTACACGCGTGCAAGTTGATATTTAGATCGAATCTAGTCAGTGTTGAGGTGGGTTTCTGGTCAAGTCAAATCTTAATTACTGAATTACTTGAACTTGAGTCAATTTAAGTTCAAATTGAATAAAGTCAACTTGATTCGGATCGACTCACCCACTCAGTCCGAGTTGAATAAAGTGAATATGATTTGGATCAATTCACCCACCCAGTTCAAATCGAGTTTGATCTAAGTGGGATGAGTCAGGTTACCCAACACTATTTACGTGTGGCCTAATTAATAATTAGTAAGCCTAATATTTTGACTAGCTAGGGAATACAGAGTGGGGCCCACTAGATGATCGACCCTGATCTCACCGAAATGTTGTCACATGTGCGGATGGTCAGTATTTCTAGATGGGCCTTTTTTCTGATATTTGAAATGAAATGATATGCATGCAGAGCTTGAAAAAACCGAAGCTGTTTTGGGTGTCAGCTGGGGCCCCTCTGCTATCCGTGATCCTCGCAACGGTTCTTGTTTACGCATTCAAGGCCCAAAATCACGGCATCAGCATCGTAAGATCCTATTTTCTAATCTATTACTACATGGCCTTGATATGAACATTGGGTCCATTGTTTGATAATCCAGGCCGTTGGCACAATGGACCCGCCATGGATCATTGATCTCCAAAAAAATACACAGACGTAGATCATTACTGGCCATCCAATCCTTGGCATTTATTGTCCAACCTTTGGCACTTTTGGATGGAACCCACCAACCATATTGACGGTCTTGATCATTGAAAAGCGGGGCCCACTTTAACGTACCAACGGTGCCAGGATCCCGTAACTTCCATTCTCGGAAAAGGATTGGCTAGTGACCCTGCCACTAGCCATTGGCTAGTGGTCGATGCTATGTGGGCCACACCATGATGTACGTGTTTCATCCATGCCATCTGTTCATTTTTCCTGATCATTTTATGATATGAGCACAAAAATCAGGTAGATTGAAATCTTAAGTGGACCACACAGTGTTGATTGAACTTCCACCGTTAAAAAACTTCTTGCCGGCCACAAAAGTTTTGGATCAAGCTGATGTTTCCTTTTTTTTTTTCCCTTCATCCAAGTCTGTACGAACTAATCAAAAGGTTGGATGTCAAATAAACATTACAGTGGGCCGAAGAGGTTTTTAACGGTAGATATTCAATCACTACTGTGTTTCCGGTGGTGTGGTCCACCTGGATTTTAAATATGCCTCATTTTTATGTCAAATCCTAAAATGATCGTTAAAAATGAATGGACGGCGTGGATATAACACATACGTCATGGTGGGCCACAAAGCACCGACCACTAGCTAAACCGCGTCCCTCTCCCTTCTATTTTTTTTTTTTTTAAAATATTTTTTTTTATTATTTATCCGTGGTATGGCTGTTCTGTATGTAGATTGGGGCATTGCCACGTGGACCTAACCCTCCATCATGGAAGACGTTACAATTTCATGGTGGCCACTTACCATTGATCGTCAAAACTGGCCTCATTACTGGCATTATCTCCCTCACCGTACGTTCTCTTTTTTTATTTTATTTATTTATTTATTTCACCAGTGAAAATGTCATAGATATCCTTGACATGTGGGCCGTCGGGTAGGATTTTAAATTAGTAGTGCTGGACTTGTCAAATCATGTTTAAAATTTTAGCCTTCTTGCCGGCCTAGGTAGTGGACAGCTAAGGCTGTGTTTAGATTCACTGAGATATTAATTGAGAAAATGTCATTTTCATGAAATTAGCATTTTCATTTGGGTGTACCATTATTCATTTTCAAGAGAAGCAAAAAAAAAAAAAAAAATTAAATTATTTTTTAAATAATAATTTTAAAATATAATAAATAAATAAAAATTATTTTCTCATTATTTTAGAGGATGTTATTTTTTAAAAATTACAAACTTCTGTGTTTCCTAAGTCATAGACGTCCATCTTGGGCTAGTTTTTTGGGTTGAATGTAGATGATTGTTTTTTTTTTTTTTTTTAAAGTTTATTTGTAGCCGACCAAAATTAGAAGTTAAGACATTCATGTTAGGAAGATTTTTGTACCATGATCCATCCACTGTAGGAACCACTTGTTAAAAGAGGCACCCATGCTATGCAAATGGGGCTCACAGCTAGTTAATCTAAACCGTGGATTTCTAATTTATGGCTTAAGAGGTAGAGGGTACGTTTCATCAATGAGATCATGGGTTTAACCGCGGACATAATGCATCCGTGTAAAATTTAAAAATTTTAAAAAATAAACAAATAAAATATTGCTTTCAACAGTTGAACTGATGGGGCAACTTGGATGGGAGATAACCCTAAAATGTTTACAATTGAAACATCCTAGCCATCCAAAAATTTTCCATTTTCATGATTTATTATTGGATTTTTTCTCTTAACCACACAAGTGTATACTCCACCTTATGCATATGGCATCCAACCTGTTAAAATGAGTCAACCCATTATTAAAAATCAGGTGAATCCAATCATCAATTAAAACACATAATATAAAACAATTAGCATCTATCCAAAAACCTCCAAATGTAAATGGGGCCCATCTAACGGTTGGATCAGCCTGATTTTTTGCATATCCCATTTTCGTTATGGGTTAACCATGATGAATGGATTGGATGTCATACAGATGCCAACGTGGGCCACACACGCAAGCAGTTTCCCGAGTTAATGAGTCAAATCGACTAAGTCAACGAGTTTCTGAGTTGAGTCGAGTTTCTTTATTTCCTAACCATGGTCTTGAATTTATTTATTTTGAAAAAAACAAAAGGAAGGAATTGCTGTTGGAAGGACGTTTGCTTCGTTGAAGAATTACAAAGTGGATGGAAATAAGGAAATGATGGCCATTGGATTGATGAACATGCTTGGCTCTTGCACCTCTTGCTACGTTACAACAGGTGCGTATTCAATGTGGTCCGCTCTTATCCTGCGCCACCATAGTTTTTTTTTTTTTTTTTTTTTTTTAAAAAAAAAATAATAATAAATTTGGGTACGCCCACAGAAAGCGAAGATTTAATAATCAGCTCTGGAGTGGGCCACTCCTCATTTGTTATGATGGCACCTGAATTGTTTATGGCCCTACGATGGTTTGTCGGGCTGCATCAAAACCAACGTCCGTTGCCCATTACCTGATAAGGGCTTGCATGAGAGCTGGATCCAATCCGTCCATCTAGTGGGCCTGGTTCCCATATGTCTGATTGGATGGACCTTCATAGCCATTGGTTTTCTTGTTGAAGTCATTTTCATCTCAGCAGGCAATTTGAATGCCACCGTCCAGATGCATAGGATCGTCCAATTGGTTTGGTTTCAACTGTGGGTCATTAGTGAGATGGGCCCACTAGATGTATGGGCTGGAATCAGAAGGCAGATATGGTATGACGGTGCACCGCGTCGGTTATGCATGGTGATCCAAATCTTATCTTTTTCAGGAGATGATTGATGAACCTTATCACCGTCCATTCACTGATGGTGACAATACAAATGTAGGCCATCCTAGAATTTACCTTTGAAGATGCCGAAGAATCTAAAGGGTCCCACTTACTACTTTTTATCTTGAGTTGATGGCAGCAAACTCCACTAATAATCACACAACCCTTTAACCTTATACGTTTACCTCGGTGGGCCTGACAGTTTGGGCCATGCCATGGCCCAATATCTTTTGTCGGGCCCAACTTGATGTATGTGTTTTATCCAAGCCGTCCATCAATTTTGAAAGATCATTTTAGGAATGAGATGAAAAATGAGACCGATCAAAGGTTTGAGTGGACCACACCACAGGAAGCAGTGGTGACAATGACCCCACCGTTGAAACCTTCCAAGGGCCCACCATGATGTTTATTTTCCATCCAAACTGTTTATAAGGTCACATAGATATGGATGAAGGGAAATTTAAATATCTTCTTGAGCCAAAACTTCCGTGGACACCAATAGGTTTTCAGCCGTAGGAATTCAATCCCCACTGTTTCCTGTGGTGTGGTCAATTCAAACCTTTGATCTTCATCCTTTTTGGTCTCTTGCTCTAAAATAATCTTCCAAAATGGATGGACGGCTTGGATAGAATACATACATCACAGTGAGCCTTGCAGAGCCCCTGACAGGACCGTCTGTCTTAGCTAGGTCCTGGTGTGGGTAGTCCCCAATCCGCGCCCTCCTTAAACATCGGGTCTTTGGCACATAGCCATAGGTCTAAAACTGGCTGAGTTGACTCGAAAGTCGGCCGAGTCAACTCGACTCAGTTAGAATTCAAGCCGAGTCGCTGAGTCTGACTCAATCACATCTCGGGATGACTCATCGAGTCATGGATCGTTCATGGGTTGGGTTGGGGCTTTAGTTCATGGCCGGTTTATTAAATGGGCTGTGCTGGACCCCACCCAAATCTGACCCATTGCAACCCCAACTAGAAAGTGGTCCTGGCACATGATCTTTCCTTCAGAGCTTCTACCCAAATGTGGGCTTGATCTGGGCCACTTAGATCATGGGCCCATAACTCCAGGACAAAGCCATGCCATGGCCCACTTGCAAAAATATATGATCCATACCATCATGGACCAGTAATTGGAGTTGGTATTATCAGAACCATTCACTGATTTCCAAATAACATATCTAAACCGTACATATTGCACCACAGGAGCATTCTCTCGATCTGCGGTCAACCACAATGCAGGAGCAAAAACGGCAATGTCGAACATAGTGATGGCGATCACTGTGATGATCACACTCCTCTTGCTCATGCCACTCTTCTACTACACACCCAACGTCGTGTTGGGCGCAATCATAGTCTCTGCAGTGGTGGGCCTCATTGACATCCCAGCCGCCTACCTCATCTGGAAGATCGACAAGATCGATTTCATCGTGTGTATATCGGCATTCCTCGGCGTCATCTTCATCTCCGTCCAAAATGGTCTTGCCATCGCCGTAAGTAAATGCATTCTTAATATTGTGTTACTACGTAGGGCCATCAGTGGGCCACGCTCACCTGGTCCATTTAAATTTTGCTAGGCCCATTTAAATTTTATGATGAAACTTAGGCCCATTCATGGCCCACTAAACCACTGGCGATGTAAATGGGCCTAGTTTGGAGTTGGGTCTTACACACGGCCCATTTATTGTGGGCCCAAAATAACCTTGAGCTGGGCCATGGCATGGGTATGATCAAATGATGAAAATGGTTGTCCAAATTGATGTCCATATAATATACTATTCATCTAGATTAGTGAACATTTAAATTAATCCAAATCGTCTATTTTTTGTATGGTGCTGATTGGATGTGGGTCGAACATATGTACAATCCAGACCATTGATTTGACCATCCACACCTATAAAAATTAAATCCTATGTTTATTATTAATAAAAATAATTTTAATTTTAATTTTTTTTTTTTTTTACCAATTATGTTTTTAAAGGTTGGGATATCGATCTTCAAGGTCCTTATGCAAATCACGAGGCCTAAAACGGTCCTTCTTGGAAACATACCGGGGACGGATATCTACAGAAATCTTAATCACTACAAGGACGCCAGAAGAATCCCTGGCTTCCTCATCCTCAGCATTCAAGCTCCTGTCAACTTCGCTAACACCAACTACCTCACTGAAAGGTCTGTTCTTCTTTCTAGTCTTTCAAGATCTGAGCCGTTCATCATGTGCGCCCCTCCATTTACATGTAGTGGTCCAAATTTCGGGCCAATCTGATCTGAAACAAGGGCGTGCGTGTAAGAAGAAATGATCAACTGGCCTCCTGATCCATCTACTTTATACAGGTGGGGCCCATCTTTCAGTGATCCAGATCGTTGATTTGGTGGACCACCATGGATAGAGTAAACCCCACAAAAACTTTCCTGAGTGGATCACTCTATCCGTCCGATCCAGAACTGTAAATCACTGATCTACAAGGGATGATTGTACGATCTGTTAGAGTTCTTTCAACATCACCTATACAATTACGTTTTCTTTCATATCAACGGTCAGGATCCCCAAACCATGGGACCTACATGCACATTTCTCATGATTCGGTGCATCAGGACGATAGAATTCACGTCTCCAATGGACACGCAATGGCCGTTCATTCGATAAAGAAAACCTATGATACGATTGATGTGTTTTTGCATTTTATTTCAAATTGCAGGATTTGTAGATGGATAGTAGAAGAGGAAGAAGAAGAAACAGAAGAAGAAAAAACAGGAAAAGCAGAACAGATGGGCCTCCAGTATGTGATCCTAGATATGTCAGGTGAGCTAGAGATCTGCCCTTCACATAGTTATATCCAATGTGGGTCCAACTTCAATATTGGTGATTAGTGGTGAAAATGGGTTGGGCCAGTTGGGTCGGATTAATGACACTTCAAACCTAAGCATGGCTAAAAGATTAGGCTATTTAGACCAACTCACTTATTTCAAGTCGGGGCTAGGCCGAGAGGGATGTGAATTGGCTTGACTTATCTAAGTTGGGGCTGAATCCTCTAGTTGACTCATAGTCTCGAGCTATATTGGGTTCAATTGAGCTCGAGTCAATTCGGACATGTTACACCGAACTTACAAGGAAAAACATATCTTACTATTAATATGTGTATAAGCTTAATAAAGAAACAAAAAAAGGCCCATACCTGAGGCAGAGATAGAATTCACACCTAAAGGTTTTTTTTTTTTTTTTTTAAAGAAACAAACCCCACATCCCAAGCTCAAGATAAAAAATGCCTACATGCTAACTTTGGAAAACACTTCTACATGAAAATGAAAGCATCAGCTAAGAACATAATATGCATATTAGGCAATAAATAAATAATAATAATAAAAATAAAAATAAAAATAAAAAAAGAAAAAAAGAAGAAGAAGAAGAAGAAGAAGACTATATCCGGTCTATTTTTTAGTTTGCACCTAATCCATTACTACATGGGTCGTGATCCTGTCGGGTCCAAGCTCCGTTAAGATGTGCTTGGATCAGGTCTAGCTTAAGAGAATTTAGACCCGACCCATTTATCCATGGGATGGGTTTGGGTCATGTCTAAGTAAGATTAGTCTTATTTTTAATTCAGACTTGACCCATTTATGGGATGGGTCTATTTTAGGTTGGTCTATTTTTCAATTTGGACACAACCCATTTATCTGCAGGATGTTTTGGGTGAGGGTCAGGCCTAAGGTTGGTCTAATTTTCACTTCATATCCAAACCCATTTAACCATGGATAGGTGCAAGCCGGGTCCAAGTTAGGTTGGCCTAATTTTCAATATAGACTTTTTATTAAGCACCATATGCATAGACACACACACACACGACTATATGAGTCATGCTCACCTAGGCACGTGCGCACCTTTGCACACGTGTCATGGGCGTCTAATCCGAACGGTCCATGTAATGCGGAATCCCATGAAACCCTAAGATAAAAAATTTCACCCTAAATAAAATTTTGGTGGGCCATAGCAAAGAGAAATAAAAATCAAGAGAGAACTATTTTGATTTTTTATGCATCAAAGTTTTAGATCAAAGTAAATATTGAGCCCATGGGGTTTCATGAGGTGCTGCTTCTTTTTTATGCATCAAAGTTTTAGATCAAAGTAAATATTGAGCTCATTGGGTTTCATGAGGTGCTGCTTCACGTGGACCATTCAGATTATGGAGTCACATAACGTAAGGTGAGTTCTCATAAAAGTTTGCATGAGTTCCCATAAATGTTTGCATGAGTTCTGTGCGAACTGTTGCGCAGCTGAGCATTCGGATATATATATATATATATATATATATATATATAGAGAGAGAGAGAGAGAGAGAGAGAGAGAGAGAGAGAGAGAGAGTAATTAATAGATGGTTTTAGATTGATTTCAGGTCGGGTTTGAGTGGGATTAGTTTCATGCAGTCCAAATCTAAACCATTTGAAAGTTTGATCAAGGAAAGTCCAGATCAACATTTAAAAAAAATAAAAATAAAAAAATAAAAACTCATTATATCTCCATCTCAACCTCAAATCCAAGGGCTCTTAAAAAAATTAAAATTTAAAAAAAAAATTAAAATTAAAATTAAAAAGAGTAATTTGAGTTCGAAAGGCAATCCATCCTAACATTTTTACCTCGTTTGGATGGTGATCTTACCATTCATTTCTCAGGTGTGCCCTCCATAGATACAAGTGGGATCACACTCCTGACGGATCTGAAGAAAATGACAGAGAAAATGGGCATTGAGGTAAAGAACAACTGCATCTATTTGTATTTTAAGGCAAGACAAAGCAATCACCTCCAAAACCAGAAGTGATTGTGTTCTTCCCTTCATTAGGTGAAGGTGGGTCCCACCTTTCAGTTATCCAAACCGTTAATCTTATGTGCCTCACTATGGATGGGAAATGTTGCATAAGAATCAGTTCTCAGACTATCCAACCCATCCGATGTCGACCTGTTGATGGACGGTTTATAATAAAATAGAGTGAGTGGTCCAAAAGAGACATGGCTAAGATTGATTGGTAGAGTGGTGTAGGCCCATCTCCCATCCACGGTGTCTTGAAAAGGATGACTGATTTAAATCGCTAAAAATGTGCGGCATGAGCATTAATATGATTATTAGGATGCATAATAGCCATTTAATGTACTGGATTGAATGAAATGGACAGCTTGTGTTGGTGAATCCGTTGGGAGAATTAATGGAGAAGTTGCTTAACGCAAATCAGGCTCAGAGCTTCATGGGAAAGGACTCCTTATATCTGACGGTTGGAGAGGCTGTTATTTCTCTTTCATCCAAGATCAAGGGTGGTGGATCAAACCATGTATGATAGATTAGTGTGTACACGGCCCACCAACAGGGGTCCATTAGATGCTTATGTAATCATAGGACATCCATACATCGCCATTTGTAGGCTCTATTTCACCCACGTATTCCTAGGTTTCAATTACATCTAAAGCAGCTATAACTCTAATAGCTTTTAAGTAAATAGTCTCTCTCTCTCTCTCTCTCTCATTGTGGGATGTATGGCAAGATAAATTATCAATTGGGTAAATCCATCTATTGGCCCTAATAATAATAATAACTCAAAAACCAAGCTTATTCCATCATCTTTCGGTCACTGGCTGACCTGAGCTCGGCTCGGTCCTCGAGCCTGACTGGCCAGCTCGGCTCGGTTCGGTCAGCAGCTCGGACCAGCTCAGGCCGAGTTCGAGCCAAGATTGAGCCGAGTTCGCCATTGAGGCATTTTCACAAACACCTAAACTGCAACTTCAAAATCCCACTGTTTTACAAACAGAGGCAATGGTTTTACAGGTGTTTTTATCAAACACCTTCTAAGCAACATAAAAACCAAGAAAAACAAAAAAAAAAAAACAAAGAGAAAAAGAGAAAAAGGGTTTTTGTTTCATGTACTCCATCACCAACCATCTCTATCTCAACAAACCCAACATCTGAAATGGTGGAGCTGAGGTGGGCTTTCCTTCCTTTCTCCTTTTCTGCTGGTGGGCCTTAGCTTTGGTGTGACATAGGTTGCAGAGAACCAATCTGATGGTAATTGAGAGACAAGGTAGAGAAATGGCTGTAGAGGAGAAAGGTCAAGAGGCAGATGAAGCCGTTGGTGAGTAACATCAATGGCAAAGTAACCGAGTCACCGAACTGGTTCGATCCGATTTCGATTCGAGCTGGATTCGATCTGAGTCGAGTCGAGCTAGGGCCTGCTCGAACTCATTTTCGAGCTCAAAAAATCAGCTCGACTCGACTCGAACTCAACTTCAAACTGAGTCGAATCGAGCTTTTTTGAGTCGAGTCGAGCGAGCTAACTGAGCTAGCTTAGTTCGTGTACACCCCTAGTCTTATCCATCAATTTTCTTCTTAACATTAGCTATTTTCATTCTCTGCCATTGCTTAAGTCATCCATCAAAATGATAGGAATATTTCATTATCATCTAGCCCTTATCCTAACTATTTGGGGTAAGCTACTGTGAATGCCATCTCGTAGGCGGGCACACTCAATAAAAGCGTCATGTGTTATGATTTGGTTTTGGATGAGTATGGTGTAGACTCAAAAATAGTACATTTGAAAAACTCATAGTCCCCACTAGCAGATAAAGGTTTAGAATCTACGATCGGCTAAACCCATAGAATCACCTTGGGTTGGGGAATTGAAGATTTTCTAACTTAAGGTGACTTCTGAATAAGGTTTGCGATCGAAGATTCTAGGTAAGAACATTGGTGACGGAGAAATAAAGAATTATGTACTCTTCTCTGTCTACACTTATGTGCGATCTCCACTTTATGGGATTTAAAATTTTTAGAATTTTTTTATTAAAAAATATTTTGTATAACCTTATTTAACTAACTAGTCAATTATAAATAATATAAAAAATCAACTAGTAAACCATTAGTCACCTAAATCATCACTAAGGAGATCATAATATCTCAACCTAATGTAAGATTTTGGGGAAAAAGTAGTCATAAGAAGAAAAGGAAAAAAGAAGAAAAAAAAAAAAGCACGAACGTAATAGACTAATAAGTAAATAAAAATAAAGCACAAAATCAAGAGACACTTGATTTCTAATACACTAGAATCCAAAGTTTCAACATGATGTAGACTATACACTTAAGAGTCACTTGAATGATAAACATGGGGTGTTTGATAAGGGAGATGTGTAATGCACATAAAGAAAATAAAATAAACGATCAGATCGTCGTTTATGCATGTAAAGATGTGGAATGATGAGAAGAGGATGATTGTGAATCTCAAGTCCAACCCTACTTCGATCAACTTGAACCGTATATATGGCTTAAATGTTTGTATAGACTAGGTTGAATGGTTAAGATGAGGTAGTTGGGTGGACAGATGACTTAGATGGATACTCACTCCCTTTCTTTTGATCTTTTTTTTTTCTTTTTTTTTTCTTTTTTTTTTTTTAAAAAAAATTCTACTCCCACAATCTTCTCTCTACATTCACTCTCACTCTCACTCTCTTGGGGTAGAGAAAATGACTTTTATAAAATGGGCTAGGGGACATGCCATGTGAAGTGATTTGATCGGCTAAGGAACATCTGCATTATGAATTTGCTTTGATAAGTGGTAAAACAAGTAACTCCACCACTTTGGGGAGGTAAAGTGGTTGTTTTACCCTTGGGCGGCAATAATTGCCACATGTATAGAAGATCACTCTTTCCAGCTGTCTAAGAGATCTTAGGAGAGATCATGCGACCTTTTTAGATCTACAAAGATATGGATGATAATAATATTGTCGCTTACTCATAAATTTTGTATATTGGAGCTTAGTGACCCTAAGGTGACCCTCTGCATGTTCAAACTGATGAAATGGATTTGAGTGGATGATAGATTCCAACTCCAATATGGGCCCATCTAGCGTATGTCGCAAGCTGCCTAGAAAACATATAAATACATCACCCAGCCTAAGGGGGAAGGTACGCAAAAAGATCCCGACTCCATCCATACTTACTTTGGGTTCGTTTACCTGACTTGGGCATCGGAGGGTCCCTAGCCACAACCGACGCCCTTAATGCCATTCCTTTTTCCATTAAAGTGCAGGTACCCATCATCTCACTAGAGGTGTTATGGGATCGAACAGATTCAAGCGATAACAGTAATTATTACTTATTTACCATTGACTACATGCAATTACTTGTAATCAAACGAGGCCTTAATGAAGGTCTTAGATCGCACCATTCATGAAGCACTTTGGTTTAGTTCAAAATTTACCTAATTAGAAGTTTCCTAATCTTTTCAAAACTAATTAGCTTAAGGCCTAATCAACATGGAGTGGGACATCAAATTGGACAATTTTTCATTGTCCGTTCACGATGAAAATTCATGTAATCACTAAAAACGTTCGACTACAAGTTTGTACACATTTTAGGAACTGATCATCGAAGATGGACAGTACATCTCATGAATGGCCTAAAACACATCCTAAGTGTCCATTCATCATGAAAATTATATTTTTGGTTGTTGTTCGTCGAAACTACGTAAGACAACGCATTGGATTGTGGAAACACCACACGAATGAGACCGAAATTGAGTTCCACTTAGAGTCTAAAAGCGAGATGACACACAAACCAGCCCTTGGGTGTTCGAAACCATCCGAATGGCTAACCAACTGCCCAAAGTGGGCCCTCCTCTTGTATAGTGTCAAATCCACTTCGTATACTAACACCACTTTGTTGAAACTAGCTAGTATATAAAAAATATAGTGAACTACAACCTAGGTGGTCCTTCTACATAAAAAGGATGGATAACCCTTGGTTGGAAAGTGGACCCAGGATGGTTTGATTGTTACATAAAAATACACGTTTGAAAGGGATTGAAAAACCTAGTTTCGTGAATGTTTTGGATCTCAAATACAAAAAGTGGGTTACGCTTACTCCCACATTCCACCGCTCGAAGGGAACATTCTAGCCTTCCTCTATAAGAGAAAAGGGTTGGACGTTCAACCCTCCCATGTGAAAGAGAAGGAAAGAGAGAAAGGAGAGAGAGAGAGGAGAAGAGAGAGAGAGAAGGGTGGGCATCCCAACCCCTTCAAAGGTATTTTCCATCTTCTTCTTCCTCATCACTCTCCATTGATCTTAAGGTAGGTCAGCCTCAATTTAATTAAATTAAGATTTTTTTAATTTTAATTAAATTAAGATTTTTTTTAGTTTTATATTTTATAAACCGCCTGATCGAAATTCTAGTTTCGATTCATGTCGTACATATGAATTTTAAATCATCCAAAATCTGGATTTTTTATTTTAGATTCTTATTTTTTCACATGAATCAGCCCTAGAGTGATCTATAATCTAAGGTGAGGGATTCCTTTAAGCTTACGCCATTTTAAGTTGAATTTATATATAGTTTCTCTTATTCTTCACCTTAAAATTGTGCATAGTTTGATTTTTACTATGATTTTCATGCTAATAAGTTGTTGGATTGTTATAAATTATTTATTCATATGAAAATTATGTTTAAGATATGATTTTAATCATATTTGACAAATTTTATGAGTTGGATCACAAAACTATGCCTTAAATCGTGAAACTACAAGTGTTCGGATCCCGAACGGTGCTAGTTTACACATCTAATGGATCGAATGGTTATGTAAACAAAACTTATGATTTTATTAATATTAATCTTACATAAAATTCATATTTTAAACCTTAGGACAACGGGATCCACTTTTGGAGTATTTTGAACCTACCGAGTGACCCATCTGATCCAAAATCACATTGTTATGCTTATTGATATACTTTAAAGTGTTTGGACTATTTTATATCCTATTGGAATTTATTTTATTATAATTCTAGATTAATTAGTTTATGAAAACACCGCTGAACTTTTTATGAATTCATGAAGAGTGATGGATATAAACCTTGTCCTTCACCAATTTTGAGAGTGACACATGTATTTACTCTATATTGAGTTGGTTGTTTCTCATATTCTTTTTTTTTTTTTGAGTTAGCCTATTACTATTCTTCTATTTTATTGAGTTAACGTATTTCTACTCTTTTTTCCTTTATTGGGTTAGCCTTATAGTACTTTCTTTATCTTATGGCTTGGGCATGTCTTGGAGTCCAAAAACTTTCATGATTTAATTTAATTTTCTATTGATACAAGTGATATGTTGAAAGAGTCATCACAACTAATGATTTGTATGTGTGTGTGTGTACACACACACACACACACACACACATATATATGATTGGGTGTCGCAAATAGTCTCCACATGAACAAATCATACCCATAATTTCTTCCAATTTATGAGTTGTGTCGTCTCAAGGCATTGACATAAATTTAAGGATGTACATGAGTCTAGCTGGCTCGAAAAGCTCGCTCGACTTGGCTTGATTTAGCTCGGATTGACTCAGCTTGAAGGATGTCTTGAGGTGAATCAAGCTTCATATGACTCAACTCGTTTTGAAAATGAGCCGAGTCCGAGCATAGTGCAGCTTGACTCGAACTTGACTGGACTCGAATATTATTATTATTATTATATATTTAAAAAACTTAAAATTTTAAAGCCTAAAACAAAACCCTACCCAACCCGCCACGAGTCGCACCTGCCTGAGCAACAAGTAGTCATCTCTCTCTCTCTCTCTCTCTCTCTCTCTCTCTCTCTCATTCTCCTCTCCTCGGCCACTCACTCAAGCCCGGATCAGCATTTGTCTAACTCGTCTCAACATCTGCACTCAACCACTCGCCCCAGCTCTCTCTCTCTATCTCTCTCTCAATACCTACAAAAGGTAGGTACCTTCCTCTATCATGAATCATCTATTGATTTATCTAATTTTTTTATATATCAATGAATATTTGATTATTTATTTAATTTGGGGTGGGTCGGATGGGTGGGTTGAGACGGGTGGGTTGGGTCGTAGGTTGGGTTGGTCGGGTTGAGTGATGAGTTAGGTTAGGTTGGGTGTTGGGTCGGGTGCGGGTTGGGTTGGGTCCTGGGTTGGGTCAGGTTGAGACTGATTTGGGTCGGGTCGAGTGCTGGGTCGGGTGCAGGCTGGGTTGGGTCCTGAGATGGGTCGAGTTGAGCGCTGACTCGGGCTGGGTTGGGTGTTGGGTTGAGTGCGAGTTGGGTTGGGTCATAGGTTGGGTCGGGTTAAGCAATGAGTCGGGTTAGGTTGGGTGCAGGTTAGGTGTCAGGTTGAGTTAAGTGCAGGTTGGGAGCTGGGTTGAGTCGGGTTGGGCGCTGGGTTGGGTTGGGTGCTAAGTCAAGCTGGGTAGGGTTGGGTTGGGTGTGGGGTTAAGTCGGGGGTTGGTTCAGGTTGGGCATTGAGTCGGGCTAGGTTGGGTCACCAGGTTCGGTGTTGGATTACTGG
Organism: Magnolia sinica; assembly: GCF_029962835.1. Classification (NCBI taxonomy): domain Eukaryota; kingdom Viridiplantae; phylum Streptophyta; class Magnoliopsida; order Magnoliales; family Magnoliaceae; genus Magnolia; species Magnolia sinica. Next base: position 77,344,568 of record NC_080579.1, on the reverse strand, counting down.
GTTGGGTATTAATCCAATTAGATTTGCATTATAAAATTGTAAAGTTGTATTAAGTTAATTGTAAATTTATAATAATTGTGATTCTGTGAATATGTGAATGGATATTATAAATTAGGTTTGCATAATTTTCTTTAATTTGCTTATAACAATATTTCTCTTACAACAAAATGGAGTACAACAATGTCTTCAGATGATCCGTCCACTAATATTTGGGATTATGGTTCCCAAGTTTACTCCCTAGACTCTAGAAAAATAAAAATTCAATGCAATTTGTGTGGGGCCAGATTTGTAAACAAAACTATTTAGCTTATACTACACTTATCAAGTCGGGTGGGAGATGCAAAACCATGTCCCAGAGCATTAGGGGGAGTACGAGTTTTATTCAAAGCTCTTGTATACTCTAACAAGAGGCCTTCAACCACCTCCCCCACACCATATACAACTAGCCACAAGATATACCATAACAGACTTATTTTAATTAATGAAGAATCTAAAATAGAGAGTGAAGAGAAATAGTAGGGAAGAAGAAAAGGAGAAGAAAACTAGATTGAGAATATTAGAAGAAAAGTAATTACAAATAGCCTTGAAATTAAGCAAGGAATAAGTAGAGGCATCTAAATATCAACGATGTACTCCTCGACAACATGATGCAGAAGAATGACTGAGCTCAACTGGTAAGAAGCCATCAAAGTTTATTTCCAAACTCGCCTCATTTTACGAGATCTTGGGTACTTTGTATAAATCAGTTCACAACAAAAGTTTGAAGAAACTAGTTGAATCTATACAAGAGTAATGTATCCCCCCGTTTAGGAATTTATATTTAATAAGTACAGTCATTTGACTGAAAATGCTTGTTCTTTATGGATTCCTAAATTGTCTCATTTTAGACAGTTCATACTATATCATATACTTAAGTTATCCTCATTTTAAATTTACATGTAGTTGAAATTTCGGTAGTGTCTCCCTATATTTTCTTCAGATATGTGATTTTTTACTAATTAGTTTCTATTATCCATGTGTAATGGATTACATGTAGCAATTAATTAGTATTGAATTTTACATATATCTAAAGAATATGGGGAAGTGTTGCTAAAATTTTCGCTCACATGTAAACTGTATGAGGATAGTACATGGTATGTTACCGAATGAGATAAAGACAATTATCACATATACATAGAGACAAGTATAAATAGATGAGATATTTAGAGATAATTAGTAAACAAAATTTGAAACAATATATAGTTATGTATATGTATGTACCCCGGCAAATTAATTTATTAGAGGACTATTTGAGATACTTGTGTCTTGCAGTTTATGAAGAGACTCGATATTGTTTATACTATATATATTTATATATACATATAAATGTAATTGACTGATTATTTCAACCTATAAAAGTCATAATCTTAGCTTACCCTTGTTATCTTTTGATTTATAGATGACTAGTGAGGAAAACCCAAGTACCTCTGGTGCTAGTGCATCAATCACATTTCCTCTTACTGTAGAAGAAAACATATTAAAAAATAAAGTTGAAACAACTTCAGGTTCAGTAAAAGGAAAATAAAAAGATCAACAGTATGAAAAATTTTTGATGAGATCACACTACCAAATGATTCGGTTAAGGGCCCGTTTGGATGGGAGTATTAGGGTGGAGTACGTTGCAGTGGATTGGAGTGCACAGAAAATGAAGCAATTTATTGAATGTCAGTGGATTGTCTCCTATCCAATTGGAGTGACGATCCAGTGCCCATATGGTGTGTACGTTTGGACGGTCCAACAATTCCATACATTGTAGATGCGGAGGTGTGTTTGGCCGAGCATGGGATTGCATGCAATCCTATGCAATCCAACGGCTGGAGTGTTTGGATGGTCTATGGATGCCTTTTGATTTTTCTTGTTCTTGTTCTTTGTTTTTGACATGTTGTATTCTGGGCATTTGGTGGGCCCTGCCATTGTCCAATGCAAAAGGGGGATCCATTCCCAGACATGTTGGGAACTTTCTTTTTTAATGCCTGTTTGAAGGGGTGGAGTTAAATGATGCTCAGGCGCGCAACAGCTTAATGTGCGGGCAATCGAAAACTGTACTCCAAGCATGCATGAGCTCAAGTTCAACCGACTAAATTGTGGAGCCCACTGTTCCATAGTGACAGTCCCAAAATCATATTGGTGGGAAAATTCTGACGTCGTATTTTTGGACATTTTTTTGTCGAAACAGGACCGTGGGATATTTTTAATTTTTAACCATCCAATTAATGTCCCCCACAAAGATAGTCAGATAAAAAAATGAGCTTATTTCTTTGTTCATGCTACATCTAGACTAGGCATCACAATTTGGATGGATTAATTTGACTATCAGTACCTGTTACAATGCATTTCCTAAGTGCTTGCGTATTATCCATCATTCTCCGCCAGAGTATCAAAGTTTTTCTCGCAGAAGGACTGTTTAACACCTGTATATTTAAAGCTGTAGTGCCTCATCCATATCACGCCTTTCATCCATGTATGGCAATCCAAACCGTCCAAATCATTGCCCCCATATCAAGTATTGTATTGTTCGAAATGGACAACGGTTGAAAAATTTTAACTTCTGATTTCACTTGGGCCGCACATTCATGGATGTGTTCCATCCATTTCGTTCATATGGTTATTCGAAATAATTAGGAGATCCATGTCAAATTAAAACTAGAGATGTAAAGAGATATCAATGACACAAAGAAAATATAAAATACTGCACGCAGACTTTACTATAACAAACCATCACACGGCTATCGTCCACAAAAACCATAAACATAAGTAGAAAGAAATATTCAAAGTTACCGTTGTCATATTTAAAATTTAATAATAATAAACAATGCCAAAAAAAGAACCACCAGGCCCACGAAAATCGCAACGACTTTCTCACCATCCGATGGAGCAAGATCATCAGTCGATGTCGCCCTCTCCACCATCTCCTGTCTTGTTTGGGTCGACTGATGGGTAGACGAAGTCGTAGCGTACTGGATCTCGATCTCAGCAGATGTAGCGGCAACCTGAAAACACGGAGACTCTTGCAGTGGTACGTATGGCTCATAGGCCTTACGGAAAAAATTCTCCCAGCATGCTATGGCCTCCTTCCAGTTCCGAAATGCGCTGTGCCTACCGCCACTATATCCCTCAACTTCTACTCGCACCTCATCCCAAGTGTGATATATCTCAGGGCGTCGCCCAACAAGGACAACGTAAAACTTTTCTCTACCCATCTGCGATGGCATGCATGGATTATTTTTGTGATATATCAAAAAATGAACATCCGTAAGTCAAATAAGCAATTATAATCCTATTTAATGAATTTCAAAGTTGGATGTATGTACCCTTCCTACATTAAATGAACTAACTAATCCAATCCGAGTTAATGTGCGTAATGCAAAAAATGTGAGTAGATATATATGAACAACCTCCAAAACATATTTAGTCATTCAAACAGCAGCCATCATGGTATACATTAGGCATATATACCAGCACATAAAAATCTAAAATATCAAAAAAAAAAACATAATGTGAGAGTATACGGAACCAAACATCACAACAGTATAAGTTATTACATGCCACCAAAATAGAAACCAGCATAACAAACCCCAATAACCACACCCTGTCAGACAGAACCTTCACCTCCATCACCGAAGTGATCACGCAGTTTTTTCTTTAACCACTCCACTCGGTGCTTGGGTCGAAGACTAACAAAGAACGACGCCAACAACTTGTCCTTACTCAGGATCTCACCAACATCGATAAATTCTTTGGTGGTCAGGCCTTTCACCTCCTTGAGCACATCAAGTACTTTGTTAGTACGATTAACCTATTTGCCGCGTCCAAATTTCATCATTGACTCGGCCACGGTATTTCATGAGGCCCCGAGTACATCACATGGACGAGCTGGGCGCGATCGTTTTCTTATTACTATCCCTCCGCGAGTACCATCGAAATCAGAAGTGTGAGTGGGAGTGCCACGGGACCCGTGATGTCCCATCGCAGGACTGTTCGATGGTAATGGAATGGTCCCTGTGGAGTTTGTTATATAATCCTCTGATAGATCTATCGTATCATCTATATCGTCATTAACAGAATTTCATGCTTCATTAAGGTCTTGCTGCAGACGAGAAGAAGATGTCGACGCAGCCATACTCCTGCTGCCTTGTACGTAGCGGCCCGTGGCCTAGTCAGATCTACATATCACTGCGAGGTCATCCATCCTATCGATTCGTTTACCGCGGAGTCTTACAGCATTTGGGTGAGACTACTAGAGGAATAACACAGATGTAATAATAGGTAAATAATATATAGAGACTGATGATAGATAATTCAAAACCAGTAAAATGTACCCTAAGATATTGCTCCCAGACTTCATCAGGGGCTGTCACAACCATCCTCTCAGAGTCCCAACCGAAGCCACTTACTATCAGCATGTCCTTCATTGCAGTATACTCTCGCTTGTAATATCTCAATCAATTAGACACGTTTTGCCATTTGACAATTACCTCAGTGTGCTTTGTAACTTCGTCGGCCGCAATCTGATATGCCTCCCGCTTGAATCCGTTATCAGCCTTACGACTTAGTGCGACCTGTTCAAAGAATGTGTCGAACAGTATCTGGTCCATAGCACTTGTCCATTTGATCTTCGACGCTCTAGATGAAGGCTCCACAAGAGATTTCATGGTTTTAGCACGTTGTGAACATTGGGTGGCTACCGGTAGTGTTTTTGCCAGTGACTGGGTCAGTGTGGATGTATCGTTAAAAGCGCCTGTCATTTCACCTGAATATGAAGATTGTATGATTTTTTTACAAATTACAACTATAATCGTTAAAACAGCAAATATTAAGATAGACTTATATAACATAAATTCACTCGTCCTTATAAGTATCCAACAAACCACCAAGTTTGTAACTCGATGACCATTCACTATTTTTTGAAGTTTAATAAACCTTAAATATAGTATGACCAACTGTTGTATGAAAATTAAATAGAAAGTATCATCATCTACTCCTACTATTCTGTTGAGCATTTGCCCACATTCTAGCTGCAATGTCATCGCACATTCGATTCCAAGCATCTTTTTCATGTTGCGTTGCTCGAAGTAACCATTGTCGCTCGTCGTTTCTTGATAACTCTTGTGGTGTTGGGATACCCTCCACATCGGCACCAGATATAGCAGCGAAATCACTGTCTTGTGGAGACTCATCTTGGCCAAGTATATAATTATGTAGGACACAGTAGGCTATCACAATTTGAACTTATGTTTGAAAGTCGTACTGCATAGCGCTCTTCAAGATGGAAAATCTACCTTTCAATAAACCGAAACATCGCTCGATTGTATTGTGCAATTGTGCATGTCAGTAATTAAACAGCTTATTCATGTTCGCACGAGCTCTCCCGGTTCGATATTCTTGTACGTGATACCGAACGCCCCGGTATAGAGCCATAAGTCCAGGTGAATGAGCATATCCAGCGTCAACAACATAATATTTTTCTATACATTCGAATCAATGTTATATTAAATGAGAAACTGGATACAGTCATAGTTAACAATTAGATGGCCACTTTCATAATAGATATACAGTACCGTTTGACACATGCAAGGGATCATCTGATCGGGTTAATGCGTTGTGTAGTACTCTCGCATCCGAAGTAGAACCCTCCCAACCAGCCAATACATATGTAAATTTCATATCAAATGAATACGCTGCCAGTATATTTTGGGAGAACACCCCTTTTACGATGGCAGAAGCTCGAGTGGTCAACTGGCAACACATGCGCTGGAATGTGTGTACCATCAATTGCACCGACGCAATCCTAAACGTGAAGAATCAACAACCATGAAGCGACTATACATTAGAGTGAAGTAAACAATACGGGCTTAGAAAACACACCTACTGCAAATATACATGAAAGTAAGCAGACTAATTCAGATTTTTTGGATCTCTGATGGCGTCTTGGTGCCGGCCGGTTTAACTAAATCAGGGTACATTGATATAATTGCCTCTAGCACACGGTGAAAGTGCCGACTGACTGTCTCACCCGATCGAATAAATTTGTGACCTATGACCCGGTTACGAACATTGTGCCCCAACATGTGAAGGAAAATCACTACTTGTTCTTCAAGACTAACATTACGCGTATCACGGAGTCATGTCTTCTTGCGTAGCAGCGTACATAGTTCAAAAAATGATTCTCGATTCATCCTAAGCTGATCTACACAATCTCCGTCGCTAGCCCGAATAATGGAATTGATGAACCTTGCTCGCTCATCATCCCCATGACGCGCCGGTTGCTTCAACATGTACGTACGACAATATTCCCCAACAGCTTGTACGCAAGCTGCCACTGCTTGAAACACAATTATACTATCCGTCGAGTCCTCATCTGAAGAATCCATCGTCAACTGATAATCTATACTATCACGTGTGTATTTCTCATAAATATACATTGCAAATAACAGTGGGTACAAATATAAATGTTAGACGAAGGGATATATCTAGAGATATACATAGATATATATAAATATTTATAGTATATGACTACTTAGACCTCCATGGTCGGATGCCAGCAGTGGCAATAATGCTTATCTATATATAAATATAATAGTCTTCAAGTGCAGTTGATTCTATGAAATGATCTCATAAGTTATACAGATCCAGACTGAGTGGAGATACATCGTTTCAACACTTGGGGTCTTGGTATCGATCCCTAGTGGGGGTGGCTAACATGGAGTGTGTGTACTGACATGGGTGTGTACTTACAAGATAACTCCCCCCCCCCAAAAAAAAACCAGATCCAGATGGTTTGTTTGACCATTAAATATTTATTGTGGGCTACATAAGGATTTAGATGAAGTCTATCTTTGTATTTCCCCTCTATCCAGGTTTGATTGACCTTATCAAGGGTTTGGATGGAAAATAAACATTACTATAGGCCCAAGGAAAATGTTAATCAAAGTTCAATCACACGATTGTTTCCTGTAGTGTGGTCCATCCGAGATATGTATCTGCTTAAATAAACAGTTTTATTGCGCCTAAAATTCATGCAGGGGGGCAACCAACTATAGCATTTAACATAATATTTGAGCCCTAAGCAATTATAATCCTATTTTTTGAATATCAAAGTTAATGGAATTTGTATATGGATAGCCAACAAATATTTCAACAAACAATAGTTCAAAAGTGCTTCATATAGCCAATGATATCAATGATTAAGAAACTAAAGAATAGTAGAGAAACATGTGCATCCAATGATTAAGATACAGTAGAATAGTTGAGAAAATTCTACAAATGACAAGTCTGATACTTGGGATTTCTACCACAAAATGATATGTCAACTTCTACTCTGCTAGCCATTCAAGATTTATCTGGCTCACAAGTACGGCTGAGGTTCTATACATGAAGAACCTCGTGACAGCTTATATGGTCACAAGTTATCCAATCAATGTGATTTTAGCGTTTAAAGTGTCCACGCGATGTGGCCATCAGATCAACGGTCCTTAATGTAGACTAAAAGCTTGTTTGGCAGATGTCAAGGACTGGCAACCAGCATCATGTGGTCCAACCGAAGCCAAAAAAAGGCATGATCTGTTGATAGGGGTCTCTATTCCACACATTCCAGATGGTTTAGATCATATTGTTGTATTTGGGTATGGATCATTAGAAGAAAGTTTTCAACTCAGGGACTCAGCAGCGTAAGCATTCATCTGGAATGATTATGGGGAAGTGCTTTTCAAGTTGGGAAATTACCATAATGCAATTAGATCCAAAGAGCATTCAGTTTCAGTCCTAAACATGTATGAACCAACATATGCTTATCAAGTCAACATATCCTCTATTATCAATTTGTAGGAAAGACGGCAAAAGGACGTTACCGGACTATGTTGGTATTGCAACAAATTTCAATATTTACCTATCATTTGGTCAAAAAATAAGTGAATTAAATAAACATCAAATCATATATGGAGAACCAAATAAGCAAACAGTCACTTTCTTATTGTTTATCATGTGGGCCCTGCTATATCATGTGGGATCAACTATATGCTGGCCGCTTTCCACCATTAACGCTGAGAAAATAACCTACAAATCAATGAAACAGATATTCTTTCCTCTATCGTATCATCCATGTCTCATCTCTCTTGGAAATCAAACAATAACCGAAAAAACTCAACTTGTTCAAAATATGTAAGAACCCATTTCAAAATCTTCATTGACTGCCCCAAATAGCATCTAAAAACACCTTAAAGCAGCTTCTATTAAGTGAAATCTCCCCCACCATCTGCCAACACTAGTTCCTGCTGAAGAAACCCAACGCTGGTCGATTTTTTTTTTTTTTGTACAATATTAAGATGCACCTATTTTAAAATCTTCTAGACTGACACCCCAAAAGGAAAAAAACAAAAAACAATAATAACAATAAACCATTGCAGCTAAAAGCTACTTCCTTTGGGGAAATCTCCAAACATTCTTTCAGTAGTAGAGCTTATTGAAGAAACCCTACTCAACAAGAACATAAAGCCAGATTATTTGAAATGATTTTTCTCCAAATGAGATTGAAATGCCAGCAATCAGGACTCACAAATCAAAAATCAAGAAAAGAAAATAAAGAATAACGGGTGGAAATTCAAAAGAAGAGAATCTTTGGCTTTTTCTAGGAGCTATGAAACACAAGATGAAAATAAACAAAGCAGATAATGTTTGATCAGCTGAGTACTGATTATCTGGAAAAAACCCATTCATACTCTGGCAGCTATGTGCCATCCAAACACAGGCACATAGCCAAATAATACGTGAGATGAATGCACCAGAATCGAAATTGTTCAAACAATAGGTCCCATTCCAGAAAGGTAACAAAATAGAAATTTAACTGAAGGAGTATTGTAACTGGAAGGTAGAAAAATTGAATTTAAAATACACAAGTTGCAAAAATGCATTTATCAACGTCTGAATATGATTGTAAGGATATGATCCATCTGTGGGTGCCCCACTATTTTGATGGTATGATTTTTATTTTGTGTATACATGGTCTAAAGAAGCATCATGCATGTAATGGATGAGCATAAGGACTTCCAATGTAGGAGTACATAGACCCACATGTAGACATGTGAGCAGAGGTAGCATTATAAGAGTTCTATTGGCATTGCAAATTTCAGGAAAAAAAGTCACAGATTCTTCAGGCGTAGACTGAGATATTGTAAGGCTCCTAGATTGATTTAATGATCAAAACAGCAAATTATTCATTTATATTAGTTATTTATTTTATATGGAGTTGGTTTGGTGTCTCATGGGATCTTCACTGCAGGCTTACTTCCATATAAAGCAGGGCCCACATGATATATATGGGCACCATGACTGCTATAAACACCATATGTGAAACAGGCTTATCAAGTCATTCCCCTCTTCAATCCAAACCATCCCCCATCAATCTGTCTATGCATATTTCTAAAAGACTCCAACTACCTTGCAACACCCAAATATACCTTCTGGACTGAATAGTAGCAACTATGCAATCCATGTAGAAATAAAACATTTTCGTAAAAGACAGCAATAACATCTAAAAACATGAAAGTAAACGTAAGCAAACCAAACCATCCCCTTCTAATAGGTTGTCCCTACCATGAGCATGAACAACAAGAACCGAAACAACAATACAAGATAAACATGACAAATAGTGAAGACCCAGTTGAGGAAACAACTCAATCTCGCCACCAAGATGACAGAACCAACTTCATAGCATTAAATACAACACACAAAGCGTTCCAAAATCAAACGAACTAACTGAAAAGAATATTTAAACAACAACAATGGTAGCAGAAAATCAAATTCATGAGTTCCACTTTAGAAAAAAAAATCCAGAAAATGGAAACTATGTACTGCGACGGCGTCTCTGATGTCCAAACACAGCGTGATGGATGTCAAAATCCATTCTGAAACTTAACAGAGAATCCAATAATCCAGAAACCCCTAATTTTCGTATTCACAAATAAGCAGAAATCATATATCACAATACCCCCAAAATCCAATTATCATTTCCCAAAAACATTATGAAAATCAAAACCATCTACTGCAACGGCGTCGTTTCAAGGCCAAACGCATTAATCAGAGAGGCAAGAAAATCCAATTGTAAATAATCAGAGAGGCACCCTGAAAATCCATAAACCCTCAATTTCTATATATTTGAAAAGAAAAAAATCAGAAAAAAATGTAAAATCCCTAAAATCCAGAAACCACCACCTCTGTGACATCCCATTATCGTGTTTATTTCACATAGATTATTGAACTCAAACAATGGTAATGAAACTCACAGCATAACCGTATCCAACAATACATGCATGACGCAAGACGTAGGCCTTGCAACAGCGAGGTGGGATGACATGCATGTAGGGTTTCATGGCGTCGAAGAGCTTTCAATGCCGTAGAAAGGGAGAAATCGTACCTTTGCTACAAGCATTACAGGCATTGCTTGATGTAATGGCCAGGATGAATGGAGAAGAAAGGGCGCGAAAATTACCTCCACCACCACTCTCGGGACCTTACTGTCTTTAATCCCATCTCTCTCTGACCGTACGGACGACTACGGAAGGGATTGGGATTGGGCTCGAGTCGCAATCCGAAGAGAGAGAGAGAGAGAGAGAGAGAGAGAGAGAGAGAAACGAGATGACCAAGCGCTGTGCCGAATCCAGTTGGAGAAATCCAATCCGGCTGCCGAATCCAGCAGTAGAAATCCAATTCGGCTGCCGAATCCAGCTGGATTGCTGGTGAATCCCATCGGCCTTCAATCCCTTGCAACTCCAAACACATCAGCGACTGTACTCATCTTCATTTTCTGTGCACTCCAACCCACTGCAACGTACTCCATCCTAATACTCTCATCCAAACGGGCCCTAAGATTAGATGTAAGTATTGTAAAACCCTTTACAACAAGCATTTTGGTTGTTTTATAACTCATTATCAAAGGCATTTTAATAAATGTATGAAGAAATCAAGAACATCAACGGGTGGTCCAGCAGCTACTTTCATTTATCGCTTCTAAAAATAACGACTCTCAGGCTACACTCTCCACTTATAAGTATGATCTGAAAAAGTTGAAAGAGTGGTATGGAAGATTGATGATAGTTAATGAAAAGCCGTTTAACATGGTAGAAAGTAAAGTTTTTATGAAATTTTGTAAATTCCTTAATTCCAAATGTGAGAAAGTCTCTCACATTACTGTGAAAAGAGAGTGCATAAAGATATATGTGATTGAGAAAGCAAACTTGAAAGCTCTTTTAACATCCATATCAAGAATAGCTTGACTTCGGATATGTGGACGACATCGAATCAAAGAAATGGATATATGTCATTAACTGCACACTTCATTTATGCAAATTAGAAACTACCAAAAAGATTATAAACTTCTGTTCCGTTCCTCTTCCTCATATTAATGTTGTAATGTCAGACTACATTTACAATTGTCTTGTTGAGTGAGCCATCAAAAAAAAATCTCTTTAAGAACTTTAGATAATGGCTCTTTCAATGATACTTTGGTTTCTTTTTTATATAGTCAATTCAAGGCAGTTAGAAATTTATTCTTTGAGGGTAAAATATTTCAAGTTAAATGTTGTGCTCACATACTGAACTTGATTATACAAGAAGGGCTTAAAGCAATTGACTCCATAATCGCCAACACACGAGATAACCTTAAATATATAAGGGAGTTACCTTCAAAACTAAGTACGTGGAATAATACAATCCAACGTTTGGATTTAAAATTTAAAAAGCAGTTGAAGTTGGATGTTTGCATGCGCTGGAATTCAACTTATGAAATGTTGGATACAGCTTTAAAATTTAAAGTTGCATTTCCTGAACTTGAGGTGCGTGATAAAATGTATACATACGTGCCTAGTGACAAAAATTGGACGAAAAATGAACATGTTCATAAGTTTCTCAAAATTTTCTTACGACTGCATGAGGATTTCTGGGAATAAGTATCCTATAGCAAATCAATTTCTTTTAAAAATTATTTTCATTATGAACACGCTAAAAAAGTATTTTGATGAGGGTTTGAATTTTTTACAAGCGATAGCTCTAAGAATGTTGATAAAATTTGATAAGTATTAGGCTAATTACCATTTGTTAATGGCCATTGCAGTTATTATAGATCCACGGTACAAGATGATAATGGTTAGGTATGTTTTTAGATCACTTTATTCCAATTCTGAAAGAGTTTTAACAGAGACCGTTATTATTTATGTTGCAGTTGAAGAGCTGTTCACTTCATATGATAGTACTTTAGCCTCAACATCCAGTATAATAGTTACTCCTCAATCTACAGATAATACTTCTACTCGAGGAAAGTGACTTCGTGACTTTATATCTTTTTTAGACGAAAAAGAAACAGAGATGCATAAAACTAAATCATAAGTGGAGAAGTATCTAAAGGAGCCTGTCATAAGGTTACAAGAAGATGATTTTGATGTTTTTTGTGGTAGAAGTCGAGAGCTCGTGAATACCCTAGATTTTCGTTAATGGCATGAGACATTGTCAATTCCAATTTCGTCTATACCATCAGAATCAACTTTTAGCATAGAGAGCAGAGATGTTAGCAAGTATCGAATCTCACTCCTCTCGAAAACAGTTGAAGCACCGATATGTACATAACATTGGTTGCATCCAATTTGGAGAGGTATGAGGATGAAAATGGAAGTGAAGATGAGAATTCACATAACATTGCATGAAGGAATATAAACTTTTAAAATTTTGTTTAAGCTTTTATATTTTGTAATATATTTTCATTTTTGGATTTAATGTTGTGGACTAACTTGTGGTATCTAGATAAAATATGTGACACTTTTTTTTTGTCTTAGTATTGTGGCATGTGGGACATTTGGGACTTAATATTGTTGATTTTTAATTTGTATTTTGTAGCAAAAAATATCATAAAGTGACTTGGGAAGAGGCTCGACTTAACTCAAGGTAAGTTCGACTCGACTCGATCCACTAACTCCCCTCAAAAGCTTTGGCAAATAAGCCAAGCTCCAATGTTAAGCTCGAGGAGAGCACGGACGAGTCAAGCCGAGCTTGGCCTACCTCGACTCGATTCGGCTCGATGTACAGCCCTACATAAATTCACGGTAGTGCTAGACACGCCGACAAATCTCTGTAGTTATGAGATGCAATGCGAGCCAGACTTTTATGAATTGAATTCCACGATGTGATGGTCACTATTTATGATGAGCCACACATACTATGCTAAGTATGCATTCATGTAAAACGCATAATGGTACCACTTGTAGTGGTAGAATTTGAGATGTATCGAAACATTTATATTGTCTCACTATGATAAATTACTTGAATTGTTGTTAATCTTGAAGAATAACCATTACTATGAGTAGGGCGTTGACCATCTCTAACCATATAGATGATGCAGATGATGCACAGGTTGAAAATATGTGTAATCATCTACTTACAAAAGACTATTATGAGTGATGTGGGATTACGTCGCTAATACTCCTATTTTAGTTTAATTTTATATACATTTTATACTGCAAATTTAGATTATTATAATAAGCTTCCACCTGTGTGAACATTAAATGATTAGTTGAACTTTTATGATTAAATGGAATAAAAATTATAGTATAGTTGATTTTATTATCATGATGAGGTACTTTCATGAATGCAAATACATGTAATGTATAACAAGGGGAATCATACCTTAAGTACATTATCTAACATTATAGAACTCGGATCCAATATGATGTACGTTACATGGTTGGGTGGGTAGATTAAGCCACCTTTCTTAGCATTTCTCAACCTAAATATAAAATGTCATCACACCCATTAGATAGCATTCTTATTACTTTGTTTTACTTCTTCGAACAAACCCTCCCAACCAAATCAGTCATTAGGCCTTTCTATGTACAATATTCTACCTCTCAAATTATGCCTCTCTCTATAAGCATTATAGAAAAATTGCTTGAAACCAATAAATCCAAACCATTAGATTCTTGGATATTTGTCATCAACAACGTTAATATCCATGACTCCCATCATGGCCAACTCTAAGTGACTGTTCATTTCACACTTTGTTTGTGCATCATGCAATCGAGGATAATGGCCGCCATATCCGTTGGTGACTAAATTGGGCTTGCGTGTGGTAGAATGCTCGTCGCCTCGCAGTATCGCAATGACTTGATCAATGGTTGGCCGATCGGATTCGTCTGTGTTCAAACAAGCAGCTGCAGCTCTAGCCATTTGAACCACTTGGGCTTTATTGTAGGACCCACGCTTAAGCTGAGGATCGAGCAAATCAGTCGCTGGTTCGTCACCCATCAAAAACGGTTTTGCCTACAAAAATGAATGATTTTTTTTTAGATATGATTATAAAAGAAATTGAATTTTCACTAGTAATTGATACTAATTGAGTTGGAATAACTGAGTCTTAAGCATCAGATCCAATCATATCTAATGGGAACTGAGTTTTAGGCCAGAGAGGTAATTTGTCTGAAATGGGCTAAGAAAGTAGACCGGCGTGGACCACTTCTAAACTATGTTGGGTTAGTATCTGACTAGTGGGTCCAGCCCAACACCTGCTTCTTTAGCTCAGGACCTGGTCTGGATGTGGACTCAGGTTCTTTGGATGGGGCCGGCCAGGTGTTTCAGCCCATCCAGGCCCACCACGGCCCAATTGTAACACTGTCTAGGTACTGATGTACACACATCGTAGTAGTGTCAATTCTGGCCAATGGTTAATCTGGACCGTTGTTAATCTCATTTAGCCATCTCAGATGTGGATAAACAGAAACTGTGAAGATCCTAGCCCTCAAAGCTTGGCCACTCTTCCTGTACTGTTCTTGTGTCTTCCTATTAACCGTCCATATATACAGGCCACTGATCGAAGGTCTAGGAACCTCTTCTTAGAGAGTTTTTTTTATTTTCTTTTCTTCTTCTTTTCAATTTATCCCGTCCAAAGTGGGGCCCTTAAATTAATCCAGACCGTGTAACCGATGTTTCCCATCATGTGAGAGTATGGATCAAAATTCAGCAGCATGCACCAAGGCTATGGATGGGGTAACATGAGCCCAGATCCAACGGATGTAATCCTACATTGATATATCCAAACGTATTGTAGTAAACCTGTACATTGGACCTTTAATTTCGATACTCTCTCTCAAAGCGTGAGTGGATGCGTATGAACCATCGTCATCTGCTAGAGTATTAAATAAGAAAATAGGTAAGCATTCCTATTCTTGTCTTGTCTGAGATGTGAAACCCTTATTTTATTTTATTATATTTTAATAAGAAATGTTCCACCGCTCTCAGTAAACTATAAGTGATAATCCTAGTTGCATCAGTTCACTTGGACAGTTCGTTTGAACAATCTGAACCGTCCATTGAGTCCATAACACGTCTCATAGCCTACCAATGAAACAATAATCTCACCAATCAAATGATCCAATCCAACCTCGATTTGATCTTATTTCCTATGGCCATCCATTTTCGAAGCTATGAGTGGGATGGTTACAATTGCCTAACAGAAGTGATTCATTAGAATCATAAGCAATCTATGATAGGCCATAACTGATAGATGGATCAATTTTTTGATTGGATCTTTTTTGGTTATCTTGAACATCCATAAGACCAATGATCAAACGCTTCCTACATCATAGCCTATATATATATATATATATATATATATATATATATATATATATATATATATATATATATATATATAGACACACACACATACATGCAAGGAATGCTTGGCGGCCACTGGTACATCTGGATTCTGGTGAAAACTTTTTGAGAACTCATTTATAGTAATACAAGTATAAAATTTAAACCATCCACCTATGTAGCACTCTATTAAATTTTTAGTGCCCAACTTTTAACTTAATCCAAAACTTTGGAGGGCCATAAAAAATTATTCACCAAAGTTTTGAATCAGGGTAAAAATTAGATGTTAAAGATTTCACGGGGTGCTAGACCAGGTGGACAGTTCAAATTTTGAATTCATATCACCATAAATAAGTTCTCAAAAAGTTTTCACAGAAGTCCATAAGAACTCGTGCGCACCACAGAGAGAGAGAGAGAGAGAGAGAGATTCTCCTAGTAATTTTTTTTTCATAAGAACCAAACCACATGATGTGTATATGCAATTTAGGCCGCACGGTCCTTTTTCATTTAGTTTGGATGAAGGTTTATTCAAAAATTCACATAGTTCTGTTATTAGAGTAGACTTGGATGAAAATCAAGAGTGAGAATTCCCTCCCATTTTACTATGGCCTACTTAATTTTTTTAATTAGACTGACTTCTGCGCCCCTAAGATAACTCATCTAGCAGAAGATTTGAATTTTAGGCACACATCATGTAAGATGAGTGTGACTTAGTAGCAGTTAGTTCAAAATTTTAATAAGTTTAATTTGAGTCAATATGGGTCACGTGTGCAATTTATAAGTGGCTGAGTATAATCATCATACGCAGCCAGAGTATCAAATAACAGAATATTTGAATGCTCAATAGATATTAGGGTACACTAATATTTGAATGCTATAAAGTCTAAACACGTGTAAATATGCAAGAGTTTAGTATTCCAATATTAAAAGAGAATTATTCATGGAATGACATCACAGGATTTTGGCCCTCTTACCTTGTGGCGCCCATCACATCCGACGGTTGACATGTAAGTTTTGTTGTTAGTCATGTATTGATAAGATTCCCGTCAACCAATCACTCGAACAGGGTTGGATTAGGGGTCAATGCTGGCTAGGACCGTGTTAGCATATGAGTGGTGTTTGGTGACTCTACTTGGAAATTGGCTGAGTCAACTCAATTCGACCAGAAATTGGGCACAATCACTGCAAAGCTAGCTGAGGAGCCCGACTCGGATCTGACTCGGCAAGAATCTTCAAGCCAGCTCATCGACTCAGTTGACTAGACATGACTTGGACCGATTCACTAAATAGGTGAATTCATCAAGCTCAACTGGGTCAACTCGGCATGACTCGAGCCAATTTACTTGTTCTATTCAAGGTTTGAGCTGTGTGGGGTCCACCCGTGATGTATCTGTGTAATCTGAACCATGAATTGTTTGATCCTCTTATTTTTCACCGTACATCCAAATTATAATACTGATCCAAAACTCAGATAGGACACGACCAGGAGCAATGTAAAATCACGCCTAATACCTATATATTCACATGGTTTGGCCTACCAGAGTTCTTCAAGGGCATACCTTTGGTCTGTGCCTTCATCCTGGTTGGGTTCTCCTGATGAATGGGTTTGATGGCCTATACACTATGAGGTGGACCCCACATTCTAAAAAACTCAGTCTCCCACATTGTTCTAAAAAAACTTGCTTGGTTGACTTGAAACTTGGCCATGTAAACTGGGCTGAGTCAACTCAACGGGTTTTCACCCATCTATTGCAAAACTAGCTCGTGAGCATGACTTCTCAACGGGTCAGATCATACCCTCTCACTTGCATGGGATACAAAATGTGCACCTTTGGAAGAGGGAAAATGTCACATAGGGCTCGTTTGGATACACCAAATAAGTTACTTTTTCTATATACTAACTGCAGTAGATAAGTAACTTATTTCTGATAATTATGTTTGGTTTATGATTATTTATAAGTAACTTTTTTACTTAAAGGTTTTTAATTACTTTAGTTAATTGTTTTTTAGCTTTTTATAATTTTCATAAGTAGCTTAAGAGAGGCACATAGAGCTGAAAGAGATGAAAAGATGATAATTTCGTTGTTTACCAAACATAGATATTTTCTTAATTAGTAAAAATTAAAATAAACTACTTATGGCATAAATAATTTAAGCAACTTACGGTCCAAGTACTTCCGTTTTTATTAAAGAATTTTTATTTATTTTTTGTATAATAAATTAATTTAAATTTATAACTAATTAAGAATTATAATTCTAAGAATTTTGCTAACATGAAGTTAGCATGGCCACCAAACGTTATAAGCAACATACAAGGTGGCTTATTGTCAAACTGAATGAAAATTGTTCATTCATTTATACAATTAGGAGCAAGCCATGGTATAAGAATTCTACCAATCGATTGATTGACATTTTAAATGCGGCTAATTTGTTTTAACCATATGTCATTTAAGAATTATAAATCACAAGGTTAAAATCATCGAATCAAAGTGTTACTTTAGATTCCTGAGAAATAGAAAGTGTAATATGTCAACTAGATATTTCAATATGATGATTGGACTTATTTTATTTCATCAGCCAATCTTAATTGTGCATTTCATGTTATTGATCAGGTGCTTAGAATCACTTGATTGGCATGATTTTGCATTATGGCTAGCTTTTAGTCAGGTAAATAAATGAACAGTTTGGATAACAATAGGTCACTTGTATATCAATTTTATTTTTTTTTAATTAAAGGACACTAGTGAAACCCATAATTAAATTATTGAATAGAGAATCTATTCAAGTAAAGAATCGTCCAAATCATCATGAAGCCAAGCAAACCAATCAAGTCGAGACAATTTTTCAGGTTTTCGAACAATGCCAAGTACAAAAACCACCATCAGGTGGGCCATGTTGGTTAGATGTGCTGTCCAAAACAAGCTTCCAAAAAAGCTGTGGGCCGGCCTTATGAGGGAGTGGATTAGGTATTTTTTGGATAACACCAAATTCAATAAGACTAAGACATGGCATTATTTTATTGGATTACATATGCTTGTTAGAGAGTGGACCACCAACGTTCAAAAGATTGTCAATGATTCTTTTTTGACAAACATCTGCATGCTAATGGAATAAAGCCAAGTTGTTAGACTATGATAGAATTTTTATTTTTTTTTAATTATTTTTTAAAAGAAATATATGCTTGTGAAGGTTCATACATTAGAAGAGTATGGATGTGCGTGCAGACCTTAACAGAAGCCGTTCAATTCGTGGGCCTCTGATCAGATTGACAAATAGAGCTTTGTTCACACAGTTTGGACTGCTCTATATTTTGAACCGTTGATTTGATGGCTGCCATGGAAAATTTAAAATCAACGGTCCTGCAGTACGATTTTTCTCATACGAACCATCTGCATTTGGCCCCACAATTTGAACGGTGTTGATAGAGATACATGTGTGCCACGTGTACAGTGGATATGTCCAGGCATTTGGATCATGAAAGTAGAGATAATTAAAGAAAGGACACGTACCCAAGAGACCAGATTCTCATCTCCGTGGGTCCTTTTTGTCTCGATTGGCTTCCTGCCGCTGATTAGCTCAAGGAGGACCACACCAAATGCGTACACATCCGTTCTATCGGATACTTTCCCATGTTGAAAGTACTCAGGTGCCAAGTACCTACATATGTACATTTAAATTCAGATAAATATTAGAAAATCTTTATTTTAAAAAAATGTACAAGGAACTCAGTAGTCATGAGGACTACGAGATTGATTAGTGCCCATGTTCCCATTTGTGGGAATTGTGGGACCCACCTCCCATACGCTATTGGAAGCCCATGGGACCACATAATCGGTGCTCTTGCGGTCTACAGAACACGACATAAACACGTCGTGAGTTTCGGGGAGCGGATCCGTTGTTACCTGGGTAACACGTGGCTGTTTCATAGACCGTGAGGCCCACCTTGATGTATTTGTTTTATATCCATGCCGTCCATAAGTTTTAAAAGATCATTTTAGGTAATGGACCGAAAATTGAAGTAAATACAAATATCAAGTAGAGTACATCAGGGGAAAAAGTTGTCATTTACCATTAAAAACTTCTTGTGGGCCACAAAAGCTTTAGATCAAGATGATATTTATGTTTTCCTTTCATCGAGGTATGTATGAAATTATCAACATATTGGATGAAAATTAAATATTACAGTGGGCCCTGAGAAGTTTTTAATGGTGGTTGTTCAATGACCACGGTTTCCTATGGTGTGGTCCACTTTAGATTTTGATCTGCTTAATTTTTATGATTTTGTCCTAAAATGAGCTGAAAAAATTGATGGACAGCATGGATATATACCAATGGCCCCAAAAATGAAGCAGATACAAATCTATAGGTGACTACACCGCATAGGTCCTTAGGAAGTTTTTAATGGTGGTAGTACAATTACCACTATTTCCTATGGTGTGGTCCACTTAAGATTTTGATCTGTTTCGACCATGCCCTAAAATAGTCTGAAAAAACAGATGGACAGCATGGATATATAACATATACATTAAGGTGGGCCCCATAGTCCGGGAAACACCCACTATGGTATTACGCAGGTAACACCTAATCCATTCTCGCGTTGAATGGGTCAGCACCACATTTATTGTGCAAGTGGTATTCATTTACATCAGGCTGCGTTTGTGGATGAAACCATTATCACACTGGTAAGATGATAACAGCCGTCTAATTTCTCCTGTTGATGGCCACCAACTGGACGGCAAGGATCATCGGATCAATGTAATTCTTTTGGGTATGCTCATTCACCACGGGACCTATACCATTTGGTTGGCCTGGATTAACCCGCACGTATGGTACGAAGTACCACTAGCTAACTCTCCCTAAAGTGTGGCAAACTCACACAGTTGTCTATACAAAAAAGTTCAGAGGAAATTACCCAAATGTCCCTTTGACAGTCTTGCAGAGGAAAGGGACCGAAGTTGAAGGAGTCCATGTTGCTAATCCAAAGTCACATAGCTGCAAACATCTTAATATGGTTAGATTAAATATCTGTAAATAGAAATGATCAATCCGGACCGTCCATTAACTTCAACAAAGGTTTCATGGCCTAAGATGCAAACATCACCCTGATCTAGTTATAAACGGACGGTTAAGATCATTTATTGAGATATAGTTCCACTCAATAATTTGAGCCGTATATTTGTTGCGGGTTTACCGTGGATCAATATATCTCCAAACAAATCATCGTTACTCGACCATCCTAACCATCCCATCCATGGCTTTGGAAAAGGGATGATTATAAAACAAAGAACAACTTATAGATGGATTGGATCATTTGATCAGCGAGATATTTTCACATCATATCCTCTGATTTCTCTAATGCACCTAACGGACGGTTCAGATCTTTTAATTGGATAGTGTGAAGCATGTCTACCGAATTACAGTGCACAACACTTTCTCAGCCGTTGGATCTTGAGGCACATTAAATGAAATCCGATCTAACCTTTGGTGTCATCTTGGAAGATAGGAGGATATTTGACGGTTTGATGTCTCTGTGAATCACGCATTTCTCCGTCCCATAATGTAGATAGCCCACTGCCTGAGCCACTCCAATCGCGATCTTATATCTGGTGGGCCATGAAAGCGTGGAGTTCTTTCCTCCTCTCTTCTTATCTTTTCATCAAACATTCCAAAAATCAGCCAATCCATTACTTACATAGACAATCACTAAGGAGATCAGTACAAAGACGATCAACGGTCATTTTGTCATGGCCCATTATGCAATTTCCATTACATTCATCAGGTGGGGCCCACATGAACATGGCCGGTCATAAAAATTAGGCTACTGTGTATATGATAAAAAAAAATAATGAAAATTTTAATCTAGAGCGTTTTAGTAGGTCCTACTTAACAATGTGAAACTTGTTAGTTAACTTTCAATTATCTCAAAATTCATTCAAAATGGACCCAAACTGATTCAAATAGAAAGATCCTCACCGTGCAAAAGGCGCTCTAAACTCCCACCGGAGATGTACTTATAAACTAAGAAAAGGCCCACTTGATCAATGCAAAATCCTATCAAAGGGACCACATTCCTATGATCGAGAGAGTTCGCGATCATCAATTCCCTACAAAATGCCTTCGGCGATTCCTTGTCTTCGTTGTCCAATCGCTTAATCGCAACCGTTCGGCCAAACCCTAATCTCCCTTTGAATACACAACTTAGGGCGCCTCTTCCCAATACCCTTCCTATCCATCACAAAATAAATAAATAAGGTCTACCCAATACATAAGTTTGCATGAAAAATCACACAATAAAGCCAATTCATCTATAATAAAGTAACGCATGAATTAAAAATAAATAACTGGTATCTAAAATTTAAAAAGACTTTTCAAAATATTTTTGAATGTTTTTTGATAAATGATTTCATGACTTTAAGAGATGAATGTTGGAAATTTGGATACACGTTCAAGATAGGATTAGGCCCGATCGAATTATAATTGACAATGTACATATGTGTAGGGTTTGATTTGATAATTGTTGGATAAAAATTGGACAACTGTAATTTAATGAGACAAACTAACCTTTAGAGAAGCTGTTAGTAGCAGACCTGATCTCATTATAATTGAACCTAACCAAAGTGGCTGTGACTGAGGAAATGGTTCGCTCTAAGGACTCCACCCTTTGCATTTTCAAGCCTATAGATCGTGATCGGGCCATTTCATCGGGCGGCCCCTCCTCTAAATTCATCAAGAGGACCGTCGCCCCCGAAGAAGAGTTCGAGCTCGACGAATCAAGTTCGAGTTGTGAGCTGAAGCTGAACCGAAACGATGAGTGGACCGATTGTGGATCGACGGTCTCGATGTCGCCTTTGAATTTTGTGTCCAAATTAGCGAGCAACCAATCATCTTCATCCCTTTGACATGAACCACTCCTTCGTCGGCCCGAGAAGATCATCAAAATCACACCCCATTTCATTTTTCCACATGTGGATCGAACAAGAACGCTCCGATTGCTGATTAAAGAAGAATTCGCATAGTTTTTTGCCTCATTTTTGAAGTTTTTGCATTTATCTTCATCAATTGTAGTGCTTTGAGAGCAGCCCATTTTAGGTGGACCACCAAACAAGAAAGCCAAAGACTAGAAAATCAAGATGAAGGAAGGAAGAAAGAAAGAATGTTGGAAAAGAGAAAGCTGCAAAAATCAAAGTGCTTTGCTTGGTAATAGAGAAGAGTTTGTTAAAAGGTAAGGAGGGAAGGTGGGCCATTTAAATACTTATGTTATTTCATTAATGTTGGGAAGATGGTTTTGGTCCCCATTTTAATGAGGGTGTAAGAATGGGAGATGTAAGTGGATGGTTCTAATTGATGGACCTCAAATGACAAAATATCACATGGAATGAATATTTATGTGGGGCCCACATCTTTCTACATTATTCACGGTTTTACAGTTATTATAAGTGGGGTCCATGGTTATGTAATCCAGAACATTGGTTTTTTGAGGCTTACCGTGGGTGTAGTATACCCCAAAAACTACCCAGATTGGAAGATCCAGGCTACATATTTTATGACCGTTGTTGTATTTATTTCCTTGACCGTCAATCTTCAGGCCATAATTAAATGGTTGAGATCTTTCTGTTGATTAGAATTTTTGAGCACAGTCCATCCATGTTGGGACCCAACAATCCAATGGTCTGGATTATTGAAGCACGGCTCCACTTGTCAGTTATGAGAGACCATGAGTACTGTCCCAAGATGGGCAGGTATCATGCACCATGTAATCCTTCCTCTCTTTGTAGATACAGAGATGATGGGACTGTCGGTCGGGTTTGGTTGGGAGGAATTAAAAGGTGCTGGTGCATTAAAATGATTATACGGTTCTGATGTGCCAGTTTGTTTATATAGGCCCAGGGCTTGGAGATCCTGATCGTTGATCTCATGGAAGCTGCTGTGGATAGATGATGCCTTATAGGTCTCCCAGATTAGGCAATTATAACCGTTGGGTTAGTTAACTACAAATAAATGTTAGCAAAGAGACATATCAACGGCCCATTAAAATAGTCATGTATCAGATGGATAAAATCATCTGATGATAAAAATATTTGAGGAATACTTCATCGATAGACAGGCCCATCATAAGAACGGTCTGGATTGCCAAATCAAGGTCCCAATATATAAATTATATGCATGAGGATACTATATATCAATGCCATGTAATTACACTTAAGCTTAGACTCGTGTGTTAGTTTTGCACCATGTAAAAAATGCTGGTGACTTGTCAACCTCACGTTTGACATTGAGTAATAGCTATCCAGACCATCCAAATTGTGGGTCCCATTTTGGATAGAGCATGTCTAAAATCACACTCATCAAGCAATCTTAGCCATCCAAATAATGGCTATCAAATGGACGGTTTAAAGTAAAATAATGAGTGGTGCAAATTCGAAGTGACAAAATCAGATAGCATCTTCTCAGTGTAACTTTATTATGCTCCATCTATAGTTGGATCACTGATCTGGACGGTCTGGATTACCTTATAAAATTTCGATAGAGAGAGAAGGGAATTTGGAAAAGCTGGGACAGGACCAGGTTCGGTGACCGTCCAGCACCTGCCAATGCCAACCACCGGATTTCTTGCGCTATCATCTCTCCTGAGTCATAATAATACTCGCGTTTATTCTACTCGCGTCTATGCGCACACGTGTGCGTAGATACAATACATGAGGAGGTAGGGAATTTTCGTGCCACTGCATCATGAATCATATACTTTTCACACATGTACGTGATCTAAACCGTACATCCCACCAGTCCCATCAACACAACCAAGACTCTTCCACATCAGAGTATCCTAACCACTTGATGATTGATCTTTTTCTCACCAAATGCCAACTGTTGGGGACGAGAGGATTAGCATAATCCAAACAGTGTGATTTTCGGATCATGGCCCACTCACCAATATACCTACTAAGTGAACAGCTCCGATCTGTTTCACATATGCCACACGTGCAGAAACGGCATGGTGGAGACGTGGTACACTAGAAGTAATGGAGGAGTACCAAATCTTTGTAGTCATGCGCACATGGATGGTTTTGGGAGGGTAACATGGACCATGTGGGGGCTCCCGCATCAAGTGGGACACATGCCACTTTATCGAATCTCCTCGCATTAAGAGACTATTTAGCACGTGACATGTCTCGTGATTCAAGGAACTGATATTTCCCGCCCCCAAAGTTGTTAGCTCCACCCCAAAAAATTTAATTTTGTAACTGCAAATCTACACAATAATAAGTATTGAGAAGGGAATGGGACAAGATTCGTACATGTGGGCCCATGGCGTGATCAAGACCATTGAACTGTCCTTGAAAATGACCAGATAGTCCCTTCAAGGAGGGAAATATCAATTATGGGGGTGGAAATAACATAATTAACATTCCCTGACTTTATATTACGAGTTTTGCTGAGGCCACACGCGCAGGTAATAAAGCTTGTGCAAACGCCACACATGCGCTTGCATGGCACAATAGGTCTAAGATCCGATCCATCCATCAGAATGGCAACACGATAATGATCGCCTAAGCCAAGAATCAGGTTGATTTACTGTTCAGGTGGGCCACATTTTGCAAAACAAATATACGGCTTTGAAACCACTGTTTCCAATATTGGGTGTCCACGTGCTGATAGTGTTGGCTCTCGATTTTTCATTTTTTTTCGTCACCAGCAATGTTTGGGGGCGTTTCAAAACCAACTTTGCGCTGGGTTCAAATCAAACAACTTTGACCTAAGGCATGAGGTAACAGATGCGTTGAGTTGAATGCGATTGTTTATGACCAAGCAAAGACCAGGCAATTAGTGGAGGATGGGATTCTTCTTTCAAAGATGGGCTGTAACTTAACTATAATCAAAACAATTGATCATAGAGTAACTGCAGGATGCCTTTCTAAAAGTAAAATTATTTGTATTAATTTTTTTTTTATATAAAAAAAAATCAATATGAGAGCGTAGACTAATATTACTATTAAATATTATCGATATTCTTCAAATAGAATTAGAGGTACGATAAGGAAAGATAAATTAATTAGTTTGTTTGATTAGTATAAAACTATTTTTTCTAGTGAACTTCTTGTTACTTATAAATTTTTTATATGCTTTTCAGACATTTTTTCTTTTATTTCAATAATTATGGTAGTTGAATCATTGTCATATTAGTCTTCCAGATACTTCTATTTCTTCGTGTTCTTTTAATCATTTTTTCCGCTTTCTAACTATCGGACTTCTCGGTCGAGTCTCTTCATCAAATGGTGTGTATTATCCAGCTCAACACCAACTACACTTCCGCAAAAAAACACTTCAAATCTATTTAAAGATCTTTTGCATGCTATTTCTTTTCCATGCAATGACATATGTCATTTTTCAATTGACTATTTAAAAAACAGTCAAAAATAGAGTATAACGGATTGGACCAAATTTTAGTTTCAAGAAAGCCCAAATAAAATTAGACCAACTTGATGAATAGATTAAATCTCGCGCATATGTGATACGCTACACGTGTGGCATGTACAAGTTGTCATACTTCTATGCACACTTAGTAAAGTTCATAAGGGTTGGAAAGAGGAGGAGAGTGAAAAATAAAATAAAAATAATATATATATATATATATATATATATATATATATATATATAAGAAGAAGAAGAAGAAGAAAGGAAGAAAAAAAGAAAGAAAAAAAAGGTGTGGGCCAGACACATGATGCATACAGCAAAAGAAGTCCCATGATATTTAGATTTGCCTCATTCTTGGGCTAACATCCTACTATAAGTCATTCAGAACAAGGGATGAATTGAGTGAATTTCACATATTCATTGGAATGGGCCCACGTGGCCTTTGTCGCTCGAGGAGTTGGATTGGTTGTTACTTGGGTAACAACTTAGTGGGTATTACCCTTACCAATGGGGCCCACTTTGATTAATGTGTTTCATATCTACACCGCCAATTCATTTTTGAAGAACATTTAAGGACATTATCCCAAAACTTAGGAAGAAACAAATCTTTGGTGGACCACACCATTGGAAAAGGTGGTGAATAAGCACTAAAAGCTTTTTGTAGACCACAAAAGCTTTGGATCAAGCTAATCTTTGCATTTTCCCTTCATCTAGTTTTGTTTAACCTTATCAACCATTTGGATGAAAAATAAACATTATGGATCTGCTTATGGTGGACCTTGAGATGTTTTTAACGGTGAGGGTTCAATCATCACTATTTCTTGTGGTGTGGTCCACTTGAGATTTAGATATGCTTAATGTTTGGGACCATGTCCTAAAATAGGCTAGAAAAAAACGAATGATACATCATATCACTAGGGTGAGTCATATGCTAACGGTAACACCCACTAAGTTAATTCGCATGGTGTCAGTGAGACACCCTACCAGTCCACTTTATGGGGGTAAGAAAAAGAGATTTTTCCCACTATAAATCTCACATTTCACCCACTGACTTTTCTGAATGCTCCCAAACTTTACTTTCCAGGACTAAACCATTGTTTTTTTCTAAACGAAAATACCCCTGCAATACAAACCCATTTTCTGTAATCTTCTCTCCTCTCCTATTATGCAAAAATCTATTTTTTTGAAATCTTCTCTCCTCTTCATACAGCAACACCCCTTTACCTAAAATCCATTTTCCAGAATCTTCTATCCTCTTCATATAGCAATACCCATCTAACTAAAATCCATTTTCTAAAATCTTCCCTCTTCTTCATATAAGAATACCCTTCCACCAAACCATTAGGGCCTGTTTGGGAGCATGGATTTGAAATCCCGTGGATTCAGAACCCCCTGTATTTAAAACCCCCTAGATTTGAAATCCTCATATTGTGTTTGGCACCCTAAATTGGGAATCAACTTTAATCCAAAAGTATATATGAATGATGTATTTACAGGGGTTTGAATTTAATTACTTAATCAACTTTAATATCTCTAATTAGTGACGAATGTAATGTGTGATACAATGGTTGTAATAAGCCCGTTGAAATATATGTGTTGCCCAAAAATGATGAAATTTCAACTCTTGGATGGGCCACAAGTACAAGATCATGTTTGAGAGACTAACCAACGATTTTTAGTCGTTGATTTACATGGACAATGTTTGGACAGTGTTGATCATCATATTAAAGTAATTATAGTGACGTAATTGACAATCTAATTATTTTTTGATATCATTAGCAGGTCATGTGCCCAATAGAATAATAGTATGGTGACATATATGTTACACACGCAACTATTGAAAGGATTTTATGTGTAATCCAAGCTCTCACCTTGGATTTCGAACCCCCTCTTTGAGGGGATTTGAAACCCCTTGGATTTGAAACCCCCAGTTACTTTATGCTACCAAACAACTAAGGGATTTGAAATCCCCCCAAATCCATAGTGTCAAACGACCCCTTACTTCTTTTTCTTCATTTTAGTTTGTCAATAAAGAACAAAAATGGTGCCTCCATCGAAGAAAGCATACACTTCAGGTATATTTGAACAAATTGCCCTAAACCCTAAACCAAAAAAAAAAATCTTGTGGGCCATAGAAGTTTTAGATCAAGCTTATATTTGTGTTTTCCGTTCATCCATATCTACATGATCCTATGAACTAGCTGAATGACAAATAAACATCACTGTGGGGCCTAACAAGGTTTCAACGGTGGAAATCATTATCCCCATTGTTTCCTGTGGTATGATCCACTTGATCTTTGGATATGCTTCGATTTTGGGCTTGGTCAATTTCATGTAAAGCTCGGTCAATTTCATGTTAGGTTCGGTCAATTAACCTTCCATGAAGTGAGGTTTGGGTCATGTTCTCAAGGGCTTCTATTGGTATAAATGAGCAGTTTATGGGAGGAAGATTAGATTGTATGTAGATGAGCTGAAATTGATTGGGGTGAGGTTTGGGTCGATGGATGTATGCAAACTAATAATCGCCCGTGTTACATCTGTTGCTTCATCTTAATAGCAAACATGAAATTGATTAGGGTGAGGTTTGAGTTGAGAAGAAGGCCCTATATCTCATCGGATCCCATCTTTCAAGGTTGGCGTCACTCTCTCCATTGTTTTTTGTGGTGGGGTCCACTCGAGCTTTGGATCTAACTTATTCCTTGGCTAATTCCCTAAAATGATCTCTTCAAATGGATGGACGGTGCAAATACAAAACATACATCATGATGGGACCCACGTAACTTGGTGATGTCACTTTAGTAGTGAGTCTCGATACTCAACCTGTTAGTAGCTAATCCGTGTCCAATTGGACGAGCAACAAGACGGGGTCAACCCCGTGTGGACCTGGTCAATCGGGTTGGACTGGCAGCAAGACAGGGTCGACCAGGTCCTACTGGGGTTCTTCCGGATGCAAATCATATAGTTATCCCAAATGAGTCGAGTTCCAGAGATGAGGACATCAATGGCGTCATTGCGTGATGGTCGACCCATGGAGACAAATGACTAGATCATGTTAAAAGAGACCATCAAGATAAGGTTGAACTTCTCAATTTTAATGGCTTATTGCATTTTGAAGACTTCCTTGATTGGTTAGCCGAGGTAGAATGGTATTTTGATTACATGGATGTGCCGAAAGAAAAAAAATAATGAAGTTAATTGCATTTAGTGGTCTATGTTTTGGTTATAACTTGAGCTCAACAGTATAGCTCAATGACATGAAGGTTTGTATACCAAAGCAATTTAATAATACTCGTAAACGCAAGAGATGACAAAGAGAAGGTAAACAGTCCCATGTTGGTCCATTTCTTAGACAGGTCTATTACCAGTAACATTTTTGGCATTTTTAGTCACTGATTTATTTTTATAATCATCATGTGTAATTTAGCCCAATGAAATTTTATTTCATTTAGAATTTCAAAAAAATTATTAAAATTCTACGAGTACCAGCTGCCTGAAACTAATAGTTTTCTATACGATTTCTAAAATGTCCTAAAATTAACATACTTTGAGTTTGATTTTTATTTTTAATTTATTTTTCTATAAAACTAGACTCATTAAGCTTCAATCTCACTTTTGAATCACCTCAATCGGATTGTGAAAAAATAGATACGATTTTTTAAAGTCAATGCACTGAATCTATCCATAACTAACTGTTGTTGACCAGCAGTCCGAGGTCGACCGAGTATCCCTTTTCAGCAACTTGGGGTCGACCGGGTTGAGTTGGAATCGACCGAGGCCCCTTTTCATTCTTTTCCAGCAACATGGGGTCGATCGTAGGTGGTTGCTGACACTTTCATGGAAAAGATTGACCAAAAAAGGACCGATGGAAGGCGGAAGTGACCAGAACCGTTAGAACCTTAAAACAGTCGTATGTTGCAAACTGAAATGAGTTTTTCGACATATCATATATGATTTTGGGTTAAGAGAAGCTGATTTAGCCAACCAAACCAGCAGATTTGTGAGATTCCATCAGATCGATGGTCGAAAGTCCATTTTATTTTCATTTTTACTATAAATATTAAGTTTTAGTTTGATCAGGCTGCCTGACATTCTTCTCAACTCAAACTTGAAAACTTTAAACACATGTAGCTAATCACTATAGAAAATGTTAATATTAGCTTTTGGATGCAAAATATTCAATGATTCCTTATTTTTTGTTCCCTTAACCCTGAACGCTTCGGGCCGATCTTTCTTTTACTTCCAGAACATAATACAAGAGAATGACTTGTATTTTATTTCTTAAGATCGGTCAACCTTATACGGAACTCAAGTGGGGCCCACCTGAGTTTTGGATGCAATTAAAACTTGGTCTGACTCCTCATTTAAGTAGGACACACACAATAGATGGGCTAGATTTATGAACCACATCACAGAGGGACCAATACATGATTATGAATGTTTTAATGGGGGTAACCCCTCTCACCGAGTGTGTTGTGCAGCGATGTGGAATCAACTTTGAGTATACTGTGGAAAGGCTCGAACTAGGGATCCTATAATTTCTAAATCCATACATCATCCCCTCTTTCGGGTCATCCGTGGATATAAAGAAACTAAAGGCAATGATTCACACGATGCATGGGCAGGAGGAGGGGGATCATGGGTTCAAAGTTTTCAAGATTGAGTTGAAAAAGGGGATCCAATGTATACCAAAGCAATTGAATAATACTCATAAATGCAAGAGATGCCAAAGAGAAGGTAAGTAGTTCCATGTTGCATTTAGGTTCAATGTCATGGAAAATTGACCGAGCCTCACATGAAATTGACCGAGAGAAAAGGAAGAGTTTTTTCCCATTGTAAATATCACATTTTACCCACCGGCTTTTCTGAGCCATCCATACCGAGCTTCACTCATACCAAGCAACTTGTTCATTTGTAATGAGGCACCAACTCTACCTTAGGGTTGCTGTTGACCATTCACTCATACCACCATTCACTCATACCGAGCAACTTGTTCATTTGCAATGAGGCACCAACTCTACCCTAGGGTTGCTCCTGACCATTCACTCATACCGAGGAACTTATTCATCTTATCTGCATACAATCTAATCTTTGAGTATACTGTGGAAAGGCTCGAACTAGGGATCCTATAATTCCTAAATCCGTACATCATCCCCTCTTTCTGGTCATCCGTGGATATAAAGAAACTAAAGGCAATGATTCACACGATGCATGGGCAGGAGGACGGGGATCAAGGGTTCAAAGTTTTCAAGTTTGAATTGAAAGAGGGGATCCAATGTATACCAAAGTAATTGAATAATACTCATAAATGCAAGAGATGCCAAAGAGAAGGTAAGTAGTCCCATGTTGCATTTAGGTTTGATGTCATGGAAAATTAACCGAGCCTCACATGAAATTGACTGAGAGAAAAGGAAGAGTTTTTTCCCGCTGTAAATATCACATTTTACCCACCGTCTTTTCTGAGCCATCCATACCGAGCTTCACTCATACCAAGCAACTTGTTCATTTGCAATGAGGCACCGACTCTACCCTAGGGTTGTTGCTGACCATTCACTCATACCGAGTAACTTGTTCATTTGTAATGAGGCACCGACTCTACCCTAGGGTTGCTCCTAACCAGTCACTCATACCGAGGAATTTATCTGCATACAATCTAATCTTTGTCCCATAAAACTACTCATCTATAATTTAATTAGCATGAGTTATTGCAAAAGTGCAAATATCCTTCTCAATCTCACAATTCACTATCTGGTATATATAGTACCACCGAAGGGAGGCAAACATCCTCCTCTCACCCTATTTGGTAGAGATGCTCTACCATGTAGGCCGAGAGTTCGGTCCTGTTTTCAGCCTTCAGGTACATATTGAATGTGAAGATATGGTGGAGAATCTTGTAATCCGCTGTCATTTTTTAAGTCAATAGGCTTCCATTCGGCCTTCAATCGACTAGCGTCCTGCACAAGTATCGGGTCCGTTGTTGTCGATTCTGAAATACCTTCATATTTTCTTCATTTATCTGCACCATACCTCG